>NW_017728906.1:17129135-17164264 GCF_001723895.1 Crocodylus porosus
GGCATAACAAGGAATAATGGACACAAGTTTTTGGAGAGTAGGTTTAGATTAGACATCCACAAGAACTACTTCACAGTTAGGGTGGCTAGGATCTGGAATCAACTTCCAAGGGAAGTGGTTCTGGCTCCTACCCTGGGGGTCTTTAAGAAGAGGCTTGATACCTACCTGGCTGGACTCATTTGAGTCCAGTTTTTCTCCCGCCCAGGTCGGGGGTCAGACTTGAAGATCTACAAGGTCCCTTCCAACCCTGCTTCTATGATTCCATGATTCTATGAAATCTGACCACTAAGGGGTACCATGGATATTTCCTGGGGCTTGACTTGCCACAAAGGCCAACAGACAGATGAATTACTTATTTGCCAATTCAAAATATCTAGCTATTTAATGCTTTCCCCCCCTCCCCCCGCATTAATGCGTCTTACACAGGCAGCCATTGCTGACTTGCTTTTGTTGTATCAGCATTGTATCAGGACCATAAATGGACATATTTCAAGTAGTCAACACAAGAGAATCAGACCTTTACTAATCAGCTCACTCTTCTTAGTGGGCCAAAGCATCCCCTCCTATCCAACAGATGCACCCAAATGCTAGGATAAAATTGTCAAAGGATATCAAATATTGAAAGGTGATGTTTAAAAAGTACAAGTACAGGCCAGTTTCCCTGCTACTATTCAAAACATGTGGACAGCAGTGAATCTATACCAACAAAAAAAAATCTATTAATGACAAGAATAAACAATCAAGAGCAGATAAAGCACAGTGACAATGGTGAGGAAAAACAAAAATAGAAGGTAGGGTTAGTATAGAATATCAGAGAGGGATACCAATGTTCACATTAGCCAATGAGTTCTTCCGATGATGGGGAAATGGAGGAAGGCTCATGTTCATCTTGTGGTCAACCATGACCCCCCAAGTCACTTTCATCTGTAGTGCTAACCAGTGTAGCACTACTGAGCCTATAAGCATGTTACAGGGTTTCCACCCAAGGTGGAGAACCTTGCATTTTCTGGTGTTGAACACAATCAGGTTCTTGTCTGCCCATTTTGTGAGCCTGTCCATGTCAGCCTGGATCACCTTCCTGTCCTCAGGTGTGGATGCTTTACCTCCGGGTTTGGTGTCGTCAGCAAACTTGGTCAGTCCACTTCTGACACCAATGTCTACATCATTGATGTAGAAGTTAAATAGTATAGGGCCTGGGACAGAACCTTGAGGGACCCCACTGGTCACAGTGCACCAAGATGATTAGCTCCCATCAACCACCACTCTCTGGGTCCTAACGTGGAGCCAATTCCCCAGCCAGCGGATCATGGTGAGGTCAAGGCCACAGTTAGCGTCTCGTATATCAGTGGCCTCATGCTGAAAAATGGCTGAAAAATATTGAACAAGCTTTAGTTAAAATGCCCCCCCTGCCATTTTTCAGCGTGGGGATGCTGATGTACAAGCTGGAGACTGCTGGAGCATGGTAATCAATTAATTGAGTCTGCTCCAATGTGTTGTGATTACAGCATGTGACAGCAGCTTTGCTGCACTTGTATAGGCACCCGGAGCTTTTAACCATAGCTGTGTGTCTTTGTAGTGATTGTTCCAGGGATAATTAGCAAAGAGACCCAACTGCAGTAATCTAGAAGCCACCCAAGGGATATGACAGAACTCCAGATTCATCAGATGCTTATCAGGCTTAGAGTTGATAGAGTAGAAGTCATCACCAGTGCTTCCTGTCTCCATCATTCATAGTAGCTGGGGTTGGGATAGTGCAAGCCATCATCTGTTGGCTAGTACATTTTGCCTCTATACTAATAAGTATGTTGTGGATTACTTTTCAAGATTTGCATGTACAATACAATTTAAAGGTTTTTTTTATTCGTTCATTCTTAGGCACTAGAAAATGACAAAAAATATTTTAAGTCAGTAAATTGAAGATTTTTCTTTATTTTCTTTATGTGCTCCCAGGTACACTTCAAGACAATTGGAAAGTGTTGTTTGGGGGTTTCAGTACATGCATTCATTTTTCTCCTTTGTGATTTGTAGTGCACCCTGTAACAGGAAACAAAAAAGCCAGCAATGCAGTAATTAAGCCACTCCACTAGATATAAGAGCAGTGATTCCAAAGCTTATTAACCCCTTGAGTTCACAAATAGTATATATTATCTCTTGCAGAAATGGCACTTGGAAAAAAGAAAAATCAGTGATCTTCCCATGAGAAATGCACTATTCCACTGCCATGCAGCAGTAGAAGAGTTGGTGAGCACAGTATTTATAAAAACACTCTCTCACTGGGTCAATATTCAGCAATTTATTTAACATAAATTTGTATTTATGGTAGTATATAGCTTGAAAGCGAATATTCAGCAGTTTCAGTCTTGTATTACTCCTTGTGCATTTTTATATATATACATGGGACGGTGCTCTGGATTGCCAAGCTAGAGTACTTGGATACCAAGATTAACAGAAGTGTGTCTGCCTTAGTGTCTTGAGTAATAAATTCCAACATGTGGAATTTGTGTGCATTCTCCCTTTTTTCTGGGTGGGGATTAGGAAGGGAAGGAGATGAAGAAGGGAAGAATTTGTCTGATGTGAAGACTTAGAAAATAATGTAATGCAAATATATATTTACATATGAAGACTACACAAACAACAAAGGCAGATGATTACAAAATTCTTTGCCTCCAGCTTAGCCTCAGGTAAGTCTAGTCCCCTGTAGTGTACCAGTTGGTTTGTGGGGTCTTCCTCTTGGTTTCCATGAGAGAGAGAGAGAACAGTGTAGTTCATTCATCGAATTATCTCTTTTCTTAACTGCTATGGAAGAAATGGCAAGGCTTGTTCAGCATCATAAGTGTATGCAATGACTATGTGGAGAGTTCGTTGTAGAAATGAATGCACTTTTCTCATTATTTTGTTTCTTTCTCTAATTTTGGCACTAAGCGCAGGCTAGAATATGAGAGAACATTTTCAAACCCAAGCTGGTGTATTGTGATCCCAGGTTTTCTCTGAACATATTCCTCATTTGCTTCTGCATGTGGATGAATATATGCATCTGTCTTTGATGCTGTGTAGTCTGGAACAGAAAGGATTTTATTATAATATGATATTTTATTCTGGCCTGTTACCAAGTGACTTTTAAATAAGGAAGAGGGTAAACCTAATATATGTGTAATATGCCTATTTTACATCAAGTTCTCAACTCTGTTCTTTTCAAAATCCTATTAGAAATAGTAAGCCAATTTACATGTTGGGGAGGATCTTAAGTTTACTGAAGAAATTTCATGGGCTATAGACTTTTGATACCATGCTATTTCAGAATTCTCTTAAAAGTTGCTTTGATAAGACTTTATACAGTAAATAGTGTCATTCTAACACCTTTATGCTGTAGATAAAATGTGGATTGTCTTATACTCCTTCTTTGTGTTGAAGACGCATCTTTTTTTTTTTTCCAAGTGTCACCGGGGAAATACAGGCAGCTTATTCAAGTCTGTGAAATTATTCACAGAAATCATTCATTTCTTCCTTTGCATAGGGATACTAGGAAACTCCCCCTTTCTTTTTTGATTGCTTCTTTTCCTATTTTATTATTATCCCCCTGTTGCACAATTTTTGCTGCTATAAAATATAAAACTTTTTTATCATGGAAGAATATGCATAATGATATAAAACATATTTCAATTTATTTAGCCTTTTCTGGGATAAAGTCCAATTACAACCTCTAAAGTATACCCCAGTTGATACTACTCTTCCACAGAACTTCCAAGATATGTTTTATGATAAAGAGGCATTTAAATACAGTATCTGTGCTCTTTGCTAATTTAAATGCATGTATTAAGTCCTTTATTGTCACTCTCTTGGATGCATTCATGATGTTCATTTGTGCCCAATCAGCATTTAATTTTTTTAAATTAAAGTAACTTTAATAAGAGACATTGAATATTTACATTTTCATGAAAAAAGCTTTCCTCAGCCAATAGTATAATTTTGCTTTTCTTTGGTGTTCACTGTTTTAAATTGCTTGGAATACTTAGTCATATTAGACCCATATCTAGCAAAGTAGTTAACAACAGGCTTAATTGTAAGCATTGATAATTGAACTAACTTCAGTGGGACTTATATGGCTTTCTGGATCAGGGCCTTGAAGATCAGGTAAACTGGACAGTACATGCATATGGGATACAGCTGTGTAATACTGACCTCCTGTAAACTTGCACATCTTTCAGTTTGTGCTATACTGAAAAAGCAACCTACAAATGTTTTTCAAAAGTATTTGAATCATATTATGTCTAAATTATTATACCAATTAGTTCATAGGAATGCATACATTAGTCCCTTGTGCATGCATTACATTTGTGGCATGACTACTGTGTTAATTATGCCATAAATAGCAACTACCATATGTTAAGCCAACTTATGGCACCATAAAATGGCAAGCCAGCCACAAATGTTCCACACATAATGTAGAACATCTTTATGGCTGATCTATACGGCACCAAGAACTGACGGTGTGACTATCCCAAACCTGGGGATTCTGCATCCTGATACTGACAGTCAGTTGGTTGTTAGCACTGGGGCCACAGTTAGCTTTGGGAACATGATGGCCCCAGTCCCAATGTTGCCAATAGAGTTCTTGCACATGGGTTAAAAGGGAGCCCCCTGCCAGGAACCTTGCAACCCTTGGACTTTGGTACTTTAAGGTGACCCTTGTACATTTGCCCCTGTGCTCTTACAGGAGCTACAGGGAAAAGAAGCAAGTGTGCTGGGTCACAGTGATCCTGAGTCCCAGGGAGTCCTTCTGTGGGGAAAGGTAGTCATGTTGGAATAATTTGCAGCAGTCTGGGATCCCAGGCACATGGGGTTAAATTTTGTGGCAGGAGAATCTCTCAGTTCTCCCCAATGGAAAACTTGCAAACTATATTTGGGTTGCAAGGTCACTTCAAAATAATGGGATTAGTCCCTAATCCTGAAAATAGTGTGTCCTGCCATACATGTGTAGTATGTCCAAACATGCAATTGTTGGTTTTAGGAAGCAGATCTCACCATGCCATTATTTGGCATCTGCCAGAGGCTTTAGAACATTAGATAAAACAAAATAAATGTCTTCTGCCATTTTTTATTAGAAAGACAGAATTTAAAGCAATGTTCATATCTCCTAGTAACAGAAACATTTGAAACATTTTTAAAAGTTAGGAACGTGGCCCTAAAGATTTAGATTCCATCTGAATTTCTCACTGCATCTTTATACCACGTGCAAAATACAGTATTGAGCATCTGAATATGAGACTTAGCCATACTTTATAAATAGCAATGCTATGACTACATACTCCATTTAGCTTTGAAAATAACAAACAATATCTGTTATCTCTGGCATGTACATAGTGCCAAAGTATATAATTAAGCAAAATATGTAGTATATGTACATATTTCCTTTGTTTCTCCTTTTCTAGCAAACACATATTCCACCCTACCCAGTTTCTCTGATTATATAAACTCAAAAAAATCTTCTGAAATACCTGCTGTGGATCAATCTGTTTGTCTATCTGCTTTGAGCTGTGACTGCTTTCCCCATCTATTTTTTCTTCCTGTTTGGAGGGAGGTTTACATTTTAAGGTGCACTTGAACTGAGTCTAACCTTCTATGTTTCAACTTGGGCATCTTCTACTCTGCACTGTTTTCAGAATGTAGGAAGGAATGAGAAGTTGACAGAATATCAACTGAAGAATATCATGTAGGATCTTCCAGTTCTGTGACTTAAATCATTTGCATGACATGATTGCAGGCAGCATCTCCTAATCGTGATTATGTATGCGTATGCTAAAGATATAATATCTATGAAAGTGTATTTTGGAAGAATACTGAAATCCTCCTAGCTCCTGTATTATAAAAATAGTTTTTTTTTACTGCTGCAATGTAAGAGAAGCCCAAGTTCAAAGTTAGTGTGAATGTATTTCATGATATATGTCTTATTGTGAAATACATGTCTTAAATTTAAGACATGACTTTTTTATTTTCCTACCACTCTCACAACTTCCTGCCTTCCCAGCCCATCCAGATGCTATGCACAGCCTCTACAGTTTAGTGAAGGTGACATTACTTCTTTTATTCTATAATTTCTTTACTCCTCCTACCCTTTTCCCAGACAAGTCCTTTGGATCACACTGAAGCATTCACTTCCCCGTTTAAATATTCCAATTTCTTATTCTGTAATACTCTGTTTACATTTTGTCCAGTCTGTTGTTTTTGCAACAGTGAATATTTCTTCATGTTTATCTAAAAAAAAAAAAAAAAATCTAATTTAAAAAAAGGCATTTTATTATTGGATTCAGAGTTTCAGAACAAATATTAGCTCCATCTGTGGACCAAACTATTTTTCTTTCTCTTGAAATTGCATGATTTTGACATTGATTCTTGTTCTGCAGACCATATCTTTTCAACATCCAAGAGTAATCCTAATAGGGTTAAATTTAAGTGATAGCTGAATCATAACTACAAATTGACTAATAGACCATATGTGATGAAAGGAAAAGGGATACTTTGTGGAATGTATGTTTAGGGTTTTTTCTAGTGTAGGATTTTTCTTTCCTTTTTGCTTTTTGTCTTCAAAATGTTGTGAGGTCTCTTAAGAGACATTCATTTGATGTGGCAACACTTGTGGTGTAAAGGAGAATGGAGAGGGGTAGTTAGCCATATTAATCTGAAGTTAGTCAGAAGGCAGAATGGATATCGTTCTCTACCACCTCTCTGTCTTGTAACTAGTTTAGATCTAACTTTCCACAAATATATATTTCTTAAGTGCTAAGGATGGCAAAAGGGGGAGAGGCTTGGCTATTAATCTTTATTTTGTTGCTCAAAATTAGATTGCTTTAGTATCTATCAGTTTCATTGGTACCAATAATGGAAAAGAAAAACCTATTTAGAAAAAAACAACCCAAATGTTTTGTTTTTGTGGGGTGTTAGTTGGCCCTTGACAAAAACTAACGTGACAGCTTACAGTCCATTTTACAGATCTTTGCTTTACTGTTGCATAAATTCTAAATTCTGCTCCCCTGTATTACAGGTTTATTTTCATTGTATCCCCTATTTTATCAATTCACTACTGAATTACATAGCAGCCTTTCTTGGACAAAAGCTTTCTTTATTCTATTTTGGTTAACGCTTGCTTGGTACAGGATTTGGGGTTCTTTTTTCCCTCTCCTGTCCGTCGCAACTTTTAGGAAATAAGATAAATGTAGTGGATACTTTCTCCTCTCCGGGTTTTTCTTTGGGCCCTGTACTTCAGCCTCTCAAAAACCGCTACCACTGTTCTTCCTCCTGCTTTCAGATGTCTTTTCTCCTCTAAAATATTTCTTTCAAATACGGTTGTTGATATGATCAAAGTTTAACCTCCAGAGCCAAATTCACTAAAAGGTTCACTGGGGTTTCTGAACCTGGGCCAATTTATGGCATCAGCTGGAAGCCAGCCAACAAGTGATAGTGCCTGTTAAAATGTGCTTTGAGATTTTAGGTTTTCAGAGTAAAACTCAAGGGGTGCAAGTGCTGGCAAGATGAGACATAAAAGTAAGTTTCTTCTGGCTGAATACTAAAAAGAAAGTAGTAGTACTAGCTATGTTTTGTTCATATAAAAATCTATCAAATATACTTTGATAATTGCAACTCAACATTAATTTATTAATGTGATTTTAGCATCTTGATGTTCCAGTGTATATTTGCATATATGAGAGTCTCTGGCCCCACAGGTTTTGCAGTCCAAATCAGCAAAGCTGACAAAGCACAGGTACAGAAACCGAGGAAAAGATAACTATGCAGGACATCCAGCTGTTTAGGGACCAAACTGGAAAAAGAACCAGATCCCGTTTCATTCAGGTTAGCATTTCATCTAAACTACCTTCTCCTTTGGACTTTATATCGACAGGCATGTGAGTAAGTTTGCTTACTTGACTGACTGAAAAAAATGGTTCCCAAACAGTCTTGAAAACATGCACATCTGATTGCCATTGTCAGTTAAGAAGCAGAAAAAATGTCATGTAATGAACCACACAGCACAAGCGGGCAATATAAAAGGAAGCACTTTACAAGCATCTGATACACATGAGCCATATATGGATATGTTCTAAAAAATATACACATTGGTAAAAATGACCCTGTGTGAATAATTCCATAAAAGGGGGGGAAATGTAATGTGGTTGACTGAAGGGGGATAGGAAGGGTAACAACAAAGACAAAGTCCATATCAGAGGATGAAAGTCTTAATTTTTCTTTAGACTAAGATCTACAAAACCTCTTTATTTTAGTTACTGAATCAGAAATGAACTGCCAAGGTTCTAGGAGGAATAGGACAGTTTGATCACTCAGCCATTTTTTGTGTACCTCAAAAATGGGGCAGGTTTGGTTTCTGTATGCAATATTTAATACTAATTTCCATAAAATTTGATTGGTTATTTTCATAAAGGTCTAAGCAATATGCACTGAGATGGCAGCAAATTCACTTAGAGTATTTCAAAAATTAAACTACTTTCAGGTCACTGTGATGCCAATAATAGCTTTACTGTAAGATATGCTGAATAATTCATAAGAGCAAGAATAACATTCTGACATTTACCTAATCTAGCCTAAAGATTAGAATCTAATGGGAAACTTGATAATATGCATTAGCTGTCTGTACCAGGGCAGACTCTAAGACCCTGCACAGGGATGCAGGACTCCTCTCATGAGTCTTTCTGATGTCAGGTGGTTGAACCCTGCATAGAGATTCAAGGTAATTACCATTGAGTCAGAGTGGCAGGTGCTTCTTGTTAACTGCAACTGGGTTATAAAGAGGAGCTGGAACCCAATGTGATAGAAAGATTCTGTAAAGAAAAGTATAAGGTTAGCCAGGATTGGACAGAAAGATATGGCTTTTAATGAATGGTTATCATGTTTGCCAAGAGTTTTTTGAAACTTCCCCCATGGAGCTGGTGTCCTGTCCAGTGTCATAACTCTGTCATTCATATCCAAACCATCTGGGCAGGGAAGTAGAGCTCATCTATATTCTTGAATTCTGGATAGTCTCATTTTGGTCATTTAGAGTCTATGTAGAAGTTCAGTGAGTCCTTCTCTTTTTCTCTCCTGTAGAGTTCCTGGTAGAGGGAAGGGCATGTCCCAACAAGCTGTAATCTGCATAGGTTTCATCTCAAGCACTGTAAAAAAAAGAAAAAGTCTATTTTTATCATTTTTCTAATTCTGAAAATTTATGAAATATAAGCAAATTTCTCTGCCTTTTTCTACTTTTTCTAAGGCTTATTAAGTTGACATTTTTAAAGTTTTTATTTTTGAAACTACTGTAGTATTTTGAATAAATTGAATAATGGTTATATAAATGATTTGGCTGTTATGAGCTATTTCTTTCCATGCTAGTGCTTGTTTCTGTGCAGGACTGTTTTGCAATTTCTTTAAGAGTTTGTCCCAATGATCTTATTGGTAGGCCACATAGTATATTTTCTTTTTGCACATGTAAGTGCTGCATGATTTGTTTCTATCTATATGCTTTCTCCTATTGTTAATCAAACTAAAGATAGCTCTTCAGGCTTGTAGCAACTTCACTCTCCAAATCTTAACTTCACTTATATTTGGTTTTTAATCAGAATGACTAAAACTAGGGAAAAATAACTGTGATACCAATTTTTATTTGGAATTTGTCTGGCAGTATATTTTACTCTATGCAGCTATAATGATACATGCAGAAGGAGGCAGATCTTGGCTCCAGGGAAGGCCGACCTATTTAACAGAAAGATTGGCTAGCCCAAGGAAGCCATTTTTTAAGCAGATTGAGGTCACTGAGATCTGCAGGGATATGAGAGCAAGAAATAATAAGTTATTGCCATGTCCATGACACTTTTCTCCTGATTGTTTTGTTTTAATTCCAGCAGAAACTACAAAAAAGTTCCCCAACAGAGTCTGCAGTTGACCTGCTGAGTTTATGGCCCTAGGTAGCCAAACACTTCAAGATACTTATTTTAATACGTATCACTGACAGCTTGGATGTGAAGAAAAAAAACCTTAAAACTTGTGAAACCTGAGAGACAAAGGACAATCAGCAAAGCTAAAACAGCAGTGGCATTTTTTTTTCCATTTGGAATAACTAAGTTATTGCAAGCTATCCAATGCAAGTAATTGGTCTCTACAGCAGACAGCTGCTGCCTTCATGCTCCTATAGCAGTGGCATTTCTCTTACAAATGTCCAATCAAAACGATGCTGAGATCTACTAAATTTGTCCTGAATAGCAATTAGGGCTGGCTATCCTTCCCTGCCCAGTTCTTCTCTAATAAAACAAAGTATGTTGGTGGAAATTTAAAATGTGAAATGAAACAAACTCTCAAGTTTTGTTTTTTTTTAAATTAGTAAGTGGAACATTTTCACTAATAAAACATTCCTCTCTTCAAGACGCTCCCTTAAAATCCTGTACATTATTGTTTCCTAGCCTTTCAGTAGTGTCATAGTGATTTTTAAATGTATTAAATTAAATTCTCTCCATTCCTTGCTTAATTTTTACAAGGATTAATTGCCAGTTCCTTATACCATCCATTAGTGAAAACTTTCATTAAATTTAGATGAAGCAGTTGCACAATTTGTGACTCCTTCCTCACATGCATACACCAACCCCTCCCTTCCCTCCTCCCTAAGTATAAAAGATCAAGGTACTCTACAACAATGTTATGCAAGTCAGGGTAATGGCTTCTACCAGAATGAGGATAAATAGATGCCAAAAAGATAAAACTAAAAACACCCTTGTTTTATTTACCTCTGCCTCCTGTGGCAACACAGCACATTCATAGAACCCCCCCTGCTCAAAATTGGACCATCCCCAACTAGATCATTCCATCCATGGCTTTGTCTAGCCGGGCCTTAAAAACCTCCATGGATGGAGATTCCACCACCTCTCTAGGAAATTTGTTCCAGTGTTTCACCACCCTCCTAGTGAGACAGGTTTTCCTGATATCCAACTTAAACCTCCCTTGCTGCAACTTGAGTATGTTGTTGGCCTTCTTGGCACACTGCTGACTGGTATCCATAGTATTATCCATTGTAACCCCCGGGTCCTTTTCTGCAGAGTTGCTGCTTAGCCAGCTGGTCCCCAGCCTGTAGCAATGCATGGGATTCTTCCATCCTAAGTGTAGAACTTTGTACCTGTCCTTGTTTAACCTCATGCAACTTCTTTTGGCCCAATCTTCCAATCTGTCTAGGTCACTCTCAATCCTAGTCCTACCCTCCAGTGTATCCACTACAACCCTCAGGTTGCTGAGGGTGCACTCCATTCAACCTTCTAGTTTGTTAATGAAGATATTGAACACAACTGACCCCAGGACCAACCCCTGGAGCACTCCACTTGATACCAGCTGTCAACTACACCTTGAGCAGTTGATTACTACCTGTTGAGCCTGACAATCCAGCCAGCTTTCTATCCAGTTTACAGTCCATTCATTCAATCCAGACTTCCTTAGCTTCCTTCCTTGCAAAAATGCTGTGCAAGATGGTATCAAAAGCTTCACTAAAATCAAGGTATTATGTCTGCAGCTTTCCCCTCATCCACAGAGCCAGTTGTCTCATCATGGAAGGCAAGCAGGTTGGTCAGGCATGGCCTGCCCTTGGTGAATCCATGCTGACTGTCCCTAATCACTTTCTCCAAGTGCTTTGAAATCGATTCTTTTCATTTAATGTTCACACAAATTGTGACAGTTGTGCTTGTTTTTCACTTTAGATTAAGTGAAATGGTAAGAGTATTGAGAGGAATGGAATGTAGCAACTGCAAGTAACTGTTAAGAACTGTTTTCGTTTTACCTATTGATTTAATTTCCATGGCAGAAAATTCATGTGAAGTTCAATAAGTTCAAGTTTGTGAAGGCAGCCTGCAAGCCTGAGCCTTTTAAGCAGTTGCTGACTACGTGAAGATAGATATAATGTTGACTTGTGAAATGTATATAACTTAGGATGATGGCTTGTTCAATGTACTTCTACATTTTTAATATGTTGGCTGATTTCAATTGGACATGTACAAAGAAGAAACAATGGGCTGGTTAATCCTCCAGGTGCTAGTAAGCAATAGTTTACTTTTGGTATATATTTATAGTTATAGTAAATATTAAGGTGAAGATTAAATATTAGTGACATAACTACACCAGAATATAAATTCATATTTGATTTTTTTTTAATACCGTATTTGTACAGTTCAGTGAAAAACAAAAGAAGAAGGGTTAGGAAAACACTACACTTATCCAATTATCATGAGTACATTTGTCAATTTCAGCTTATCTTACCTTCCATTTCTCTTCAAAATTATAAACCTCTAAGAAAAAAAATCTGGCTAATGTTTACAACTCCACTTAGGACTTTAATACTTTTTTTAGTGTGAAAGATCATAGAATAATAGATATTAGAGACAGAAAAAAAACTAGGAGGCCTTGTTGTTGGTTTCCCTATCAATGTAAAATTTCCTTGACACAATATCCCAATTTTGATATGTCTAGTTTCGAGTAAGTGGAATTTGGGGGTTTCCTGCTATCTGTCTTTCAAGATTTTCCACAGTCTAATGGACTTTGCAGATAGCCTAAATGTACTCTCACTCCATGGAATTCAATTTCTTCCAGCTGTACTCTTTTGGGACAACTTTAATTTCTCCTTCAGTTGTTTGTTCACTTTTAAATACTTGGCGAGTAACTTCTTCTTATTCCCTCTTATCATAACTATATGTATTCAGTCATCTTAATCTTTTTTTTTTAGGCCAGAACACTTGTTTGTCTGTCTTCAATTCAATATTTTAGTTTTTTTAGATCTTTGGGGAACTTGACACACTGTATTGTCCATGTTATAGTTGTGGTCTTGCCATCCAAATGCAGTAAAGTAATGTATTAGTTCTCCAGTGCAAAATATCTGCTATAAATTTAGCTATGTGCTATCTTTCCATTCACTGCAGAGACTTTTTTAAAATAATGTATTATAAGTATTATAGTTTGTTATGAAGATAAAAATCTCTATGGGAACTTTAGAGTCCATATCTAAATAAAAATAACAATCTGTTACCTCTGTGGAGAAAAATGAGCTGAGTTGGAGCTATATCTATGGAACCAGTCCTTTCATGTAGCAATTGGTTAATTAGTGTTTTAAATCTGTTTTCACATCTAATCCAAATCCTTTCTTTATAGGCTTCCTAAATCCCATTTCTTTGTGTTTGAGCACATCCTCTGGTGGTGGTAATGTCCTACTTCCATTGAAGTTAATGGATCTATGGAAATTTCCATCAGCTAGGTCTTGTGCTCCTGAGTTTAGAAGGCTGATTCTAGAAATGTCTGTCTAATTTTCTGGCTGTGTGCTTTAGTCTTAAACCGGAGCATCCTGTCAATCAGCCAATCGTGCTTTTATATAGCAACCTTCTTTCAGACTTCTCAAAGTGCTTTGCAAATCAGAACAAATTAAGGTGCAACTAACTCAAACAGATGTGTTTAATTTGGATTTGAATTGTGGCAGTGATACTGAGTTAAGTCATGAGAAGTATGACAAACAGTCAGTTTATCCTACCTCCAATTACTTAAGTTATAGGTGATCACTGAGGGCTGGTTCTTGTATGGTGCACATTTATCTAAGAGGCTAAGCTCTTGGCATTTCTAGTGCTGTGAAATCTTGAATTACACCCAACCATGTGGTGGTCCAGCCAGATCAACTGGAGTTTTAAATTTGATCTTGCATACCCTTCCAAATTATTAATTCTATTTTTATCAGAGGAATATAGGAAAGCTACAATGATAAATTAAAAACAAAAGAACACCCGTCTAATCTAAGACTTGATATATCATCAAAGTAACCTAATGCCTAAAGATGTAGATGTAAAATATTCAGTTTTCTATACATGTTGGATGCAATTAACTGCTGGACTGCTGAAATCAATAGGAATTCATGCAAAACTTGACTAAAGGTGAAGAATTAGGTCAACTGTTATGATATCAGTTTGTCCTTTCTTAACCTATCCATTTTTTCTTATTACCCTCAAGACTACATTAAGTAAAAGCTCAGATTAAAAGAGTTTCTTTATAGTTTGACTAATCTGTACTAGGTAATTTAAGCCAAGTACCAAATATTGTTTCTTTGTATTGTTGCCAAAAAAAAATTGCTTCCTGTGTCCTCAGGATAAGTAGCTTCATCTTCAGTACCGTAAATCAAAATAACTATAACTGGTCTACCGCATCATACACTTGGATGTTAGAAGGGATGAAGGTAAGTAACTGAGCCCTGCAGTAAGAGGCGACACATAGTTCTACTTGTATAGTGAGCTACAAATTGTGGGGCTAAATTACGGCTGTCCTAAATTCCATTTCATCTGGCATGAGGAGACAAGGAAGTATGTTGCTCCAGCTTTCTACCTGACGCAACTTCTTTACTCCCTCCATGCTACCTTAATTGAGCTGAATAGTTTGGGTCGTGCACTGTCAAGGGGTTCAGGGTGGCAAAGGAAACTCAAAAATAACACAACATGGTTCAGGTTCACACTCCTTTGTTTCCCTTACGCTGTGTCCTCAGATTTGATGGACACAGACAGATGTACAACAGGGCACTTGGTGTTCCCTTCCAGATCTTGCATAGGTGTGTTTCGTATCTTGGAAAATGCATTAATCCTTTAAAAAAAACAAGAAAAGAAAAGCAGCTTCTGTTTGCCTAAATAAATGTGCGTCATTTACATCCCCACTTAAAAATATCAGACTACCTTAAAATTGCTTTTGGGCACCTTAATATATGTGCCACATAGTTTACAGGACCTACTTTTCATCTAGTATAGAAGAATTGCTACAAGAAATGAACAGCTAGCAGAGCAATAAAAATAAATCCCCTAGTAATAGGCTTTCTGAAAGCAAATTCTAAATTCTTCTGCCACTGTGCAAAGGACCATGTGGGATAGATTTTCCTGATAATATGGCAGCAAGCAAGTACCCATGTTCACAACTTCAGACTTCTGGTAGGAGAAATAAGCCAGAAATGTCAGCTGCACACAGCTTTCTTTGCTCAAGGGAAAAGAAGAGGAGTATGACTTCAGATGAAGATGATTGTTGTTCTCAGAGACAGGATTCTTCAGGATTTCAGCCCATAGAATGTACTATATATTGATGCAGGAAGGAGGATGTGGTTTGCTGGGAATCATGTTGATGCGAGAGGAGGGGCAGCTGTCGTGGGTACTAGTAGTGTGCTGATGATTTTTTCCCCCTATGTTGAGTAATATCTTGACCAAATAAACTCTGTGCTTTAATTGGGACCAGGAAATAAGGAATATGTACTTGTCCATTGTAAATATGAATTTCTTTGAAACTGCTACTCATTAAGTTATAGTTGGGCTAACAAAGATTAAGTTAAAACTTTAAGTATCTAAAGAACAGTTCAGTTGTAAAGAGGGTTGCTTTTGGTATGGTACATAAGATGATTATCACCTCCTAACTGCATTTGTTGCAGATATAATGGGGAGTGTAGACAAGCAGATTGTCATGTTTCTGTGCTTGAAACCGTCCTGGGCTTGTCACCATTCTGTGCTTTATAACTATTCTTCAGGTATTTGAAGGCTGTTATCCTTCTTCAGTCTTCTCTTCTCCAGATTGAATAATCCCTGTTCTTTCAACCTTTTCTTGTAAATACGTTTCCTGGACCTAAAATCATTTTTGTTGCTCTCCATTAGACCCTTTACAATTTGTCATGTCTGTCTGAAGTATGGGATCCAAAACTGGACACTGTACTCCAGGTGAGGCATTGTTAGTGCTGAATAGACTAGAAGAATACCCAATCCTTGATTAGTATTAACAGACACTCCTGTTGATACAAATCAATATGCCATTGGCTTTTTTGCAGCAATAACACACTGGCTTGTATTTGGCTTATGGTTCATTATAACCCCTGGGTTCTTTTCTGCAGTGATGCAGACTAACCAGTCATTTCCCAATTTGAATTTATGCATTTGATTGTTCTGTCCCAAGGGCAGAACTTTGTACTTGTTCTTATTGAATTTTGTTTGATTACTTTCAGATAGTTTTTCTAATTTATCAAGGTTATTTTGAATCCTAGTGCCATCATCCACGGTGTTTAGTACCCCATCCAGGTTGACGTGTCATCTGCAAATTTACAAAGTGTACATTCCATCTCATCCTCCTTAGTCATATAGTCCAACTTCCTGCTTAAGACAGGATATAGCTATTCATTATTTTTGTGCTTCAGCAAATCTTTTAAAAGTAACTGGCTACTTCTACATGAGATGCTGGCTGTACAGATGTTACACACATTAATTAAATACTTGTATACACAAGTTCTAAATGACTGTGCAGTAACTGGCATAACTGCACTGTAGCATAGCTTTTGGGTGATGCTGACTGCTCAGTAGCTTGCTACTACTGCACAGTAGCTCATTTAGTACTTCACAGTAGTATTGCATCATACTTTGCATCATGCAATTCTATTGTGCAGTAGTAAGAAGCTACTGCGCAGTCAGTGTTTCATGTAGACGTGGGCACTGTATCCCACTGGTGGATCCATTTTCTTAAAATTTCCTGCTTCACTTTCTCATGCAGATATTCTATGCTAATATTCTAGTAATATTCTTTTATTTTTTTTTTCATTCTTGTCATTCAAACATCAATGTTGCCAACACAGAGAGTTCTAAACTGTGAATCTGGCCTAAAAATCATGTGGTATTAAAAATAAATCTTAAGTCTGTTGTACAAGATAAGAACACGCCCTTTTTATATTTGTCAGTAAAAGGATGGGATTTCAACATTAAATACATATAAAAGACACAAGCATATTCAGTATCAGGCCCTTTTGCATGCTTCCTGTTTGTTTTCCACATTTCTCATTTCCACCACTCCATAGGGTTCTTTGCTATGTGTCTACATCATTCTCAGAAACTTCTTCTCCTGACAGCTTTCATATCTATCCTCTGCTCTAAGCTCCCTGGGAAGGGGGTTGCCTTTGGACTCCTACTTCTATTCCTTACCCTTTGTCCCACCATCTAAGAAAAGGGATCTCCTTCTGAGTCCCAGGTAAGAAATTATGCTGTGTAGTGCTGGCTGGACTAAGGTCAGACTTTGTCCCTTAAAACACACAGAGGTATCCCGATACCTCGGGCAGTTTTTGTGACTGCAGTCTCTTTGTAGCTATAGGAGTAAATTATGGAAAGGTTAAGGGAAACATGTTAGCATGGCCTGAAATTGTAGCTCTTGCAATTGCAAGCAGATGATGTGATTAATTCTGTTTTTTAAATACATATTCCAGACTTAATATCTGTGAGAGAAGAGCTATTTAGGTTTTTAAAAAAACAACAAAACAAATCTCTGCATGAAATCAAATATGTAAGTGCTACTCATGAGAAAAAAATAAACTGTCAAATGGAAACGAATATGTTAGATATTGGAATCGATTTCACGAGTCTTTGGACAAAGGATCCCTACTAATGAAGAAGATTAAACTTCATGGCTTGGGGGCCCCGAGTCCCATGTTCTAATAATGTCATATCTGGCAGCAGTGAAATATGTTAGAACTGCAATGTTCTAACATGCACTGATAAACCAGAAGTCAGTGCTTATGAAAAGTGTATAAGCATCTGTCAAGTATGTTATTTGTACTGACTGGTTAAAGAAATTGAAACTAAACTAAATTTGACAACAAAGGATGCAGTGATGTAGAAGAGTTTGAAAATAAAATAACACTTAAGAGATCTATAAACTAAAAAAAAAAAGTTTGAGAGAAGAATAAATGGCGAGTGTTACCTGATCAACATTTTAAAGAATAAGTTGAAACTATATTTCCAATGGAAGTAAGATAGATACTGACTAGGAAGACACTCACATAAACCTAAATATAAATAATTACTGTATTTGTGCCATTTTCCTATTATTTTGATTCAAAATATGGATAACATCCAGGGTTTTATTTTGGCATTTTTTGGGTGGGGAAGGAGGGAGGAGTTGGGGTTTATATTCTGAGGTGAAAAAGGGGCATGGAGATGGCATATGCACCTGATGACTGTTAATGAAGAACAAGGTATTAAACCAACACAGACTGTGAAATACTTTCATATATATAGCAGGGGTGAGATTAGACATTACAATTCCATCATGTTAAGAGCACTTAAAATTGAATGCTTTCATTTTAAGGCTCCTCAATGAGTGCTAAGTACCCTTCAAGTATCTTGAAATTTAGGTGAGGATTATCTTTTGAGCTGCACTATCAAGCTCAAGTTAAGGTAACTTCTGAATGTTCGACTGAGATAAAACCACAGCTGTCTTCCAGGACCTTACAGCCCTGGGCTGGTAGCTGGGGACAGCTAGGCAGAATTTGAGTGAAAAGGGACAGAAAAGGGATGAGGAGGGGAGGGGGCTTGAGGAATCGTGAAGGGAGGGAAGGCATATGGGGAGCTGCTGGGCTGATTCCCCTATTGCCCCCAATCTCTGCCTTCTGCCCCGGCACCCTTGGATCACACCCCTTCCACCCTGATTACCCCACTCCCCACACTGCCTGGATCACTCCCCTAACATCCTGATCATCTCAAGGTGCAGTGGCAACAGGGGAAGTTCCCTTCCCTGCCTGCTCTCAGGCTCCCTGCAGCCCACACCACACTCACACACCTAGATCTAGCCCCTGCTGGGCCCCATGGTTGCCCAACATCTCCTTTTCCCCTTTCCCACTGCCCCACTTCAGCTGTGGAGCCTGGTGGGGGCTGGATCCAGATATGGGGTTGGGTGGCACAGGCTGTAGGGAGTCCAGGAGCAGACAAGGAGGGGGAGCCTCCCTGCTGCTGCTTCTGCTGCTATTCTCAGGATGATTGGGGTGGTAGATCTATCTGTCATGGGGTGGGGATCCAGGAGCTTGTTGAGGGGGTGTTATGCAACAGCTCATAGGGGTAGAAAGAGTGATTTTGAGATTAGAAGGAAATGGAAACAATACAGGGAGCAATCCAGAGCATAGAGGGAATTGGTATGGCTGGGAGTGATCCAAGTGGCAGAGGACCCCCTTCCCCCTGGCCCCTACTTCAGCTAGAGAGCTGGCAAGCAGGGTAGGCATAGTGCAGACCAAGTGATGTCCCTGCTTAACAGGGCTCTAGCAGCAAGTCTGAGTAGTGCATGCTACAGAGGGTATTACCCTTTAACGTGTAATTGCCCAGAGTGCATGATAACTTTCACACAGCCTAACATCTCTTAGGCTTTATCACATGTTAATCATAGTGTTTAATCTCACCCTAATATGTGTCTCTTTAAACTTTGGTTCAGAGGTCTTTCATCAACACTTTTTTTTCTTGGCAATGCTCAGAATCCAAGATGGCTGTCTGTAGTTCCCAGATATAGACATTGGCCATATTATGGCAGGGCACCATTTGTGCCTTCCACTTTAACAGGCTTGAACAGCCTTTGAAGCAGCTGACAGATGTGGTGCAGCCTAACTGCAAGAAGACACTTGTATTGGAGAATGGGACTGGACAGCCTGAGTATAAACCCAGGGCCTCAGAGCTGAGCTGGCAGTTGCTGTAGGGATGCTATTGGAGTAACATTGTCCAGCTGGAGATCTGCTCCCAGAACAGCCTGGAGGTTAAGGGTAGGAGCTGTGGGGATGGAGGAAGTTCCCGATACTTGGGCATGACTTAAAACTACACCCTGCTAGGGTTGGATGGTGACCAGTCGGCAATCTTGCAAACCGGGGGTGGGGGTCCTCCTGTAGCCAATCTCATTCACCTGGAAGTGGCCGCAGCCACTTCCAGAAGCAGCCGCAGCCACTTCTGGGATGCCTGTGGTGGGATGGTCTCCAGGAAAAAGCACACCAGTACCTCCCAAGTAAAAGGCAAGTATGGGACTTCATATAGCCTCAGCCCTCATGGCCTGGTGGGTGTAGAGGGGACAGGTGAGGGGTCCAGGCATATCATCAGGCCTGAGACCCAAGGGGGCATAAGGCCAGGAACCCCAGTGAGGGTGTGTGAGAAAGCAGTAGAGTGATCAAGGGAGAAGGCTGCATAGACTAGGATTCACAGGGGCAGGCCTGAAGGACTGTGCATGACATGGGCAACTGGAGCCATCTGAGTTGGGGGGGCACATGCCCCCCCCCCGTGACCAGTTGGCAATCTTGCCAACCGGGGGGGTCCTCCTGTGGCCAATCTCATTCACCTGGAAGTGGCCGCAGCCACTTCCAGAAGCAGACACAGCCACTTCTGGGAGCACCACAACCGCTTTATCCAGTGCTTCATTCCAGTTAGCACTTGTGGGGGGAGGGGCGCACTGCCTGCTCACACTGCCTGTCACCTAAGTGGGGAGTATGGTCTGATAGAAGATGCACCAGTGCTCTCAGGAGGTGCAGGTGCATCCCTGTGCACCCACAATGTGTTGCCATTAGTGCATGGGCTGCATAGAGTAGGGTCCACATGGGCGGGCCTGAAGGACCATGCATAGGCTGGTCTTGGTGACTGAGTGAGCTCGGTTTGGAGGTACCTGAGAAGGCGAACCCATATGTGAGAGTGAAGGTAAGCAGCTCAATAACCTAACCAGAGAAACCCTCAACTGGTCAATGCTGGGGCTAGGACCAGAATGGTCAAAGAGCAAGGACACCCACTGTGAGGCATAGGCATAGCCAGAGCCAGGGCCTCAAGTTACAACTAGCCTAGAGGTAAGGCCAAGGCCTGTGTGTCCAAAGGTCCCAGAGGGGCCCACCACCAAGAGGGAAAAGGTCTTGGGGAGTTTTGCAGCCCAGAATAAGGATAGAGCAGACTGCCAGAGGAGGAGGCATCCAGTTGTGGTCTGAACATCAGGCGGGCATAGAGTGAGATCTGTTGTGGGGCTGGAGCCACATAATGATGCCATCTGCGAGGCATGGGGCATGGTGTAGGGGCAATACAAAGCTGTGTATTATGCCCTTGGCATTGGGCAGTAAATGGGCAATCTCCTGCCTTATTAAGTTACAAAAAAGGTGTGGCAGGAAATACAGGTGTGTGGATTGCCCTAGACAGGTGGGCAGGCCAATGATCAGAGTGGCCTTTGGATAGCCTATTTGTCACAAATGTAAAAAGAATAGATTCAGTTTGAGAAATAGCTCAGAATTGCATGATAGAGATGGTATCCAGAGATTTTATGATATGCCTCATGACAATTACAGAGCTATTTTTCTGGAAATTCACATTAATTTACCATACAATCTGCAAGCAGTTTTCCAACACTGCCATATGTGTATACACATGTACCCAGTCAAATTCTACCTCTTACAGCAACAGCCACATCAGTAACAGAAACCAGACATTCCCTCTATTCAGAAAAGATCTGCTAATCAAGATTCTCTGGAATTTAGAATTAAGCGGATATTATGTAATCTGTTGCTATTAATAATCAGAACAAACAAAACTAGTATGCAGCCCAAAGAAAGAAAATGTAATATAATATGCGAACAAGGAGGGGGGAGGGGGAGGGGGAGGGATCCTGGAGGTAGTGTACGAATGAAATCCTCCTACGCTTCAATTTTCCTTCACCTGTATGTCAGTTTCATGTCTAATGAAATCCAAATAATTAAATGTGGGATTAAACTGAGGCAAATCATCATGTATCCTTATATATTAAGCCTAATGATACTAAATAGCAATGATTGGTGCTTAACTGGGGTGGTAATTCCTCTTAATTAGGACACTTTCAGGTGATTTAATAGTGCTTAGGGCCAACTCTCAATCTTGTTTCTGTTATTTAACAGCTTTCACTCCCTCCATTGCTGCGATAATATAAAGAGGCTTGGTAGTTAATGCAGATATCTTTTCTTTCATCATTCTGGGCTGCTAGCTTGCTCTTCCTAGGCAGGAGAATGGGATGGGTTGTCCTGGCCACACTGATTCCAAACAAACAAAATAGTACTTGGCTCTGTCACTACCAGAATACCTTGGTGGCAAAGCCTGTTCTCAACTCACTGAGCTTTGCCTAGTGCCCTGTGTAAAATAGGAAAATTTCTTAATTCAAATGAAAAGCCATTAAGCATATTTTATTGTGAAATATAATGTGAAATATATTCTAGTGTGAAGTGATGGTGGTGAAAACAGAGCTAGATGCTTCTGCAGAAGTAACAGCATTGGCAAATTATATGTTTTACTATCCAGGACAGGATGGTTTGGATTAATATATCATTGTTAATATATCTTCATTGTAAACCTCTTTTGAAAAAAAGGTAGACTCCATGTAACATCCTATGAGGTCAGGGAAGGTTTAACTGCTGTACACTAGGTTACAACCAAGAGAGTATTATTATGTAGAGATGATTTGTTTTAACTAATTTGCTACAAATACCTTCCCTTCAGTTACACAGGTGCAGCTTCTAGGTGTAGATGTCATTAGCTGTACTTAACTTTATGTACCTGTATTTAGATATGTTTTTATAATCTACCTCAGGGGAGTTTTAACAGGCCCATAACTGATTCAAATGTGCATCTATAATTGCAGCTTCTTTAGCATTTTCCATAAGAAAAGAAGTCTATTTAGTTCAGTGAACTCGTCAATGGATACTCAGTCATTCTTGTTCCCTTTTGAGTACCATCTAACAAGATGTATATTTCCTACCTGCTAGGAAAGGACCTTACCTTTTGTCATGTTGGTTGACTTTGGCTTTTAACTATTTATTCACAGAATGAAGATGTTTACAGGGACTTTTAATAGATTATAATGGGCACGTCTACACAAGAAGTTTATTGTGCAGTAGACTAATTAGCTGCACAGTAAATGTTACACATCCACATTAGGTCACAGTAAATTGATTGACTTGTAAATATAAGTACTATCCTGCTGTGGAGTCTTTCACACTACAACAGTGTAGATGTAAATATTGGCCCCATCTGGCTGAGGCATTAGGGTGCTTCAGTGTGGGAGCTGCCTGCCAGATAATACCTGCCCTGAAGCACCTTCATGCCCCAGCCAGCCCCTCTGCAGCATGTTGAACCAGGGGTAGCCCCAGGCTGGCAGGCTGACCCCTATGAATCCCTGCCAATCAGGGCTAATCCAGCCTGGCTTAATTCGCTGCAGTCCCAGGCACATGTACAAACAATGTGCCCAGAGCAATAAGCTCCAGAGTTTACTGCTTCGCATTAATATGCGTGTGTAGATGCACCCAGTCAGTCATATTGTAATTAACTTTTACCTCTCTGAATGGAATTATATTCAGACAAAATTATACTGACTTGACTTACTTTCTAAAAGAAATCAGCAACCATCCTCCTCTGTAGGAAAGCATCTTCTAAGGCAGGTGCATGTCTGTTTAAAATAATTGTAAGTATGAAGAAGTAATGTATAGGTGGGGCTGTTTATTTTTGTTTCTTTCCATATACGCACAAAGATGCATGTGTTTGGACTTCAATTCATGGTGAATCTCTTTTAATAGTGCACTTCATCTTGAAGTTTTGCAGGTGACATTTTCTTTTCTTTCTGTAAGCTGAGTTTGCTTTTATTTGTGTTTAAAAGCCCTTTTTGCAATACAGTCCAGAGAAAGGGGGCGGGGGAGGGCTTTGAAAAATGTTTTTTTCAAAAACAGATTTGTAAAAAAAATATCTAGATCTGTCTGAAGCAAAGCAAGATGCCACAAACCTTTTTAAGGAAAACAAAATAAAGACAAAGTTAAAAGTGTCTCTTAAAGGGAATTGTCACAGACTGTTCTTTGGGGAAAAAGGACCCAGCTGTGGATTAGATTTTTTGTTTGAAGTTGCAATATGTGCTGCCTCTAAGAGGGGCAAACATATATAGATTTTTCTTGACTGTAGAAATTTCACTGTTGCTCTTTACAACTGCATTCTCAACAAGATTTTGGGAACCACCACACTAGGTGACGACAGTCCAAAACTATTTGTCACTGAAGCTGACAAATAATATCCAACTTTGGAGAACTGGAAGTTGTAGTTAATTTGTAAATACAGAAAAAACTAGAAGACAGACACTTGACATTCCTCATGGGGAAAAAAAGGGTATTTTTTCACATTTTTAATTCCATAAAGTACTTGCCAATAATAGCAAGCAGGATTGTTTTTGATGTTATCTTGCATGTCCTACATGCAGGTTGTGAATCTTTTGTTTACAGATTGTGTTCACAAACTCACTGAAAGAAATGCAGGTCTGGAATTTTTACTCTTGATTGAAGTGTTGTGCAAAAAAGGGCCTGTATTTTGCAACTAGTAGTACAAACTCCCAGAAGACGACCTCTTGCCCTGAAAAAAAATGTGCCCTGTTGAAATAATATTACAGTATCTACAGTATACAATACTTGAGGAGAAAGTACAAGTACTTTGCCATGCATCTGTTGGTAACTCTTAAATGACTGTAACAATTGCATTGAACACATCACATAATCCAAAATATAAAAATTATTCTATCGTACTACTTAGCAAAGCCTGCAACACTGTCAAAATAGTAGGTAACAAAAATATATTGAAGTCTTGATTATCTTTTCCATCCAAAGCTTGTTTCTTTCAGTCTTTTCTATAACTAGTATATGTCCTTGAATGATATTTGTCTACACTAGGGCAAAGAATTATTTGTGGGGAGAGGGTTGTAAATAAATAAGTAAAAAAAGGCTCAAACTTGAGATTTGCCTATAGACATCAGTTCTGTTTGGAAGTGGTGCATCATCCATTGAGATTTTCATTATTTGAAGGTATGCTTAAATTCAGATTTAAATAATTAGTGATTATTTCAGATTATGACTTTTGGTATGGTGTTAATGACAACATTGTGTTCTTAAACTTTTTCTTTGTGATAAGAAATGCAATAGTTTATAGTAATGCTATGCATTTTAAATGGAGTTGTAATGGAGGATGGACTGTATTCATTTTTTGTAAAATCCTATATATATTAGAGCATTCAGTTTTTCTAAAGTGGTCACAAAATATTAGTCATTTGTGGTCAAGCAATTTAGTACTAAAAAGTGTCTTGCATAGGCAATATCTGAACTATAGATAAATAGGAATTGATTTTTCACACTGCTTAAAATATACATGAACTGTATGCTGAAGTCTGAGTTTTAGGACAATTCTTAAGAGAGTTTTGGAGCCATGTGTACCATTCAGACATGTCCTGTGGAAGCTTCTAAAAACCATGTGACTAGAGTGGTCATTGATCCTGTTTAATACTTGACGATCCTGTTTTTAAACACTTTGGCTAAGTACAGAGAGTCAAGAAGCCCAAGGCTGAATCAATTCAATCTCGGCAGATTTGTCTAATATGTGTAGATTGAACAGATAAGCAACTGGACAGACATTTACTTTTGATTCTGGAAATGCAGCCACATGCCTATGGTGCCCCAGACTAGAAGCTGGCAGGGTGCTAGAGTATTGCTACCTGCTCAGGTGGAGCAGACAGCTTGGGCTAAGGCCAAGTGCAGCAGGGAGTGGGCAGGAGTGAATGATTCGCCCCTTCCTCTCTTTCCCCACCCACCCTGCAAAAGGTGTGGGGGTGCAGGGGAGGTGCAAAGTATCCTGGGAGGCAGGGCGACTATAAATTAACTTGAATTTGAAGTGGATTCTGGACAAAAGTTTAATAAATTGATGTAACCTAAATCAATTAAGTTTGATACTACTTCCAACCACATTTATCTTAAACCAGTTTTGGCCATTGCCAAAATGGTTTATGTATACTGAACTTCTGTTGTGTTCTTAGGCAGCAGAAGGGGGAGGGGCTAATGGGCTCAGCCCCACCAAACACCAGGACAGGCCAGCCACAGGCTGCTGTAGCAGGGGGGTGGGGCACGCCAGGATTGCAGCCGGCCCAGCACAGCATGCCAGTAAGTTCCTTTTGACTGCCCGGGCTTGGGGGAGGCAGATCAAGAACCACACAGTACAGGAGGGAATGGAGTAGGGGCAGGAGCACATCATTCACTCCTGCCCTGCTCTCTGCTACAGTGACGGTTTGCCCCATGACACAGCCTGGCTGGGGCTCCATTCATGGGAAATAGGACCCTGACTGGGCTGGGTCATGGGGCAGTAGGAGCCCAGTGGCTCATCCAGGGGCATAGGCAGGTGGCTTCTGCTGTTGCACGTACCACAGGGGAGCTGGGGAAGAAGTATGTTCCCTTCCTCCCAGCTTCCTTGTGCCACACCCCTGGACGAGCCACTGGACTATGATTGCCCCATGACTAGCCCAGTCGGGGCCCCGTTCATAGTGAATGGGGCCTGGCCAGGTTGTAACACAATCAGAGTCTGGCAGCTCCTTCAGAGCTGCAGCGTGCAGTAGCCAAGGTGTGGGAGGCTGGCCATGGCCCCCAATCTTTGCATGGGTCAAGAGTGGGCTGAAGCTGTACTGTGTCTGCTCCCTGCCTCCACACCTCATTGCAGCTTTTGAAAGTGGTGTCATGTGCCTTGCTGCCCAGCTTGCTCAGTGGAGGGACACATATTGCACTGTGCCGCTTTCAAAAGCTTCAGTGAGGTGCAAAGGCAGGAAGCAGGCAGAGCACAGTTGTAGCCCTCCCTTGCCCCATGCAAAGATTAGCTTCCCAGTGCCATGGCTCTGGAGAAGCCATCAGACTCTTCCCAGGGCAGGGTAGGTGTGGGTGTCCCAAGGGCTCTGTCCCCTCTAGTCTGGCAGTGCAGCTGAGAGGAGGCCCAGACCTTGAGCAGCGCCAGCTCTCCCCACCCCCCAGGTGATGTGGGACTGAGGCCAGGCCAGGGCTGGTGTGGAGTGGCAGCCAGGGAGGGTACAGGGCTGGGGACAGTGGACACCAGTGCCAGGGAATGACCTCAGTGTGGGGGAAGGTGCAACCACATGGGTGCAGCAGATCCCAGCCCTGATTCGTGCCCAGTCCCAGTGCAAGCCTCACTCCACCCCCTCCTTTCCCTGCAGACTTTGGGGGAGGGGGGGGCACATGTGCTCAGCCCCCCCCCCCCACAATTTTTTTTCTCCCTCAGCATATGATTACGCTACAGATTTGAACTGGTTTCTGATCACTTATACCAATTTATATGTAATTTCTGTCCCTAGCCTTTGTGCCCTGTCTAATTCTAAATGAAGAATGGACTTCAAGTGCTGTTTTTCAGTTCACTGGTGGAAATATATGTCAATCACTTATTCTCACAGTTCTGTTGGCTCTGCTTAGAGGTAGGAAATTACACAGCTGGGAGGAGCAGGGTTCTGAGTCAGCCAGAGAGGGAAGGAGTTAGCCTTTTTGTGGTGGCTCCACCCCCTTCTAATTGGCCAAGAGGCTCATGGTCCCACCCGTTGCTCTCACCACTGATTGGCCAAGGGGGCCAATGGTTCCCCCCTTCCCCTCACCAAGGGGATGTCCTGTATTGTGACAATGAGTCAGTGACCGCTCAAAATGTGACCAGAAAACCTCATATTTGTCCTTTTATAGTCTTGTTAAGATATTTTAAATAGGCTGACAGCATAAATTGTACTTAATGATGACATCTTAAAGTGACAAAAATGTAAATTTTTACATAGAGGTAAAATGATTATTGAATTTTGCTACTTATATATTATTCCTCTAGCGAGGTGGTTATTGATTAGGATTAAGTAAACTAAGTTTGAAAGCAAACATTCCTTTGATAAAACATTGGGATTACAGCATTTCAAGAGGTGGAAGCTTCTGCACCTCATTAAAATAAGGATTTATTTCTTAAAAGGAACTCATGCATAATAGACCAGGTTGAATGCTCCTTGACTGAAATTGTGTAAACCCTCACAAAAATATTTCTCAGTGATATGCAGGTCCCAGCAAACTTTCATTTACTAAACTCCTTGTCTACATAGAAAATTGCTTAGAATAATTCTAACATATTGTTAAAGTTTTGCCTAAACAAAAGGTGTACTGTTTTGGTTAAAACTTGAACAGTTAAACTGGTATGTTACAGAAATACTGGTATAATGGTGGGTATTAGGGCTGTGTGAAGCTTTGGGTGGTCATTCGATTCGGAGGAGTTTCAGCCCAATTTGGTGACCGAATCTCTGAATCTGAATCAAATCAGGGGACCAGTTTAATGGTCCAAATCAATTCAAAGCTCTCTGAATCTTTCGAAAGGCAGTGCCCAGAGCTTTGATTCAGGCAGTCCCCAATGGCTTCAGCAGGGACTGGCAGCTGACTCCGAGCTGGTAAGTACTAGGGGCGGGTGAGGGGCAACTGGGGGATGGAAGAGAGGATTGGGGAGGGGACCATGGGGGGACCTGTGCTAGCTCTCCCACTCCCCCACCCCCATATGGATGCCCCACTCATCCCGGCTCCTGCCCCTCACACCGGGGAAGATCCCTTTTGCCCCCAACTGCCCCACGCTGCATGGAGGGGCTCTGCCATAGCCGAATCTCCAAATCAGATTTAGCTGAATCGAATCGGGACAGTGATTCACTGTCCCCTGAATTGGTATAACTTATTCCCCTGTGGAAAATGAATACGTTTTGTGAATATAACTGTTTATGTTATCTGGATTAATTTAACAAAAATGTATGTTGTTAATGTATACATTTGTATACTGTATAAACTAAATAGGTCACGCCTTACTTTTTTTAAGCTCATTGAAAATACTTAATAGAAACACTTGTTTTCGTATAAAGAGAGATCGACTTATTTTGGGTTAGCTTAAATGTATATTTAAATTATACTAAAGTAGGCCAATCTTACACAGGAGTAAGTACCCATGCAGGGGATGTATTAGGCTTACTATTATATTTAATGTGAAACCCAGAGAAATCCCTATGTTTATGAACATTGAATGTCCATTTGTATTCTGCTAATGTGGAATATGAGGAGTTGAGACTATGGGAGGCCAAAGAAAAGGAAGCTGTAACTGTCAAGGCAAGAGGAAATGCGTTAATGGTATCTACAGAAGCGGTGTCAAGGACATTAGTATTAAGGCGCAATAAGGCCAAAGGGAACTTTTTTCTATGTAAGGATTTCCCGTTTAGGTCATGGAAATGGTGTGTCACTCTTGGTTAACGGCTGGAAAATTTGCCTCTTAAACACCATTTTGTAAATGAATTAATGATCCTTTCCAGGAAATAATATGATTTCTTCTTAAGCTGTTAGGCTATGAATATATATCTTGAAGTAAGAGGTACATGAGAAACAAAGATGGGCTACTTCATTTTTAGCCAAGAAAGATAGGGGTGGAAGGTGGGTAGGAGAGACAGGTGAAAGCCAAAGGGTAAATTATTTGTGTTATTGCATATTCTAATCTCCCCCATGATCCTCAAGATTTCAACTCCATTTTGGGAGAGGGAAAAAGGATCTTGCGCATCACAGGGGAAATTAGAACAAGAAAAGAGTGATTTCTTGGTAAAATCTGCCAAGTGTAATTTTGCTGTTTTGTTGGAATGAAAATAACTGAGCTTATGTTTCATGATTCATTTTGGAGGCAGAAGGGAAAACAGTGTGTCAAAATTTCCACAGCAAAGCATGTCAGCAAGAACAAAAGTAAGGGAAGAGGCAGAGGAAGTTCAAGGAGGGAGAAGAATGCATACCATAGGTGAGTGGTAGATGGTGCACATGCCCCCTGATGAGGTCGGTAGGGCTGGTGCCCCTCCTGACAGGGCAGCTGTGGTCAGCAGCTTCTGCGGGTGCCTCCCCCAGATTCAGGAGGCACCAGTCACTCATGATGCATACCTTTATCATTCTTCCAGGCCACAAACACACAGTTGCACAGGCACCAGAGATGAAAATACAGGAGTTTAAAACTGCTGTACTTTCAGTGGTGCAAACAAATTATTAACTCGATTACCTGCTTTTTTTCTCCCTACCCACCATAGGAGTTTACAGTTGTTATAGTAGCCACAGGAGGGCTCTATCATTTTTCTCTGAATAATATTACACCTATATAAGGTTAGCAGAAAACCAGATAAGAGTTAGGAGTTAAAATAAAATCCATCATCACATTCTAAACAAAATGGAATGTGCATCAGCCATAATGTTTTACATAGCACTGTGGTATGTTTGTATTTAAATAGAGTTTTTGGATGGATAGACATTTAAAAAGATGTGTTCATCTGATTCTGAAAAGAAAAGATCTGGAAAAGACATGTAGGAACAAACAGAGCCCTGTAACATTATGTAAAGATGTTTCATTCATAACAGACAACAGATACCAAAAATTGTTGTTGTTACAATAAATGAGAATGTATAGGTGTTAATGTAGCTTCATAAGAGCTCCCCTATTGTCTCCTGAACATAACAAAAGCATATTGAGAATAGCAAGAGAAAACAGTATGAAAATTTTTTCTGCTTTTTGTCCGGCACTACTGAGTTCTGAGGTCATTACTACCTGTTAAAATATTTTTCCCATTAGAATATGCATAATTAACTATTAGTTATCTCTCTCTTTCTGTCTCCCCTAGTCCCAGGACAAGAGGGTTATCATCATGTATCTAATTCTTATTTTTAGTTTATAGTTGATTTCTAATGGTATTTGGGATTAATTCATTATTCTAAACCATAACCAAATTAGTCCTACATACATCACAAATAAAAATGCTAATCCAAGGTAAATTATGTATCAAAAGGTACTGATAGTTACTTTATGTTTAATAGTCCTTGCACTTTATTCTCTCTCCGTTATTTGCAGTACTTAGAAGCTTGAAATTGCAATTTCTTTTCCTATTGATTTTGTCCCTTTCCATTTAGTAAGCATTGGGATGTGTAGAGATCTTCTCCATGTACCTCCCTACACAATCAGTGGAGAATATGTTAAATTGTGTTTTGATGTGTTGCTTTTTGATACAGTGCATATGCATTTTAATAGAAATAGCTGGAAAGCTGCATATTAAGAAATCGATCCATAGAAATCACCAAACATTATCAATTATGATTGAAACTAGGATTTGATTTCAGGTGAAGATTCAGAAGTCAAAGACAAATTCACTTACTCGCTTTATTCCGTGAAGGACCTCTTCATACAGGCTTCGCATAGGGGCAGGGACGTGGAGCCAGATCTTTGGCTAGTGCTCAGTGTAGTTCCATTGATTGGAGCAATGTTCATGTATACTAGCTGAGAACAGGGCTCTGATTCTAGTGATAAATGTCTCTGTGCTCCAGAATGTTTGTGGATATGACAAATGCAATGTAGTGGTATGCTCAGCATTTCCTCTTGAGTGAGTGAATAATGTGTATTTCTCTGCAGAACTCTCAGGGTAGGCTCCTAGAAAATATCTATGTGGCTGTATTGCTGTGGTCTCCATATGGCACATTCTGATACAGCTTAGTATTCACTTTGTCCAGATGACAATTCAGATAGAAGTAGTTCTCTTTATTGTATGAGTAATGTTACTAGCATTCTTAAATACTGTCTCATTTCAGGCAAGTTTATTTATATTAATCAAGTAACCGTAAAAAGATGTAATTAAATACTTTTTAGATGCCAGATGATCATCAAATGTTTTAATTTATTAGAACAAAATAGGCAGGAATATCCATTCTTCTGAGGATTTTTAATCTGTCTGAAGCTATGAGCTTCATTCCACATGTAAAGCAATGGCTACAGTCACTGGAAACAAGCTGTATTCTGTCCTTACCAACTCCTTTTCCCATAAACCTCCTAGGCAGATCCTCGCAACACACTATGGGTCAACACAAATGGCTCAAAAGCTTCTCCATTATAAGCATGTTCATTGCTGCTTAATGCAAAGCTTCCCTGAATTTCCTGTGAAGAAACAAAAGGAAGAAGCAAAGTATCAAGAAGAACCGTTGCAACACCTGCCATTTAGAAATGTGTGATGGAAAAAGGGATAGAGTTAATACTAAAAGGTGCAAGCTGAGAGCATGTTTGATACTCTGTAGTTCTGCCTGAAGACTGCAAAGTGGTGTAGGTCACTGGAGGTCAGACACGTCCACCAAAAATGGAAACTCAGGGTGATTTTCTACTTTACAGGCACGGGTCCCAAATGTGATACTAGGAAAAAGAAAGAACAGGTATTTCAGCAAATTTATCCTTGTAATATATATATCCCATAGCACTGATATGAAACATAGTTTAGAAATGTAGTTGCTGTACATTTTTATAGAGTTGATGAGGGTAGTATTGACTGAAACTTGCCCTACTTTGGTCTATTCAAGTGCAGTCAGGGAGAAAATGATCTCTGCTGGAAGGGAAGAAGCATATATACTCCAAAGAAAGTTATCTTCTCTGTAGGTAGATGTGTTCTCATTCCTTGTTTAGTCACAATTTAACAAGAGAACTAGCTTAAATTTTATTTTTAAGCCCATATAAAATTCACTCGTGGAGGTAAAGTTGCCCCTTGGCTGCATCTTCCCTGCTTCCCCATTTAAGAATATTGATCTAATCTATCTATGCTAGCATATTTACTCAAAAATAAAATGAAGTTTTTTCATTCACTCAATATAGGGGTGTGGGAGGGAAGCCCCCATCTTACATTTGCATACAAGAAAACCTTACTAAATACATTATCATTAAACTGCTGCCAAAAGCAGTATGTGCTCAATAATGGAAATCAACTATAAAGTTGATTAAATGCAGCCAGTGCTGAGCATCTCTCTAAAATACATGGCCTATATGGGGCAAATATACTGATGGGAATTTTTTTGTGTGGGGCCCTTAAAAAAACCAAGCAAACAAACAAAATGACAAACAAACAAAAAAAAAGTTAGCAGGTGTTCCTTCTGCAAGGAACTGGCACTTGACTTAGAGGTACTGCAATACCAAGCTGGCACTGTGAGGGCCAGTGGCATCTCTGGCACCCTCCCCTTCATGCCAAAAATGCTACATTTTTGTTGCATTTAATATTGGCTGAAAAGGCCAAGATGCTGGTGGAAACCTACCTCTGTCTGTTGATAGATTTTCTCTCAAACTTTCCATCACATGCCTCAAACTGCATTAAGAAACCCATGTTCCCATTGCAATAAATGCACCCACTCCCCTGCACCCTCACACACCCATCCGCTAGACTTCCCTAACACACTCACAGTTTCTTAGTCCAAGCCCTGGTTGGGGTTTACAGTCTCAGTTCTTTTACAGTCCTCGCTGCTGTCGACGTCCCTGTTCACTTCTGCTGCTGCTGATCCTGTTATTGTCCTTTTCGCTGTCTCCAGGTCCAGTTGCATTGCTGTCCTCTCCATTTTCCTTTTCCACTTCCCCTCTCCGGGGTCTTTGAACAGCCTGTGCCACATGTCTCCTTTCCAGGAGGAGTTGGCTGCGTTTTCTCTATCCTTTCCCACTGATTTCTGGTAGTAGGACTGGAGTTCACTCAGAAACATTTTAACACAATCTGTTTCCTTGAGCTCAGTGTGTCTGTACAACAGGAGGTTCCTGCATTGCCACAGGGCACTCCTGAGACAGGACACAAATTGGTCAAAGTGGGTTGTCTGGGACCCCTGATGTTTAGTCCACTGTCTGTACAGTGCTGCTTCCCTTGTCATCCGTCTGACTCCAGTCACTTCCACCAGGAGCCAGCTTACCTTTTTCTACACTCCCTTGGCATAGGGGCAGAGCCACAGCAGGTGGTTGAAGGTCTTATTATCACCTTGGCAGCTTTCTCTGGGGAAGCTGGGTCTAGGCTCTTGCCTCGCATTGTGCCTTCACATCTTTGCTGGGAGTGTGCAATGAGCTACAAGCCAGTTCAGGTCCCTGTGGTCTTTATGTAGGTCCTTGTGTAAGATCTTATCCTAGACAGCCTGGCAGTCATCATCAGTGAGCATCTTCACAGTCAAAAGCTCATCTTTGTCTTTGAGTGCCTTCTGTATCTTCCTGTGGTTTTAAATGGTCTCTGGGCTTTCCTTCTGTAGCCCATATTCACTCCAGAACACATTCAGCACACTGTAGAACCAGGGGTATTCCATGGTGCATGGTCTCCCTTTTGCTGAAGTGTACACCCCCCACAGTCTTGGGAGGTGACCTGTAAAATACTTGACAAGACAGACTGTTTTGGTTGTTGGCCCAGTTACCAGCTTGCAGATCTGGTTCACGTACCGTGCCCATAGGAACAGGTGGATGTCTGGCATCTCCCTGCCCCTAGTCCATTTCTTTTTGTGTAGGGTCTTTCTTGTCACCTTCTCTATTCTGGTTCTCCAGAAGAAAATGCACATTGCTGTCTGGATTCTTCAGGTGACACACTTGGGGGTGGGAAGACCAATGTGGTGTACAGAAGTATTGGTAGCAACAACGCCTTCATGAGTGCCACGCGCCTTTCCATGGAGAGGTGGCATGTGTCCCACATACCCAACTTCTGCTTAATCTTTGTCTCCTTCTCTCAGGACATCTTTTGACTCAGCTCAGGGTCAAAATCCACCCCAAGGATCTTAATCTTTTCATGGGGGACACCAGGTCCCTGAGTTTGCCCATGGTCAGGCAGGTGCTTTTGCTCACATTGAGCTTGGCCCCTGCTGCTGCCTTGTAGACTGGTTTGGGCCATAAGGCTCTCTCTATAGCACTCTAATTCTGGCATGGGGTGTTCAGGTTTTCCATGTAGGCCAGGTCCTACCTCATCTCTTTTTCTTCCTCTGGGGATCTGGACTTCATGCTCCCGGGGTACTGCCTGGCGTGCTGGGCCAGAGGTTTAATAGCATAGATAAAAAAGATCCAGGAGAGTGGGCAGCCCTTCCAGACCCCCGACTCTACCATGATCCATGTTCTCAGGAACCCATTGACCTTGCTACCGGTGAAGGTCAGAGGGATGCCCATTTGCTTCAGTGTCTCCAAGAGAAAATTGTGTGACACTTTGTCACAGGCTTTTTCCAGGTCCAGGTTTAGCACCACCCACTTCTGCCTTCTCTACTGTCCCAGCTGGAGCACATCCCTCAGTTAAAGCAGGGCCCTATGGATCCAGTGTCTTGGTACCACACATGGATGGCACCTAGGGCAGATTTAAAATAGTTGGTCAAGACTTTGGCTAACAGCTTATAGTCAATGTTTTTAAGTTGGTGATAGGTCTCCAGTTCTTCATCTCTTCCCTTGGACCCTTCTTGTGTGAGAGAGTCATAAGATCCTAGTCCACCCCAGCTCCCGGCCAGCCCTCCCACAGTCGAAAGAGACTGTTATGTGTGTATTGTATGCCATGTTCAGTGCTGAGTCATGAAGAACTGTGTGACTTCTGGTTCCAGGTTGGGAAAAGGGTCCAGAGGGGACTCATGAGAGATCCAACCAACATGGGTTCATCAGTGGCAGGTCTTGTCAGACCAACCTGGTGGCCTTTTACGATCAGGTCACCAAATCATTAGATGCAGGGGT
>NW_017728906.1:17165059-17238913 GCF_001723895.1 Crocodylus porosus
CCGGGGTCATCTGACCCCGGTGCTCTTTCCTGCCAAGGCAGGGGGTCGGACTAGATGATCTACCTAGGTCCCTTCTGACTCTAGCTACTATGAAACTATGAAACTATCCCTTGGTGTCTCCCTTGTCTGCAGGCTCTGCATTTGTGTGTGATAGGCCTGCTCATTGAGCCCAGATGCTGGATCTAGGATGGTCACCCAGACACCTGCAGAGCACTAGAGACATGGATTTAGATGGTGCCTGCACAGTGAAGTTAGAAAAGGACCCTCGATGTGGAGCTTTAGAATAGACAGGTTGGTGACTGCTTGCACCCATGGTACCTTGGCACTTCAATGAGCTACCCAGGCCCAGAAAAGCTCTACAAAGCTCCAAAAAACAAGGTCTATGGATGTACAACTGCTCTGAGGGATGCTGCATGAGTCATTATAGAGCTGAGACTGTCACAGCACCAGGGTGAGTTTATACACAGGGTCAAAGACCAGTGGGGATCACTGGTCCTGAATAACATCAGCTCCACTTGCTGTGGAGAGACTATTGCAGTCCTGGGCAAGAGTGGATGGGCAGGCTACCACCACACTCCCTGACCCCGGCAAGAAGGGCCCTGCTCCAGGGACTATTCCTTGGGGTGATATGCCTGAGAGTCCCACAGGGGAAAGGGAAGGGGAGACCTGGATGGCACCCAAGGGGGAACACTTCACTCTGTGCATTGATTGGGAGATTCTGTGGTGGGGCAGGGGGCAAGAAAGTAGATATGGTACATTGGAGCTGCTGACCCATGGTCCAAGGAGTTAGGCAAGTGTCCAACAGGACCAATGCTGGGAAGCAGCAGTGTGGAAGGAGAGGAGGGACAGGTTTCCCAAGACCCAATGCCAGAGCCAGTATTGACTCAGCCTTCCCTCCAGGGTCAATTCACTACCCCCACCCTGCGCTATGCTCAGACAGGCTCCAAACTCTCCCCGTCCCACCTAACAAGGGCCAACCTGAACAGTGGTGCATAGAGTAAATTTGGAAAGTTACAGTGCTTCTACCGCATGCTTCTTGAACACCTGTACCTAGCCATAGACACTTAAGCCAAGATTTTACAAAATGCTACAATGTTTTTCAAGCCTTGGTTTTAGGACAGTCTACTTAAGATATCCGTGATTTAATGATGTAGCTTCCTACATATTCAAATTGAAGATGGATAGAACACAGCTGTACAGCTGTTACACATTTTCAAGTACTAACTTTATAGCTGGTTGGCTCTTGTTATAGCTGGTTAGTCATTTTTATCATTGTGATAATTACTTTGCATGTATGTCTGGTCTAAATTTGTTCACAATCAATTAGTTAATTGTGTAATATATGTAACATTTAGCAGGTGCCTTAAAGGGGTGTCAAACTGGTTTGCTTGGAGAACTGATATGGAGCCCTAGGAATGGAGAAGGAGTACATTCCATCAGGGGAAGAGCCCAAGCCATGCTTCCCTGAGCTTTGGAGAACTGAAGCCACTGCCACCAAGAGGAAACAATGGGTGGTGGTGATTGGTGTCCTTTATGCCAAGGATGGAAGCATCCTTTTGCTGACCTGAGCTGTTGTCTCAGGAGGTTTGCTGTTTGCTCAGATCCTTGATCTGAGACATCATGAAAGGCTTACTGAGACTCATCCATCCCTCTGAATACTATTCCATGCTGCTCATTCATGTGAGCTCTAATTTATACAGGCATGGGGGGCCCTGAGCAGATCAAAAGAGATTACAGGGAGATTACAAGGATGAAGAGAACAGGGGCTCAGGTGGTGTTTTTTCAATCCTTTGAGTTGAGGGGAAGGGCCCAGATAAATGCAGATGTATCCTGCAGATCAATGCATGGCTACACAGATGGTGTCACTAGCAGGGATTTGGCTTCTTTAACATGGGATGTTGTTCCAAGAAGAAGGATTGCTAGAAAGAGATGGGATCTACCTGACAAAAAGAGGGAACAGTAACTCTACAAACTGGACAGATAATATAGTAAAAATGGCCCTAGACTAGATTCACTGGGAAATGGAGACCAAAGCTTTGAATTAAATGAGGACCTGGAGGGAAAAGTAACCAAGAAGAGGCAACTGGGAACGCCTTCTCATTCTTCCTGAGAAAGTAGAGCAATCAGCCAGTTACCTCAGATGTCTGTACATGAGTTCATGGAGCCTGGGAAATGAGCAGGAAGAATTTGAAGTTATTGCAGTCACAGAACTATGATGTGACTGAAATAAAAGAGTCTTGGTGGGATAGCTCACTTGACTGGGAGAAGAGGAGGAAGAGTTGTTCTTTATGATTGCTCAGACGTACAGTGTGAGACTAGTGATAGGCCTCTTGAAGGTCTCTGGTTTTAGGGTAAATAGGGAGAGCAATAAAGGTGAGCTTGTGGTAGGGGTCTGCTATAGACCCCCAGACCAAAAAGAACTCAAACTAGAGTTCTCTTGTGAACTGGCAGAGTTTGGGCATGCACAGGACATGGTCATCATGCCTTACTTTAATTACCCAGAAATCTCTTGGGAGGAACACTCGGCTAAGTCAGATCAGTCATGCTGCTTCCTGACCTGTATCAAAGAGCTCTACCTGACTCAGGAAGTGCACAGGCCAACCAGAGGTAACACTTGCCTAGACTTGGTCTTGGTCAAAGGAGATAATCTGGTGAGCGACTTGAACATAGAGGGTAGCCTGGGTGACAGCAACACAAAACTATCACGTTCACTATCCGCTGCAAGGCAGGCAAATCAACTAGCAGGGCTGAAGTTTTGGACTTCAAAAAAGCTAATTACAACAGACTCAGGGCAATAGTAAAGGAAGGGCTGCAGGACCAGGGACTGAAGGCGTAAGGAGTGCATGAAGAGGGGTCATTCCTCAAGGATATGATCCTTGAAGTCCAAAAGAAGTCCATTCCCATGCAGATGAAAGGTAGCAGAAGGTCTGGGAAGCCCTTCTGGCTTAATAGGAATATCATGTTCCTCTTAAAAAAAGAAGAAAGAGGCATACAAATAATGGAAGCATGGGACATTCCCCAAGGAGGACTATACAACAATGGCCTGCACTTGTAGGGAGCAGATTAGAAAGGCTAAGGTGAAGACTGAATTTAAACTAGCAATGGAAATCAAGGACAATAAGAAGTCCTTCTTTAGATATGTTATGAACAGGAGGAAAACAAATGGAATCATGGGGCCATTGCTTAACAATGCAGGACAGCTGGTTACCAACATGCAGGCAAAAACTGAACTCCTTAATGACTACTTTGCTTCGGTATCTCACTGAACTAAGGGGAAATCATACCAGATAAGGTTCAGAATGGGCATGGTGGGAATGACTGCCTTCTTACTGTTGATGTTGTGTTGGTGCATGATCAGTTAGAAAAGCTGGACATTTATAAGTCAGCAGGACTGAACATGTTAGCTACAAAGGACCAACTCATAGGATCATCATAAACTTCTAGTTTATTAGATGGATGCAAAAGTCAGATCATAAATCTTGGGGCTGATCCCCTCAAACACACACATATTCATGCGCGCATGCAGGCACGCACACGCGCGCGCACACACATACACACACACACACTCTCACAGTAGCTAAGTAGCTAGCTAGGAACACTAAGCACTGATGTCAAAATATACGTATCCCCAAGCGCTGGAGTCTGCCATTAATGGCCAGTCGAGGTTTCTTTCAGTGCGATGTTGCTTCAGAAGTGGGTTGCTGACTGATCCTTCTGGCTGGGCAGACAGGGTTCTGGTCAGGTCAGAGAGGACACCATGGGGGGTCATTCTTCACTGCCTTTTATCCCTCTCTGGCCGACTTTGGTAACTACCCAATTTTCAGGCTTACCTAATCCAGGGGTCATTGACTTCATGGGGTGTCCCCCTTGGTGGTTGCTGAATGGCAGCTGTCAGCCCCAGGAGTCATGTCTGTGGGTACATGCAGTTTTGGGAGACCATTGATAAAGTTTGATTAATTCACTGCTGTGATTAGTTCAAACCGAGGCTTCTGTACCTTAAACAGAGAAGTTTCAGGCAGTTCCTGGCTCTGTATCGATCCTTTCCTCTCCTTAGTCTGTGGTTTTGCAGGTGTTAATTGCTGCTCATTAGCTTGTTATCCTGTCTAGCTACTGTGTTACACAATCAATCAAGATTCATTCAGGTACCCACTTCATACAGAGAAGCTGCAGTTTGATTCCTAACCTTGCTAACATTGTTACATGGCACAAATCACTTTTAAACTTTAAAGTACATTTATTACATAGTTAAAGCATAGAATATAAAACATAAAAAGGTGAAATGCCATGGCACGTACAACAAATAAACCAAATAAATTGGGGGGGGGGGATATACTGATGCATAATACTGTTTTATACCCATGAAAACATCTACAAACTATATTTTTATTACAAGTACACCTTATATTTTATAGAAATAATATAATAAAAGAAGAAGAGGGAGGAAGGAAGAAAAGGTAGAAATGAGAAAGCATCCCCAAAAGGTGGCAAATACTGCGAAAAGGGCTTTTTGCCATATGGAGGGGCTTCACATTGGAGGGGTGGGAGCAGGCAAAAAAAGGTTTCTTGCTACAAAGGAACTTCATCTGAAACTGCTGAAGGAGCTGGCCAAAGTCATTGTGGGACCTTAGCAAAACTCTTTGAAAACTCATGGTGCTCAGGAGAGGTTTCTGAAGACTGGAAGAGGGCCAATGTTGTGCCCATCTTCAAGAAGGAGGGGAGAGAGGACCTGGGCAACTATAAGCCAATCAACGTAACTTATATCCCTGGGGAACATCCTGGAAAAATTAATCAAGGAGACTGTGTGTGATATGCTTGCAGAAGGTAGAATTCTGAATGACAGCCAGCATGGCTTTGTTGTGGGCAAGTCTTGTCTCACCAATCTCACCTCCTCCTATGACCAGGTAACTCACCACTTGGATAAGAGAGAGGTGGTCGACATTGTATACCTAGACTTCCAAAAGGCCTTTGATCTGGTATCCCATGATGTTCTCACTGAAAGACTGGAGGATTGCGGGCTTAACTGCTTGACAGTCAGGTGGGTAGGAAGTTGGCTATGGGAGTAGGAACCAGAGAGTTCTAATGAATGGATCTGTGTTGTCCTGGTGAGAAGTGGCCAGTGGTGTCCCTTGGGGGTCTATGCTTGGTCCAGTGCTTTTCAACATTGTTATCAATGATTTGGATATGGGGATGAAGAGTTCACTGGCCAAGTTTGTGGACAACACCATGTTAATAGGGACCGTGGTCATGCCTGAAGACAGGCTGCAGATACAGGTGGACCTAGACAGACTGGCAAGTTGGGCAGATTGAAACCAGATGAAGTTCAACTTTGAAAAATGTAAAGTGCTCCGTCTGGGGACGAACAATCTCCAACATACTTGCAGGCTCAGTGGCACCAAACTGACTAGCACCACGAATGAAAGGGACCTTGTGGTAATAATATACCATAGTATGAACATGAGCCATAAGTGCAATGCTGTAGGCAGCAGGATAAACAATACTCTTGCATGCATCAACCAATGCATCTCAAACAAAACCAGAGAAGTGATTCTTCTGCTTTACTCAGCATTGTGAGACTGCGGCTGGAGTACTGCATCCGTTCTGGGCACTGCACTCCAACAAGGACAATGAAAAGCTTGAGAGAGTTCATAGAAGGTTACCCGTACAATCTTATATGACTTGCCTTGCAAGTCTCTGAACAGGCTAATGGCCACAAACTCCTGGAAGACCATTTCAGGCTTAACACAAAGAAAATCATCTTCAGGATCAGGGTGTCCAGACCCTGGAATAAACTCCCTCCAGAGGTGGTGCAATCACCTACCCTGGAAATATTCAAGAGGAGACTGGATGGTCACCTCACTGGGATCACCTGACCCCAGTTGTCTTTCCTGCCTAGTACAGGGGGACTGGACCTGATGATCTTGTAAAGTCTCTTCCAGCCCCTAACAATCTTTGAATCTGTGAGGTGGATAAGGCTTTCTTCAAACAGCTAAAGGAAGTTTCAAGATCACAAGCTTTGGTTCTGCAATCACCTGGCATCTGCTGGGAGGGCAATACATCAGTGCACAGGCAATCCTGGAAGCTATTAGAGAGTGTTGGGGACAACTCCTTGGTGCAAATGTTGAATAGGTCAACTAGGAGCTATGCTCTTCTTGACCTGCTGCTTACAAACAAGGAAGAACTAGTGGGGAAGGTAAAGTGGATGGCAACTTGGGAAGCATCATGCATGAAATGATTGAGTTCAAGATCCTGGGGAAAGGAAGGAGAAAGTCAGAGTAATGACCCTGGAATTTAGAAAAGCAGACTTCAACTTGCTCAGGGAACTGATAAGCAGGATACCTTGGGAGGCCAGTCTAAGAGGGGAAGGAATCCAGGAGAGCTGATTGTATTTTAAAGAAGTCCTCCCTAGGGCACAGGAATGATCAAAACCTTGCCAGCAAACTGAGAAAGTATGGGTTGGATGAATAGCCTGTTAGGTGGATAGAAAACTGCCTGGATCATCAGGCTCAAAGGACAGGAATGAATAGCTCAATCTCTAGTTGGCAGCCAGTATCAGTAGTTGGCTCCAGCGGTCAGTCCTGGAGCCAGTTCTGTTAAACATCTTCATCAACAATCTAGGAGATGGGATGGAGTGCACCCTCAGCAAGTTTGTGAATGACACCAAGCTGGGTGGAGTAGTCGATGTGCTGGAGGGTATGGCTAGTATTCGGAATGTCCTTGACAAATTGGAAGATTGGGCCAAAAGAAATCTCATGAGGTTCAGTGAAGACAAGTGCACAGTCCTGTACATAGGATGGAAAAACATAATTAACTCATATAAGCTGGGGACTGCCTGGCTAAGCAGCAGTCTGCAGAAAATGTCCTGGGAGTTAAAGTCAACAATCGGCTGAATATGAGCCAACAGTTTGCCCTTGTTGCGAAGAAGGCCAATAGTGGGTTGCACTAGCAGGACTGTTGCCAGCAGATCAAGGGAAATGATTATTCCCCTCTATTTGGCACTGGTGAGGCCACATCTGGAGTACTGTGTCCAGTTTTAGACCGCCCCCCCCACCCCCTCTCCCCCCACACACACAGTTCATAAAGGATGTGGACAATTTGGAGAGAGACCAAGGACTTGGACTTCAACTTTGCATACCACAGGTGAATGGTATTGTGTTAAAATGTGATCTCTTTTGCTCAATTGGTATTTCAGTGTTCTATCAAAGTGAAACAGACTCATCAGGAGAGAATGAAAGAAACACCTTTATATGTTGTTTGTCAAAACACTCACTTTTTACATGTGGGAATGAGGTGGAAGCATATAATTATAATTAAGCAAACCATGGTCTTCTGTGTCCTAGGACAGTCCCATGGATCGTGAACTATTGGCTATTCTAGGATCAGAGTCTCTTTAGTTTTATTTGGAAATTCTATTCTGGAACCCAGAGCCTGTTCCTCCATGTGTTGGGAGGGTGTGAGAGGGTGGAATACAAACTGGCACTTAAAAAAATATGCTTTCAACAGTCAGATTTGTATGCCAAAAAAGAAAAAAATATTGGATAACTCTAGATTAGATGTTATATAGAACAAGTAAATTCCTATTATAACTATCCACATTAGTCTAATACAGAAGAAGTAGCTGAAATATACTATGTTTAAATTCAAATAACATTATACATTCCCCTTATGGAAATTTGTTAGCTTCTAACTGATTTAAATGTATTGTGTTTGTAATATTCCCCCCACTCTTGCTTTTTTTAGTCTACGAATTGTCTGGGATCAGATACAAACTAAATACATCTCCCAGTTCAAAGGAAAAAGGATGTACCAAATCAGTTAATACTCTTTAGCTCCCAGTAATTTAAATGGCAAAAGCTGTTATTCTAGGATAAAACCATCACATGAAAGAAATACCTTTTATATTACAATAGTTGCTTTTCCATTATAGCTGTCTGTGTGCTTAAAGGTATTTATTTTAAAGCAATAATGGACTATAGCTTCAGCTGATATAAATCAGCATAGTGTTATTGACTTCTCTGGTGATATATCACTTCACACCAGCGGAAGATGTGTCCCATTGTGTTGTCAAGGAATGGATGGACTCTCTGTGATAAAGGTTCATGATCTAGCTGTGTATTCCAATCCATCTCTGATGTCAGAATCTCAAAAGTCCTTTCCAATTCTGCTTTAAACCACAATAACTAATTGGCATTGCAGATAAATGTATCAAATGATTCAGCTACTCAGGCAGCACACAGTTTGGAATTTATTAGCTGCTCCTATGATCCTAATTTAGTGGCATAGTCTCATCTCACTGCAAATATAATTGCCATTATTGGATAATCATTCTGATAGGTTATCCCATTTTCTGCCCTGTTTATCTTCTGGTCTTGCTTTAAGTGTCTTGTTTTCCTCTTTCAACTTCTCCATCTCAATCTGAGCTCCCTCTGACTCATTCTCAATATTTTTCCAGCCTTTGTTTAATGGCACAATCATCGCTTGATAACATCTGTATGTCTTCTGCAATTCTGTCAAATTTGCTGGTATGAAGAGATTTAAGTACTGCAATTTCCCCTCTGAGATCCTACTGCTGCGTCATTTCAGCACATGATTTTTTTTTGTCTTTCAGCCTTTTTCTTTCAGTTTTGTCCCATACAAGTAAATCTCTTTTATATTCAAATTGGTTATCCACTAGAGAAGGTAATTTTTTTGCATAACTCACATGCACACAAACAAACCAATCCCCCCCAATCCCCAGTAAGCATATGGCTCAAAACAGAAAAGGAGCAGGGGAGTGCACAGAGCAAGACAATCATCTCCCATTTGCTATTAGTTGACAGACACTCCATGGGAATTTTTACAAGTCAAAGCTTGCAGTCTAATCTTAGACATGCACTTTTTACCACAAATTTGGCATCTGTTATATCACACACAGGATTAAAATATGGCTCCCGAAGTACCAGATGTTAAGAGATTACTAATAGAAAATAATTTTAAATTCTATTTCAACCTGTAGCAGCTTCTCTAGAAAATACATGTATGGCAACAAATCTTGCATCAGAGGAGATGCCATATGCAAAACACTCGAAGATTATGAAACTCTTTCTGAACACTCAGTAGCAATAAATATATTTATGAACTTTGTGCTCACCTACTGTGTCCCCTCAGCATCTTGCAGTCTTCCCTCTGAACCTCTGAACTGGGGTTGACCCTTCTTCCTTTTTTCAGATTATCTTTCAATTACTGTTAAAGTGTCTAAGAACTTAATTGTGGAAAATGCCAGGCAGTTCAGCCCTGATCCATCAAAATGCATAAATGCCGACCTAACTTGAAACATCTGGTTAGTCTTTTAAATTAGTAAGCAAGACAGGAGTGTTCAGCACCTATCCAGACTGATAGGTTTTTATACACTTCAAATGCTACAGAAATAAAAATGAAGGAAATCAGTAGCCAGATCTTAATATCAAAGGGAATTTTGCATAGGTCAGGGGAGGCTTTTCCGTTTGCTGATCCTAGCACGCAGTGAAGTTGATAGCAATAATTTCTTTGGCTGTGGAATGGAAGCATACGGATCCCTAAAATCATGTAAGCCTGAGTGTGACTGACTAACTATAATATGTATGCTATACCTCTTGCTGTTTGGTGTGGCTTGAATGTAGCCTTTTCACAAAACTGCCTTGTTCTGTGTGGGTTCCCACTAAATCTTATTTATAATTCAACTGAGACACCAAAAGATGTGCTGTAGTTTAAAAATAACCCCTCCCCCCCATGCCCAAATGTGTTACACCGAAATGCAGGAATCCAATGCTTTTGGTTATATCTGTAATCTATAAATCAAAGTAAAAAATAAAATAAATAAGAGGTTAGGCAAAGACTGCAATGCTAAGACATTGGATAGGTGTCTGTCAGAGAATAAATGAAAAAGCGCATTGCTGTATCTTTGTTCTATCATTTATCTGTTTTGGAGAGTGTGATGGAAAGCACACTTTTGGCCCAGTGTGAGAGTTTGTTTACCACATTCATAGAACCTGTAAACTTCTTTTTTTCTTTCCTTAAGTACTGCAAGACATGATTTCTGTACAGAGTACCATAGAAGTGCAGCAGTCTATGGATTTGGTCAAGCTGAACAGTAATTTAAAGCAATCTACTTGGTCTGGCAGCAATGTACGTTATTCCAGTTCTCTAAAGAGGCAGGCAATATTTTTTCCCTTTCTCTTTCCCTTCCCCTTCTTTTCTCTTCCACGCTTTATTTTTGTATTTTAGAAAATTCCTATCCTAAATGTGCAATTGAACAAGGCAGTTGTACAGTGTGGCTGTTTGTGATAGTGTAGAGATGAAGACAGAAAAATTTGACCTGTGATGTGTGGTAGTCTCCTGCATAATATAGAATGGGAGAATTATGATCTTCTTAAGCAAGAGTGGAAAAGCAGGGGCATTAAGATGCTCAGCTAGGTACAGATGCTCAAAAAGCCCAAGCTTGAATTGATCAAACCTATGTGGGTTTGATCTTGGGTATGGGGGCACACATATGCCCTTTGGAATGGTGGCATGCAGGCTGCCTGCAGTGGCTGAGGCCAGCAGATTGGGGGCACTCCTTAACACCTCCCAGTGGGCCTTGCCCTCAAGGCTGGTGGCAGAGCTCAAGCAGGGACACAGATTTCCACTCCCCCGCAACCTGCCTGCAGCTGACAGCTGGCCAGAGGCAGGGAAGAGTTTGTGATTCTGTGAAGCCCTGGGGGTGGGGCCCACTGGGCCCTTAGCCAGAGCAGCAAAGTGTGGGGCAGGTGCTAGTGCATCTCCCTGTGATGGAGGGATAGTGTGGGGTACAAAGTCACCTGGGATGCCAGCAGACAGAAAGCTAGCATGAATCAATAGGGGCACTGGTACAAAAGTTTGATTTATCAGCCTAGCCTAAATTGACTTAAGTTTGAGTGCACATTGATCCAGGTCTATCTTACATTGGGATCCACCATTTTTAAACCAGCCTATGTGCACTAAACTTATGTTCTGTTATGCGCATAGACCGGTTTGCAGTTGCTTATACTCATTTATGTGTAATAACTACCTGGCCCAAAACTCTAAGCACAAAACAAGCATGGTCTGTTAAGCTGGAAACTATTTTACACATCCTGAATGCAGTGACATCATCTGATTACTCACTCATCATCTGATTACTTTTTATCCTTGTGAAATTACTTAATTGAACTGATATTTTAATTATCATGTGGCTTTGAAACTTGTATTCAGATCAGTTGGGCAGTTGACCCATACTGGATTTAGCCTGAAATCTGCATCTTGACTCGATAGATAGCTACAGATTCAAGCACATAATGTTGCATTAGTATTAAAGAGGTATTTTTTAAGGTTATCTTCACAAGCACAAGAGCCCAGGACTATATTTTGTGTCTGATAGAAGTTTGAATTTCTGTGTAAAGGAAGACAAGGATAGTATGATAAAGAATGGGCCTGCAGAAACATGGTCCATTTCAATTACTGCCTTCAAGCATGAGAATAACATCCACTAGTGGGGTAACTTGAAAGTAATGAAGGTAAAGACTGAGTATAAGAATGTTGACTGACTTGAGATAAAAGCTAGATAAAAGAAAGGCTATAATTATTGGATGAGCATAATGTGATGCTTAGACAGGATGTGAAATTCACTGAGGAACATATTGTGACTATAATTAGAGACAGTGTTTCACTCACTCTTAAAAATGAGTCATTAGAGAATGCATTAGAAAGTAAAATTCTACATCTGTTGGATCTCCCAGTTGGGATGGGAGGGTAAGACCCACAGAGAAATGTGAATTTATTCTAAGAAGCTCTGGAGTTGAGCACTGGAATGTAAGTGCAAATAGGTTTTGTGGTGTTAGTATATAAGATCCTAGGAACTGGAGTGGGGGGTCTGCAACACCTCTGATATTTGCCTACTGTGATTATTACACCTTTACAGAGAATTGACATTGGCAAAAGTTTGTAAAAGGAGATTTATTTTCCCACTCCTGAGTGACACAACATGCTATCTTTTTTCCCCAGACAGGAAATTCATACACAATAAAATGGCACCAGATGAATGTCTTGAAATCTAAATTTTAATACAAAATAAACTGGATGGAGAATAGTTCTTGCTATCTACTGCTAGGGTATAATGAACAATTTGCAATTAATTTTTTTCTGATCATGCTAGGTCCATGGGTTAGAAGCACAGATGTCAATTTCTGATTGCTTTGGCTTTGCAAGCAGTTGAAATTTCAGGGAAAGGAGAAGTTCGTAGCAAGGAGGTCAATGTATGTAGCTAGCATTACGTTTTTCCTAGGCTATTTACATGAGGGAATATTCTGAGAGAAAAATATGAACAACCAGTAGGTTAAAGAAAAGTTAACAAAATTGCAATAAACATCCAGGGTGCTAAAAGTTAGTAATATTGTTGTCTGTTTTAGATTTAGAACACTTTTTTATTGTTTAAACTGAGCATACATATTGAACTTATTCTCATTCCTATTCTGCACCCACATGGACTTAAATGTGAGCCTATTATTTCCATGTGAGTTAAAGTGCCACACGCATAACTTACAGGATCAGGGTCTTGAAAAACTAAAATATGCACAAAAACGTAAGCAAACTAATTTAAAACACTCCTAGCAATATAATTTATCAAACAAGATAGAGGGAATTAATTTTTACACTGCATTCAGTCCATACATTTTTAAGTTATAAAACTTTAGTTCTGGAGTGTGAACTCAAAAGCCAAGAAAACATTCAGATTTTGACAGTTTGTTACAGTAATCCAGGTAACCTGAATAGATTAATTTACAAATGTTGTGGTCCTTGTTACTGAGCTGGTTGTGCACTTTTTTAAAGGGAAAGAAAGTGTTTTAATTTGGCTTGGACTAGCATTAAACCACACTCCTCTGTTGTAGGGCACTGCACCATGCAAGTGGTTGTTTTAGGTTCCTATATTCAGGTACTCAACACCTGACTGATTTACACTTGTACAAGCTGCCTGAATGTTGGTTTAAGTCATTCCATGCTAGAGGTAAGTTACCCCTGGGAAAGTCATGACTAGCTATTAGGGCTGTGCAAAGCTTCAGTTGCCAATCCGATTCGGCAGCTGAATCTTCAAATCAAATCAGAAGACCCTTTAATCTCTCTGAATCAAAATCAGAACCCTCTGAACTGATTCAGAGAGATTCAGAAAAATTTAGTGATTCGGACATAGACACAGCTTGAAATGTTTTTCTACATCCCTCAAGGTACCAGGCAGCTTGTGGATGCTGGGGTGCATGGAGTGTCTCACAGAAGCATGGGAGCTCCCCAGAACGTTTGGCAGTGGACTTGGAAGTGGATTGGAAGCACTTCTGGTACACTTCCAGGTCGACCAGGAAGTGTGTGGGGCACCCCCCTCCTTCTGTCTCACCAACTGATACCTCCTGGGTCGGGGGGGCACCTGGAGTCCCTCTGTGGCTGGTCGCCGAGCTGCAGGGTGCAGCAGGGGTGTGCCTTGCACAGTTAGTGGCAGATCCAGAAGTGGACCAGAAGTACTTCCAGTCCACTTCTTGGTTCCCCACTGAGCACACGGGTGGCTCCACCTCGCTCCTGTGGGACTCTCCATCCGCCCCAGCGTTGCAGCATTTATGAGCTGCACCTGGTGCCTCAAGGTGTGTAGAAAAAACATTTAAAGCAGTGTCCATGGCTGAATTGCTGATTCTTCAAATCAGCATCGAAACTTCAGATTTGGATTCGGCCGAATCAAATCAGGACAGTGATCCGAATCATCTAATCGTATCACTCTCCCTGATTCAGGCCAAATCTGAATCAAATATGGCCTGTTTTGCACACCCCTACTATCTATACAACAATGAAGGTTACCAGTTTCAGGAGTCATTTGTCTGCAGCACTAGTCAGTCTTATCCTGGGGTGTCCATTTATTCAGTACAAATAGATTAGTACTGGCTCCCTGACATCTAGAAGAAAGGTACTGGCAGGACAGTTTCTGAAGACAATTCCATGCAGAGAACCAGTTGTTTGTCCTCTCCAGACAGCAGTGTAACTAATCAGTGTACATGCTGATGCAGCTAGTGTAAATGTCTTTTATGTCCATATCTTCAAATGAAATACACTATGAAGTAAATTGGTGTTTTGCCTAAAGACAGACTATAATGTGAAGCCTGCTGCCAGAAGTCCTATTTCAATTAATTTGCTCCCTCCTTTTACCACGTATTGAACAAATAACAATAAAGAAGTGAAATACCAAAATCGAGGTATGAAAATAGTACTTCAAGTTTTTTGTATTTTACTGTTTTAGTCTTGTTCATGGATATGTGCAAGCTGCTGAATAGCACAAATCTTATTTATCCATAGAATAGAACAGGTTGAGATGAGGGAAGCAGTATACTTTTTCTCTACTCACCCAATTTTGTCTTGGGCAAAATGTTCAGAATTCCTCATTTTGAATAGGAGACACAGGTGCTTTTGAGAACTCCTTGGAATGAGCTCTGGGATCGAGAGGTTAAATATCTCCACAAGCATTCATGCCTAGCCATCTCGGTAACTGTTAAAAAACAAAGTGCCAAATTTGATAAGGACACTTGTTCATTAAGAACTGAACAGACGCCTTCAGCTGTAATCACAGACATCACCAAAGAGATTGGATTATGATGACTTTTGGTCACTGGATTTGTTTTGTAGTTAAAAAGCTCTCTATCCTTTTATTAGTCCCCAAAGTAATACACACTCTCTCTGTTTTCCAGCACACACATACTTGCATCTTTTTTCAGTGCAATGTTATTTAATAAGCCTGAGAATAAAAACACATTTTGTTTTTTTCTCAAGAGAGATCATCAGCTGGAAATTCTCATCTGCCACCCAGCACAGAGGATTCCACAACAGCTGTCTGCAGAGGGTGTTGGCTGTGGCAGTGATAGTGGAAGGTATTGCACATTCTGTCCTTCCAGCTGGAGAACTGAGGATAAACAATGAACAGAGAGCAGAAATAATCAAACTATAAAAGAGCTTGACATGTTTCAGACTAAAAGACTTTCTCAGGGAAAGGATTTTTGCATGCAAGATCTTTATCAAAGCAATATGGAACACACTGTTCATGCCTTTCTGGAGCACATACACTCCAGAAAGGAGTGTTATGTGTGTTTAGGAATATGCTTACAGGGAGAAGACGTTTGAATATTGTTTATTAGCATGGCTTGGTCTTGGCTGGGATGGCTTGAAAGCAAGTTTAGGATAAAAGCATCTGAAGTGGAATGTGGATTCCAGTTCCTCATGGGAACACTTTCTCTTTTGAGTTATTCCAGGGGGAAAAAAAGCACAAATACAGGAATAGTAATTGGATATTATCTATAAAAGTTAGCGAAAGTGAAAGTTATAGTGTAAATGGGAACTTTGCTGTCTCCTGCTGGTGGTAATGGTGAGGATTATTTTATGATGCGATTTGAAAAAATGTCTGTATTTGGCCAAAAGGAACTATTAATTATTGTTTTTGAGTTACTACGGCTGCACAATTACAGTAGTGACTCAATAAATACAACATTTGGACAATGGTTTATGACAAGTGTACCTTAAACCAATCAGTCGTTCTATGTTTATACCACACAGCCACTGCCGAACAAGGATGACTTGCCTACAGAAAAGCAAATGTTGAACATTTGTAGTTAAAGCCTAACCAAAAGAGAGGGGAAGGTGGGGGGAAGACTCCAGTTCAATCTGATCTTACACATACCATCACCTACCTGGAACTCTTTATAAAAGCAAGTTGGAGAGTAAAAACAGACCCCCAGATGGCTATGAAGTCATCCAGAAGAGCAGTTTAAATAACATCAGCTCTACTCTAAGGCTGAAAAAGGATAACTGTAGAGATGAGCTGACACCCACTGGATTAGCATCAGTGCAGCTGAAGATCTCCTTTATATTTCTGCAAAAGGTAATGTAAGGGAGTATTTCTCTGCGGAACCCTTTGGGCTCTGGTAAATGGCAGAAGTTGCCTAGTGCAGCTTTGTCCTTGTTTTCCAACTGCAAATTGTAAAGACGATAAATATTGCCCTACTAATAATTTCCTTTACATTCTCTGCTAGAAGGGTGTTATGCAAAGACAAATTGGGTAAAGTGATTCTTCAGTGATATTGAGTTAGTGTTCAGGTGGTCCAGATAACAGAGGAAGTGTTCCATTTATGGAACAGAACCCCTGACCTATGCTACCTAATGCACAGCAAATGACAATTATTGATCAAACACATTATAGTTCAAGAATTTATTGAAAAAAGTGATCTGAGCCTTTGCTTTTCATATGTGATGTTTTAGTAAACTGAAAATACTCCAGTGCTCTCAGAAAACCAAAACAAGAAGGTCCTGAACATAACTAAACTGTAATTTGGTTACAAATTCTTTCAAATATTGGCAGATTTCCCCCCCACCCCCACCCCATGTTCTTTAAGCACTATGATTACCTATCCTACCAGGCAGCAACTCTTCTAGGATCTGTGATTTCTTTGTATCCAGCATCCTTCATGCTGTACTAATACCCTCCCACCATGACATACTCATGGATTGAATCTACCCTGAATTATATCCCTAAAAACTTAATAGCCCCATGAAAACTGCTTTGAAAGTCTGGAAACAAGCTAGGTTGATCTGAGTTTCACCCCTGAAGTCTATTAAGGGACAAAGAAGATAGAGGATCAACAAATTACCGAAAGGTATAAATTACACTATTTAGTCATTTTGCTTTTTTGGGTGTAAACAGGCACTTAGTGATTTTTTTAGCTTTTTAGATTTTTTAGATTTTTTTGGAGAATGGATAAGAGAATTACAAAGAAGGTTTGAAAATTATGCCATTCAGATTTCTCTCATGAATTTAAACATTCACATATGTGAAAATGAATCAAATCAGTGTGATTTTATTTTTTTTTTTACTTTCCTTCTGCTAACCATGTGGTCATCTGTCAAAATGGCTAAAAAAAACCTCAGAATCAGTATAAAGTTTCTTGAATTTTTCTAAAACAGTTGGATTATTGTTTAAAATTGTTGAAGGTGCATAAAGATTTGCTTTATGAGTTTATTCAAATATATTATTTCCATTTTGGGTACTGGAGAATACCATTAAAAGGAATTCATACATTGCTAAATCCAATCTGGATTTTTAAAAATTCCCTTTCCTATACTACTGATAGCATTCCAGTATCAAAATTAATGGGACTTGAATTATCAAACTTCTTTTTTGCTACTCATTTTACCTTTTGTCCTGTAGTCAGATGACATCATAAATCTAGCTAGTTTTACTAGCTGTTTCTCATGCAACTGCCAAATACTATTGCATATCTGGTTCAACCAATGGAAGACTCGCATTAAGAATTACAGCCTATGTTCAGAGGAAGACCTTAATTTGGGCATAAAATCACTCCATCATTCTTATTTAACCGAGCATTGATTTTTTTTTAAAAAAAATTTCCCACCAATTAACCATCCTTTATTCACTTGAATTGCCCTTTTCACCTCTTTACTCCACTCCCCTACTTGTCATGTACCCACCCCTATTTTTTTCAGAGGAAAAGAAATATAAATGCTACAAAATGGTCAGAAGTTCAGTGAAAAGTAGAACAAACTGAGATTTATTAGCAGAAGGGAGATGTTACAAGCAAAGCAATAGAAATAAAACTGTATGCAGGGAGACTAAGATAGGGTAATAAAGTGTAGAATGAATGATGATAAAAGATCAAAGATATAAAATTTGAACAATAGAAGCAGGAGCCAAGGAGTCAGCATGTAGCAGATGGAAAACGCTAGCTTGATACGAAGGCAAGAAGGAGGCTATACAATTTTGTATCAAAGGAAAGGGAAGTCAGTCACCATGCTGAGCTTAACTGCATAATGACTGAGATAGGGTTGGTGCAGAGGGGAAAAGGCAAGAGATGCAGTGACTTGTGGAGTACAACAAAACACTACAATACCTTTGAATTTAGAGTTAAGAACTAATCTTAACAATGTATTACTTTGATTTCCTTTTACTTTGAGAGAAATTGGTGGACATCTATCTCACATAAATTAATAGCATCCATTCACAACATTTGATTTAGGTCTCTGGTACTAATCATTCATCTCATTCATCCAATTTCTTCTATCATATTAACTGTGATGTGGGCTTGTGTGCTTTTGTGGTTTTCATTTGATCAGTCCACTAGATGCTCTTTCATCTGGGTTTTAAGTTTGGAGATCTGTGTCTGACCCCAAATAAGATTTGGTCTTCAGCAGCCAGATGACAACAGTTCATTTCTTTAGGGTTAAGAAAGGAACTGAAGAGCTGGTATGGGAATCTATGGGCTATACATGTGTAGGGAGGCTGCTCTCATGTGCTGTGATTACAATTAATCAAGTCTGCTGGAGTGTAGTAATTACTGCACTCCAGCAGATTCCAGCATCATGTGTATCGGCCTCCCTGTGCTGAAAAATGGTGGCAGTGCACTTTAAACTAAACTAAAACTCCTTTGACAAGCTTTAGTTCAAAGTGCCCCGCTGCCATTTGTCACAGGGACACTGATACATGTGATGCTCCAGGTGCTTTAATTATCATGGCTCTCAGAGTTCCACTAATTAATGCACCCTCTGCCTCCCAGAGTGAATATATAAATGTCCTATAGTTCTTATTACAAGGCATGTATGCTGATAATTGAATGGGAGATAGTAGAATGTTCCTTTCCATGAAGACATTCACTTTAAAAAAAATTTTTTTTACAATGTTGGAGATAGATATATGTTGCTTAGGTTATATTTTTTACTATCTGAAGACATGTTTGTTAGTCCTGTATGTATTCCTGTGTTCATGTTGCTTAGCAAACTATTTCCTGCAGCTTCCAGGTGGGTACCTAATTTTTCAAAGCACATGGGATGTGTGGTGGAACCACACTGATTTTCATTAGTGCCTGGGAGGCCCATTACAAATAAATGAGTACAAATTAATGGGCAGAAATTGGAAGGCTAAGGTGGATCACATGATATAGTCCTACTTCCAGCTTATTTATTTTAACAACTGCAATATAATTTTCAGGTAAGATATTCTAAAATACCACAGAAGTTAGGAGCTCAGCTTGGGTTAATAAAACTGCAATAGAATCCATGCAGTCTACACATAACATTACGTCGCCATAGCGTTGCCATAGCATCACCATAGCATCTGCAGGCATCTACATGTGACCAGCAGCTACTTCACTGTAGCAACTGCTCTCTCCCACTATAGCGCAGCACTGCAGTGAAGTACCTGCTAAAAATAACCATGCACCATGTATATAGCACAACACATGGTTTTTACTGTGCTATAATTTAGTACTTGCAAAAGGAAGTATGAAATCACAGAGCAGTAACAATTAGGGCTGTGCAAAACACCATAGTTTTGTTTTGACATCCATTTCCCCATTTTGAAGGGACATCACTGCATTCAGTTTCAAAGCTCTGTCCCATTTCGTTTCATCAAAACTGTTTTGCTGTTTCGACTCATTTTGACATTCCCCCCTAGGTTATAATGGGGAATCATGAAAATGCCTAAAACGTTGTCATTTCTTGCCTGATTTGGATGTAAATTACAGGGGTGGTAGCCCCTTCTGCAGGCATGAAGCCCGCCATGTTTCAAGGAAATAGATGAGGTTTCTCAGAAACTGCACCTAAAACTTTTTTTAAACAAAATTTGCCAGCAGTGGCAGCCTCCTGTCATCTGGCATGCCGATCTGGGGGCTTGCACCCACAGGAGGGCTGTGGGGCTCAGCCTGGCAGAACGCAGCCCCAGTATCTGGTATCTGCCTACTTTCTGCCATCAGGCTGTGCTCTGAGTGGCTCCGCAGCCCCATGGAGCTCAACCTGGTGGCAGGAGGCAGAGTGCAGAGCCAGCTCTGCCCATCTCCTGCCACTGGACTGTGTTCTGATTAGCTCTGCCAGCACCTCAGACCTCAGCCTGGTGGCAGGAGGAGGGCAGGGCCAGAGCTGTGTTCCTCCTCCTGCCACCTGGCTGAGCCTTAAGGAGCTCCACAGCCCCATGGAGCTCAGCTCAGTGGTGGGAGGCAGAGCACAGTGCCAGGGGTGGGAGGCAGAGCCAGCCTCATGGAGCTCTGCCTGGTGGTGGGAGACAGGCACAGCTGGTGCTGTGCTCCTGCCATTGGGCTGAGCTCTGTGGGACTGCAGAGCCCTGACTCTCCCTTGCCTCCCACCATCGGGCTGCTTCAAAACTCAAAATGTTTTGAAACTTTGCAAACATTTCAACGGCCCTCGTTTTTTTTCAAAGCTGTTTCAATGCTTTTTGTTTCATTTGATGTTGCCGCTCAAAACACATTGAAATAGCTTTGAAACTAAATTGTGAAATTTTGAACAGCATTACAACAATTTCACCATGGTGACATTGTAGTTGCACCCTGAGTCTCTCCACTCAGCTTCTAGGCTTCTGGTTGCTCCATGATTTGCCAGGCTAATACAATGTGATAGCAGCTTTTTGAGCATGAGCTCCTAAAATCTGAATCTGTGGCTACCTAGCAGTAGGGACTACTTGGAGACTCTGGATCAGCTTCTCAGAGAACTTTAAAATTGTTGATTTTTATTACAAATTGGAATTAAGCAATATATGTGAAGTATCAATTAAATATAAAATATACTTCATTTTCATTACCCAACTATAATTCTAAATCCTGCAAGCACTTTTGAAAAACCTACATAATTATTCTACTTCATAATACACTAACAAATGCATTTCAATATCCATTAAGCCTAATAAATAAGGAATCTTCACCAGACTTTCTTAAGAAACAGCGTATGCCATTTTGTATATGAAGTACAAAGTGTATGGATTAGTTGGCTTCCACAGTATGGCAATTACCCAAAGGTGAAATCAAGAGGTCAAGGGGGAGATTTGATATGAATTTTGATGGCCCTCCAAAATACACGATTAATCCTCCATCACGACTATTTAATATCCAGTAATTTGCAATTTTATTTAACACCTGCCCTTCTTCTGGACTTCTGTTTGCACCTGCAATTATGCAGGCAAAAATGATAGGAGCACAATTTTGCACCATCAATTATTTTCTGGAACTATTATGTCAATTACCTCAGTTCTGTGTAAACACTTAAATGAATACACCCCAGATCCTCAGCTGGTGTAAACTGATGTTGTAGTTAATGGAGCTATGCCAATTTACACTAGCTGGTTCATGGAGAGTGGCTGCAATTAATTGCAGGTGCAGTTTAATCTCAGCCATCATTTATGTCTGAAATTACAAGCACAAAAAAGCAAGACTTGTGGGGGGGAGGGGGGAAGAAGGCCCAATATATCGACATCTTTATGAATAGACCGGTTGCTTTCCACACAGTGAAACTGTAAGTAAACTGGCAACTCAAGATTGTTTGCTATAAAGAGATGTAGCTGAAGGTGCATCACTTAAGAACACAAAATGAACAGCCAACTAGCTTACTCTACAGAGTTTTACTGGCATAGCTGCTTTGGTTTTCCACATATCCCCAGGGTAGATATGCCAGCAAAACCTGTATAGCTGCTTCTATGCCAGTAGGCTTTTCCTACGTTTTTAGCTTCTGTCATTCAAAGAGGTAGAGTAGCTAGACCTTTGAAGATGGACTCCTGTCAGTATATGCTCTGTCTTCATTAGGGGGCTCAGCTGCAACAGTTATGCTGGCATAGCTGTTATGAGTAAAAGCTCTGAAATGTAGACACATCTTTATAATGGGGAGATTTTCATGGACTGTAGAGACAAGAAGCTGAGCAATGTGTAGAGAAGCAAATGTGATCAGGGACACAATCAGGAGGACAACCTTTCTAAATCAAATATTACACATGATTCTTGAGGAAAGCATCAGTACATTCAATTTCAACTCCTAGATTTATTTAACTTAAATGGTCCAGGTGCTTTAACTATCCTTTTCTGGCAGCTTTGTAAAGTGTGGAAATAACAGGACAGAGAAATATTAGGCCAGTCATGGCCCACTATGCCCTTGTCATTGTTAAACTTAAGTATTATTGAACTTGTCAAGTCTTGATTTTTTTTCCCTGTTTTTTTCTTAAATTAATTTCTCCTTTATTGCCTTATGTGGCCATTTATGTGGTACTGTACTAAATCCATCCTCAGTGGGAGCATCTGCATGTGCTATTAATGTGATTGAATAAACTCCAGGGCAGTTTGTGCCAGAGTTTATTGCTCCCGGGCACTAAGTTTACATGTTTGCCAGGACTGCAGCACATTGAGCTTGGTCATAGCAGCCCCAGCTGGCAGGGGGATTCGGGGGTTCAGCCTGTCAGCTCAGAGCTGCTCTGACCTGGCTCATTGTGCTGCAGAGGAGTTGGCTGGGGCACAAGGGTGTCTGGCTGGGCCAGCCCTGTCAGTGTCTACACATGCACTGTGGTCCACTAACCACCACCAGATAGTACTTATGTTTTCAAGTACTAACCTATGGCAGCATTTATTATTTTACTGTGGCATAATAGTTCATGTGTAGATGCTGAGAATTTTACTGCAAAGCTAATTGAGCAACCTGGCAGTAAACACCTTGTGTAGATGCACACATATAAATTTAACTGACATGAGTGGATTTGCAGCAGGAATGGTTTGACCTTCTCATTCCTCCCCTTCCATTTAGAAGTTTATATGTATGTATGTGTATGTAGGTCTGTCTTACTAGTTGATGGTATTTGTGTTGCATATCTTCACAAATAAATCTAAAACTAAACAAGCCCCCCAATTAAAATAGAGAAAAGTGGCCTCTGTTCAAGACACCTATAAGCATGATCACTTTTCCTTCTCCTTCAATCTCTCCCATTATTTCCTCTTTCATGCCTTTTCCTTTCAACTGTTTGACTTCTACCCTGATGGAAAGTTTCCATACATTTTGCATGAATCCAGTCCCATTTGTGTTAGATGCCTGGTTTTAATCTTGCACTGAGCCCAGCACATGCCCAGAAGAGGAAGCAGCTTAGTTGCATCGGCTTTGCAGCATGTGTATAGATCTGGAGCTTTAGTGGGGCTTTTTTGGTGCTTTTATATAATAGATGATTGAATTGCTTTATCTAAAAATGTCAGAAAGCCCCACTGAAGTATGTGTTCTGTACAGATGCTTCAGAGCCAGCCAGGTCAAAGAAACATGTTTCTTTTTCCAGTAAAACACTGGGGTTTGTGGGGGTGGGGAATGTTAACATCTGCAAACAGCCATGTTGTGCCTAAATAATCAGGTCTGTTCATTTCCCTTTGATATCCTGCTACATTATCTGAAATCTCTCACTCATATTAACTGGTTTACTGAAGACAGTAAGACCATGTGTTCTTAAGTTCTTCAGAACTGGCCTTTTGGTGACGTTTGAAAGTAACCACTGGTATGTTTGTTTTTCTTGTTCTCTTTTTCTTTTAAACACCTTAAAGAGTTATGCTATTAGATTTTCATTTAAGCCAAACAAGTTGAAACAAAACACTTTAGTACTTAGTACATTTTTTCTTTCATTATCACGCAGAAAACTGCATTTTTAATTATTGCAACCAATTTCATTTAGTGGCTGAACAATGAACTAAAAGGGGGTGGGGGGAAGTATGTTATGTTCATGCTGATCCCAGTATAGACCTTAACTCTTATGTACAAGTGAAAGTGAGCGGGGGTATGCATCTTGGCTGTTGCTACAGTGATTCATAGTGCTTGAGTTAAAAAATACAAATGGCACGTGAAACAAAATGGCAAGGCCTTTTTCTCCAACATCTCTGCAACACTAGGCATCTCTGTCATTCTTTAATTGTTGAATTCCTTTGAGAGGGACCAGAAGAGTGAGCATGATCATTGCAGAAATCTCTACTGAAATTTCACAAGTAGTTATGATTTTAATCTTCCAAATTAAAACGCTTCTTTCTCCTATCCATAACCAATGTAACCAGTTTCCTCTCTCTCCAGTGCAACAAATTCATTTTACCTCCTAATTAATATATGTTTAGCTACAAGAATTTCCATGGCAGATAACATGATATTCATACCAAAATACTTCTGCTTAAACATTGCATGCAGGACACAAAAGCCAGTTTTTGCCAGACTACTTCATATTAACTCATAAAACTTTCACCGTTATGCCCAACGATCTCAGATTAATGCCTTATTACATTTAGTACATTTTTTATGAATCATAATGTTACTTCCAGGATATATTTTAGGGTCTTGTTTTGAACAAATGTAAATGAAGTCTTACAGTATGTGTGGTATGAACAATTTCATTGCACTGAAAATTATAAATTTGTGCCTCATGCTCAGAATTCTTATCTGACTATTTGATTTTTTTTCTTTCCCAGTATGCCCTATATCCAGTTTCATACATTTTAAGTCACAATAGATCACCTTTAACCTTGGAATAAATTAGAATAGCTCAGGCTAATTATTCACAAATGTGCCTTTCTTAAGCACATAAGTGGAAAAGAGTTAATTTTTCCTTAATTTTTTTATTACTGACATTGGTATGTGCCATTGGGGGGGGTGCATGTGCGCATGAATGCTAGGGGTGTGTCATTGATTTGTATTGTTGTTTAGCTGCTGAAGTGAAAAAAATAATGAATCTACCTAAATGTTTTTCTCTTTTTTTTCCTTACTAAAATAAGCCAGAAAAAAAAAAAAAAAAAAAAAAAAAAAAAACCAAAAAAAAAAAAAAAAAAAAAAAAAAAAAAAAAAAAAAAAAAAAAAAAAAAACTCCAATTGAACGTTATTTGCAAGCTTTTTAAGAAAAACTGAGGAAAGAAATGAATAAACATAAAGCAAGAGCCAATAAGGCCTTGTCATCATCAAATTCACTATGTATTAGTATGAAGTATTAGAATTAAGTCATTTTATAAAAGATGTAGGTAGCCTGCAGCAGAATGACATTGAACATATGGAACAATTTCAGAACACAATGCCTTTTTGCCCCATGCTTTTGTCCTTTGCATTTTAAAATAGTCAGTTCTGCTTGGCCCAATTAAAAAAAAAAAAGCAGGAAACAGGTTGCGTGTAAGCATCACATGTCTCTTGCACAATAAGAAGGGTTCTAAAGTAGTGGGAAAAAATCAAATGGGCAATGCATGGAAAAAAATATGCCTGTGTCTGAGCCAGATCAGATGTGTTAGCACACAGCCGCAGAACTTTGGTGAGATCCAAAGGAAACCACAGTATTTTAATGCCAAAGCTACCACATCACTATTGTTCTGATGTGAAGGGCTATTATTCTACCAGCAGTCCAATTAGATTGAGTACATCTCAGTCTAATTAATTTGGGCAGGAAATGCTTGTTCTTACACTTATAGCAAAACACCTGCATATTGCTTTCAGTTGTAATCAAAACTGAAATTTCATTGGCACTGCCACACCAAGCATGGATGCTAACAGAAGTGAAATTTATCATATGATCAGCCATGTAAAGCTCTTTAAAGCTTCACCCTGACAGAAGTACATGGCTGCAGAGCATTTTAAACGTGCCCAATCATAGGAAAAAATTAACCTTCTTGTAATGAGGGTTCAGAGGAAAGTGCTCCAAAGTGGAGCATGTTCATTAACTTGTGTTAGTCCCTGCGCACCATCAGGGCTCGGCTGCATCATCCTAGCTCTGCCCCAACAGCTGTCTGCAGCATAGGAGGGGGGAGGAGGTAACTCCAAGCTGGGATTTGCCCAGCATGAGAGAACCTCTGCTGGGCTGGGGGGTGGCAGGGAGGGGCTTTAACTCATGGTGCTTTTTGTGAAGTGCCATGAGTTGGAGTAGGCAGCTGCACATCTGTCAGCATCCTGTAAGACGGTTTCAAGTTCAAGCACATAGTATGCCAGAGTAAGTTAGATTTTTCTGGTACAAATATGTACAAAGAGATCCAAACTTTAAAACACTGGAAATGTTTTATAGCAACAAATATATATGAAGAACACATTTGCCTAACTTTAAATGATTTTAATGTTTTAAACAGATATTTATGGTCACCTGTTTGAAAAGTATTCAACTGGTCCACTGAAACAACATTCCTATGCAGACTGATTTTGTTAGTAGTAAACACACCACAAATGTAAAACAAACTTTGAAAAATACACTGGTTGGGAACACAATGTTTTTTCAAAATGTATCAAGGAGAGCTAGTAAGTTTTCTATCCTAGGATTTGGAATAGATTGGGTCTTGTAATATGTGTCCCAGTTCTGCAAGTTAAAAGGTCTCCTTCACAGATGATTTAAGGGGTCTCGAAACTGCATTTTTGGTTTGAAAATAATTCACTGCTATAATTCTGGGGGCAGGAGATTTTCTTACCAATTGCATTCTTTGTGTTAAGGTTTCATGATTTGTTCACTGACAGATATATTAAACAAGGCTTTCTAAAAGAGATGACTGCAGGAAACAAGTCCATTATTAGTGACTGGGAGAGATTTAATATTTTGTATGTAACCTGTTTTGAAGTTCATTTTAGTTTAGAAGTTTAGGCTATGGTGAGCATTGGACTGATTATTCAGGTTAAGTTGTTGCTGTGGTAACAGTGGAGTTGAAGGGGTTACAAGCACAAGTGACACAGATTATCCTTTCTGCTGGTTAGAGTGCAGTACCTACTCCTTGCTCTGTGCAATGAATACTCCCCTATAACCCATAGAGAGGAGTGCGTATTGCACAGATGGTTCTGGCACCTTGGGACTACCTGGAAGCAACTTAGTTGCTGACAGGGTGCTGTAAGATCTGCTTCTGACTTATGGTCATATATGGCACAAACAGTCTGTGTGTAATTAGATAATTTATTCATTTTGCTTTCATCTTTACATACAAATGCCTAAAAATATCATACCAACGAAACAGGTGGACAGAAATGAGGGCTGGAAAGGTCAAACTATGGCTAGCCATTTTGATTATGGAAATTAAAATAAAAATGATGGAATGTCACTTAAGGTTTTCTTTTTTTTTCATTTTTTTCTCCTCCTTTTTATTATTATTATTTTCCAAGTTGATAAGATTTTGGAAAAATATAGTTTCTAATAAAGAATGCATATAAAGTCCTATTTTCCTAAAGACAGTATGACTTAACAGGAAGTAATTTCTTTGCTTGTATTTACAAACTTCTTTCAGACTGGCCCAAAAGCTCTGTATTTAAGGTGGGCTCTTTTTTTGGGTTGTTTGGTTTTTGGGGTTTTTTTTGTTTTTTTCTTAAGGCCATAGCCCCAGTGTACTTGCAGGTTATGTTTGGTCTTTCTGCTACTTCTCTTCTGTCTTTCAATTGGTATTTTTGCTGTTTCTTTTCACATGCCAAAACAGTTATTTCCCCCTTTGCATTTGCATTCAGGCTTTGATAGAAGGAAGCTTCTACATAGTTTAATTTTTTTAATGGTTTTCCGTACGACCTGTTTCAGAAAAGTACATGGTACATGTAGGTTGCATACAGACATTTGGGGAGGATAGGGGGAAGTTAGACGTTAAATTGGCTACCGAATTTAACTTGGTTCACCCAAATTTGTACACTAGTTAGGTTGGTCTAAGTGAAAACTGTACAGAAGTTCAGTATAGTTAAGATTGATATAAAACTGGCTGACCTAAGTTAACCCTACCACAGAGGTACATCTAAGTTAGACCTCCCAAGTGCATTAAATTCCAGTTCTGCAAGCGGCTCCTGGTGCTGGTTTTACCTGCACATATGGGCTTTTACATTGACCTAACCCAGGTTAAGTTGATCTAAATGTAACACTTCTGCATGCCCTATCATTTCAGCTTTCTCAGTTAGTGTAAAGACGCTCAATCTTTAACTATATTTATCCCAACTGAAGGACTGTTGTTAGGCTAACCAGTTTCTAGGAGATTTCACTCAGCAGCCAGCATAGCAAGACCATAATGATGACAACAAATCAATCATAATTGAATTCTGTATTCCTAGTCAATTTATGTGCTTTGAATCCTGTATTAATTTTGTCTCATTTTAAGAAATGTAATTATTTGACCTTTGCTCTGTCAATTTGTTTAATACAATGGGTGTTGCATAAAGCTAAGTTATCCATGCATTAACGAGGGATGTTAGTGGACTAACTACTACTTTGTCTAAATACATAAGTTACATGGGAAACCTTTGCTTTGGAATTCTTGCAGTTTATTTTATAGGTTCAGGTTCATCTATAATGTTTTCTCCTTTCTTCCCTTTCTAATACATTGTTGAGTACAAGGATCCAGTTGTATAGGTATGCATGCACACATTTATGTAAGCATTATTCTGGATCAAATAATTCCTTCATTTTCTTCAGTAGTGCATGTAACTGTAAGCCTCATCATTATTAGGAAACTCATTAGTAATGCCAATAATGAGGATGACAAAGGAAAATATGACCCATTCTATTTTAAAATGAAAGGACACTTGGGAAAAGAGCCATAATATGTGTGTGTGTGTGTATGTGTGTCTTTGCTAATTCAGGAGTCATTTCAACAAAAATTATGTTTAATGTATTTCAACTGCATAATTATAAATTTCTGCTTAAAGCTTCTTTCAGAAATATGTAACTTTTGAAAAGTAAGTGCATATATTAAGACTTGCATAGTCTACAAATGCTGTGTTTAAATATAATACACACTCCTTAGGAAGGAATCATCACATTTTCTCAGTGTCCAGGTTCCCAGCCCCTGCTGCATGTGCCCTGCATGGTGCATGCTGATCTGTTTGTGCAGACTGAGGGCAGCCCAAGCCACTAAACCCTGCTGTTGCTGATCATTTTGGTGCCCTGGGCACACCTGCACTCCTGGACCCTGAGCAACAACAGTGCAGAGGGAAAGCCTGGGCTCCCCTGCAACCTCCACTACCACCTGAAGGGCTACCTGTGGCAGCACTTACACATCCCTGCCCCACGCTGCCAAGGAGGACATCACTGCTGGCATTGATGCCTTTCTCAGAGTATGAGATGCCTATGCCTATCTAGCTGTGGGGACACAGGCTGCTGAATAAAGTTCTGAACAGTGTCCCTCCTCTCTGCATTCTGTAAGGAGGAGAACCAAGGGCCAGGGGAGTGCAGGTGGGCCAGTCAGGAAGCAGGGGCAGGACTGGGAACAAGGGCAGGATATGGGACTGGGTAGGCCACCCCTCAATGTGTCTGGGGCTGGCAAGGCTGGTGGCTTGGTGTGGGCCTCCCTATTGACAAGGGTGACCAGCTGCACCTGGGGTCCACAGCCCACAATGCAGTGTGGGCTGGTAGCCAGTCAGCCTGTGCCCTTCCCCACCAGGAGAAGCTGGTGCTGCTGGCAGTAACATTTCCAGCCACTCTTCATTGGGAGACCTGGGGGTGCAGAGCTGGCAAGGCAGCTGCTGGTTAGGGCTCCCAAGCTGCCAGTGGATCCAGCAGCCAGGGAGGAGGGCAGGGTGGGATGCTGGAGGCCTGAGGTCCCCTCCTCCAGTGATATGTCACTGGAAGGGTCAGAATAGAATGGGGGTTGGACAGGCCATCCCTGCTGGTAACACTCACAGGGGTGCAGTTCGGGGGCCTGGGCACCAAAATAAATTTCAGCTCCCTCATAAAGGCTATGGTTTTGCAGACATGACCAGCCTGACAATTACAGTCATCACAGCTATCCACTATGCCTTAATGTGGCATTGCCACACCAATCGCAAGTGCCCTTGCTCCTGCATGCCATCTGACAGGGCCTCATAAATGTGGGTGTTTGAGTCCCCACCCCACTTGAACTGTCTCAGCACCTTGGCACTGACTCAGAGCTCCACGAAGTCACCAAACTCCTCCTAGGTCCAGTTGGGGGCCCAGGTAGTCAGCATGGGCATGTGTAGGTGGGTGGGGCAGGGGCTCGACAGAGTAGATGGACATGATGACCATATGGCTATCCCTGTGATGCTGGCCCTGGACAGCTACTAGCAGTGCCCAATGCAAGGACACAGCCAGGGACTAGGAGCTGTGCTGCAAAGGCACTTCACCACAGCGCCTGCAAAGACAGAAAACATTGCTGGGGGTGAGCAGAAACAGGCAACCCACAGCCCAGGGTGGGGGGCGGGGGGGCGGAATATCAGGGCTGGGCAAGGTTTGCAGAAAGCCAAAGTCCTTTGCAACACTCACCTGTGTCCAAGCAGCAGCTCTGAAGAAGGGATAGGCCAGGCAGAGGCAGCCTGTGTTCTGCCCAGGGGGCACAAAAGAACTGCAGTGGTCCTGAGGATTGCGTAGGACCCACCATGCTTCTTTGTGGTGTTCCTCAAGATGCTAAATGACTTCAGAGTTCTATAGCTTGCAGCCAGTGTCTGCCAGACAGCAGCCCAGCCCTGGCCCAGGAAAGGGTCCCAGCCAGGGACCCTGGGGCTGGCCTCAGGGCACCCTCCTAGAGGCAGGACAGATCCAGCAATAAAGTTAGTGCTGGGTCATTGTGCATTACTGGTCATTAACTAACTGCTACTAAATTTGATACCTGCATTTGCAGGTATCAAATTTAGTCACGATTAATCATTTTTACTGCACAGTAAGGGTGCGCATATGTAGACGTGTGCCCTTACTGTGCAATAAATTAGGCTAAGGTGCTTTAACATGTCTTGTAGAAATGTCCATAGAGCACTACAAATGTGACTTAATTCAGAAAGGTGGTATTTCACTATCCCTTTAAGGGATCTTTACTTAATATCATATGAAAAAGGTAGTAATACCTTTTGTATGTCAGTGTTCAGAATTGCAGATATAATCTCTTCTTTATCTTATCTTTTCAAATGTCTTGTAAAACAGGGATAATTCTGTTTATGGACAATGCATTGTGTTTAATGTATACAGTATAAAGCAAAGACCATGGTTCAGATCTTCACCTGATGTCAGTTAGCATAGGTCCATTATGCTATTTACATATTAACTACTGAGGATCTAGTCATGTGTACACTTTTACAGAAATGTGAATTGTTGTATGAAAATGTTATACATATTTTATAAAATATATAGCTCATTACTTATAGTAGAAAGTGTTTGTATACACAAACCCTACATTATAAACCACCATAATCAAACATTTTGTCTTTAACCATTGTTAGAACTCACTATTTTGCCCTCATTTGTTGTCATGTAAGTGATTTATGTTTTTGCTGATATTTTCTGCTTAAATTTAGTCTAAGAAAAACAGCACAAATGGAGAATTTCAGTTCAACTGTTTAGAATTTGGCCAAGTCATAAACAATTTAGACCAATCACCTAGAATGGAAAGCACTAAGTAAAGGCATCATTACTAATTTTACCTTTAAAACATACTTCACTATTTCATTTGCAACAGCTAAGAGAAAATAATCACTACTACTGTCTGTCTACATAGCAATAATTTCAATTTAGACTGAAGAAAGGTATACTGAAATGGATGACTAGAGTATATCTAATATGTATTTCCACAAAGTAATACTGTGTGAGAACAAAAATAATAAGTAAGTGTTACTGAGACATCAAAGAAGTTATCAAATATAAGACAATACAATTCCCTTCATATCCTCAAATACTTAGGAAAAGTTAAGCTTATTCCCAAAAAACTACTAACAATTCTCTCTCTTAGCATTATGACTGAGGCAGTGTCTGTTATCTTACTATTTTCTTTGCCTCCAAAGCTTGAAGCAGATAATAGTCTAAAAGCAGATGGTACTTTAATTTAAACAACCAATCTTAACAATCAAAAGCACAGCCCCCACAGAGGCTTTTATTGTAGGTATACAAGAGTCAGATAATAAGGCTAGCTTTGGCCTCTGCCTGGCAGTTCTTCAAGGAAGAAGTCAGGTGGTTGAGTTTTTGGCTGAGCTACCTGTATGCAAAGATGATATTGTAAATGCATATTAGTTGGTGCTGGCTGGCTACCATATGGATTAAACAGGTGGTCACAGGTAGCAAAATATCATAGCAGGACAATATTTGGCGGCCATTTATTGGACAAGGGAAAGTTTGGCTGGAAGGCACAGTCATTTTCCAAGCTTGCTTGGGGCTGCAAAAAGAGAGAGCCGTTTCAGTGAGAAACAGAAGGTACATAAATAGACACCACAGTTAGGGATTAGGTAAATTGGTTTGCTGAAATCTCTGTGCGCGCTTCAGTGTTCCAGGGACCTCAGATGCTTTGGACATGTATCCTGTCAAAACAATGTATAAACCACTGGGCAATGTGGCAAAGAGTCAATTGGAAATGATGAGTGCAACATAACCAGAGCACCAAGTTTCTCTTTACGTGTGCAAATATGGATTTGATGAGAAGGTCCTTCTGTTGTTTCCTGATCATAAACATTGCTTTTAAGAAAACATTTCAGTATCTGTGTTCTACACTTTAAAATGGTACCTGGACAGTTTTGAAAATACTGCCTGAGGAGATTAAGGACTGAATCCCATTAAATTTTAATTGAGTGACCATTAGTTAAAAAGTCTGACTATACAAGTAGCACTGAATAATTAATTTCAGTTTTGGATGAATAAAAATCTCCTTTTTCCACTGACAAATCTCCATAGCGGGTGGTTACTACTTTTAGAATTCTTTTACAAATAGAAATAATTGAAACACAGGTATCTACTCATCTGAGAAGAAATTTAAAATTCATTATAACTGATGGAATAGTCTGCTGTTTAAACCTCAGCAACTCCTAGTATTGGCATTATTTAACTAGACGTTGATCCAGTACTTAGGAGATCAAATAGGCTTGGCCAAAGCCTCTGCTGCAACTCAAGTATGTGGTAAAATTCCCACTGGAAATTAATAAGAATCAATTATGACAAAATGGGCATGATCAAGGAGTTTGGCAAACTCTCTCTTTCTATTTTCTTATCACAAAATTCAAGAGAAGGTAAGGGCATCTTGAAATCTAGTTTCATCTTCTACTTTCTAAAACAGGGCTGTCCAACTTCTAAGTGGCTGGGAGCTGTGCAAGCAAGAGCCATGCATCTCCAAGGCTCACACTGTATGCATGAGGGTGCTCCCACCACCTTTTACACTAAGCACATGGGTAAATAGGCATTTACCTGCCCTGTTGCACTGAGGACATGAGCAGGTGCTCCCCCACACCACTATACCACATACGTGTGGGGGTGAGCAGCCTAGTTCCATGCAGTCCAGCACCCCACTTCACTTGAAGTGTCCTTTGGGCTCCTCCATGGCACCACATTGAACAGCCAGTCTAGGCTGCTGCCTCTGCCAGCACTGCTTCTGGTGCCATGACATCCCACCCACTGCTACTGGGTTAGGCAGCAGAAACTGGGAGAGGGAAGGGGATTCCCAAGCCCCCAGCTGCTCCTACAGCTGGAATGATAGGGGCAGTCCTGGCCAGGTGAGAGCATGGGGGAAGTGTTGGCTTATGGCTCGCATGTTAACCCCTCACAGGCCTCATGCAGACTACGGGCTGCCACTTGTATACCCCTTCTCTACAGTTAATTTCAAGGTGGTTTAAAAAATAATCTAGATTTTTGACTGGCTCAATCTATTGGTTTTAGTCTCTTTATTTATGGATTTTTGGTAGAAACTAAAATTAAGATGAAAATGAAAATATGTTTGCAGTAAAACCTGTTTAAAAAAAAACAAAGAAAAAAACCCTTCCCACTGCAGACCTGGTATAGAGAAAAACAAGAGTTTCATCAGAAAGTTTTCATGTCAATAAACTTTACTTTTCCTTCAAGAAATTACTAGAGTAATTTTTACTTCCAACCATCACTTCAGAAAATGAAACCTTAATTTTATTTTGATTTATAATAATTTAGTTCAGTTTTTGTATTAAATGTATCAAAATGAAACCAAGTATAAAGGTCAGTCTGAAGCAATATTTCCTTCTGAGCCAGTTTGAAATATCTAAGTGGGAAAGCAACTTTTTTTTTTAAAACTACAGGGGAGGTTGAAGCGTTTTGTTTTGTTGGGTATTTTTCTGACTAGCAGTAATTTCAATTTTAAACGTAGTTTCAAGTATAGGTTTTTATAGCGTTACATATTTCAGTGAAACAATTCTAAATTTTAAATGTTTTCTGTATTTTTTTGCTAACCAGATGTTGCCATATTAGTCTATTAAATGCCAACCTAAAAGTGACTAAAAGTTAATGAAAATACATTTCCCTTTTCTAAACAGAAAGTAGTGCCAAAAGTAAATCAAAATTTATTTTTTCAATGCTATATGAAATCATGAGTGACTGGTGCCTCCTGAATCTGGGGGGCACCCACAGAAGCCACTGACCCTGTCAGGGGGGCACCAGCACTACCAATAGCATCAGTGTAAGCCATCGGGGGGGGCATGGGCCCCATGAGGGGGGCAATTATACCCTCTACCAGTCACCTATTGTAACGTCCATCCTGAAGAGGCCTCTGGGAGGAGGCCCAGCTGACAACCTGAAGGGGGGGTCAGTTTCACGAAACCCGGAGGCCTCAGGGTGATGACCTAATGCATCTGCTGATCAGCCGAAAATATGACAAGGGGAACTGCTTTGAGCAACTAACAGATCTGGAAAAAAACAGAAATAACAGCCATGGAAAGGGAACAACAGCAAGGCCCAAAGTGACCCTACTTAGCACAAGAGATGAGCCTTGCTCTAAGCCATAAAAGGTGATAAGGCTAGAAACTTTCTGTGACTGGAGGGGCCCATGGGGATGGGAGACAGAAAGGTATAAAGGTCATAAGAACAGAGTCTTGGGTGGAACTACTTTGGGGAGGACAAGGCTGAGGACCCGATAAAGGAGGTTGTCTTGCCACCCTGGACGCAGGGTGGGGTTCCTGAGACCCATCAGGGATGGGATAGGGCATGAAGTAACTTTCCTCTAGCCTGATGTTCTTGCAGCTCTTAGATATGTTATTAGATTATCTGAACTTGCATTATTGAGTTATCTTCCTTTGTAATAAAGTTATTGCTTGGATTTTACCTGGCATGTGACTTGTGGGTTACTCACCTACCTGGTTGGGAAGTGAAGAAGCCCCTAACACCTATGTATGAAATGTTTGTGCAGACAGCTGCTACTAAGGCTTCACTATATATCAGTAACATACTTAATTCTACTGCACATTCAAAGAGTGTATCCTTTTACAGTCTCCCTATTGTACTCTTCTGCATTCAGAGTGACCGAACGATATACCTGTAATGTATCAGGTGTCTACTTCTGTAAGTAACATCAACGTTTTTGAAATTCTGTGACCAACTGAGTGGCTTCTGTTTCAAAGACAGAGGAATTCTACCGAAGGTATTCTAATCAGTCCTTTGCCACTTCTGTAGCAGTGATACCATGTGCCTGCTGGTCCTGCTGTTTGCTGCTCAGCTTTTTGCATTTGGAGCATCCACACTTGACTGCTGCTAGCTACTACAAAATGTGATATATTCCCTGGGACATAGTCTACCCAGGATTTCCCCTTATATTAAAATGGATCCTTCTTGGGAAAAGAGTATGGAATAAAACCTACTTCAATTTTAATGGCATTTTCAGTAGGGAAACATGTCAAAATTTGCACAACGATTTTCTGCATTATATTTAACATATGTGATTTTCAATATCAAACATAGCAAGGATAATTAAATACATATTTTGATTTTTTTTTCATGTAATTTTCATATTATAGGAGATGCTAGAGGCAAATATATTTGTGGGTGATGCCTTTATTAGACCAACTGTATGGTTGAGAGAGACTTAGACAAGTTTTGAATGCACTGCATTCTTCTTGAGGTAATACAGTTGGCCCAATAAAAGATATCCACAAAAATCCTTCCCTCTTGCACCTTTCCTGGACCATCATAGCTATAGCATCACTACAACACTATATGAAATGTTATCATTTGTTCAGATTTGGAGTGGATGTTTTTAATGTCAATTTCCCATAAAACCATGAAAGTGTCATATCTTGACCAACTTCTATGCTTTAATTTATATAGATGACAAATAGTGTTTATCTAAATCTCATTTCTTCAGTGACTGAATATGCAAATATCAAATTTCTCCGCTGTTGGATATTTTGCAAGAACTATGGAAAAATATATGTCTCATAGTAGCTGGAGAATCTAATTGTGCAGGCAATTATTCTATTTAAAACTGTTTTCTAACCTGTGCATAAATCCCATAAGATGTAACTTTTCATTCTCTGTAATGGTTATAGATTATCAGTTTTCAAAAATTAATCAAGGCCAGAAGAGTTTCATTATTTTCCAGTCCGATCTCCCATTGACTCTGCCGTATTATCCTTGTCAGACCTTGTTAGAAACACAGCTACTCAAAAGTGACTCCTCCTTTATAATTTCATTTTGGGACCTATCAGTTAGCCAGTGTTTAATCCACTTAATACATCCTATGTTGCTTATGCAGTGTTTTATTTAGTTATTCCAGGTATCATATAATACAAAGTCAAATACTTCTTAAAAACTGTATCACATCAGAAAAACTCTTCCTTCAGCCAAATTTCTGAAACAAGCTCTTTTAAAACACCAAGTGAATGTATTACTGGACTGGACTTTATCATGTTTCTATACAAGTATAATCAGGTCATGATCATTTGTACCTGAACAACCAATTATTGTTAATGGCGATGCTGCTAATCTGCCATGCTAAAGTCTCTGTATTATATAAAATAGAGAATCCTTCATCAGAAGTTTTAGGAACTCAGTGACTTTCTCAAAATATCACCAATTTCAAGACATGAAAGGAGAATAATATCCACCATAAAGTAAAAGAAATAAATCAATATTTAGCTGTTCACAAAAGGTATTTAAAAATAAGGTAGGCAGAGTGGAATAAACTACTTAAATACCCAAACAGTTTCTGCAATTGAGTTTTAAACTAATGCATCCCAAATACTGAATTCAAAACCTAAGTTAAAATCTCAGGGTGTCTATAAATGTTTTCTGGGGGGAGTGGGCACTTTAATTAAAATGGTTCAAAGAGCCACTCTAATTAAATTGCCTGAAGCATTTCATCTATCACCGTTAAACAAGCTTTAGATAAAGTGCCCCCACTGCCATTTTGAAGCATGGGGACACTGATACACGAAATATGGATAGCTGGAGCCAGATTAATCGAGTTCAGCAGCTCTCATGAACTGTAGTTTCAGCATGTTGGAACAGTCTCTGCACTTGTGCATATGCATCGTCAGCAACTTATTTTTAATTTTTATCTTGAAATACACTACTTTTTTGTAATCAATATAATAATGGGTTTTGTTAAGCTTCTTTAACCAAGCAATAGCTAGACATAAGGAGTGAAATCCTATATATAATATATATACTATATTTCACAGTGTGTAGATCAACACAGTGAATAATCTGAAAGGTAAGGATTTTCATAGGCATGCTGTATAAGTCAGGGCTGGGCTCAGTGCTTGCCTGGCATGGCCGAGAGGACTAGGCCACATTAGCTGAGTGCTGAGCCTGGACTTGTCCATGTCCTCTGTGAGCAGTGCATTACCATACTTTTACATTTTTGTCATGCTTTCTCATTCCTCTCAAATCATCAGAATGAGTGCTATTGTGGGGCAGGATTTCAAACCCACAAGGTATTAGGTATAGAAAATGCATGGTGATTTATTTATTTACTCTTACGTACAGTTTTTATTCTTTTTATTTTGGATTTTATTTTGATTTTTAAAAGAAAGTTTTAACAAATTCTGTCATACTGCAGAGTTTTAGTAAAATAATTTGGACTGGCAATTTAATATTGCTGAAAACAGCTGCTTTTGACCTTAACATTTTTATTTTAAAAGATTAAATTTTAAGCTTTCAAAACTCTAAACTAAGCCTTTTAAATAAAAATTAAAAGGTTGAGGTTCATATCCTCAGCTGGTGCAAATTGCTCCACTGAAGTCATCAGTGAAGGATATGAAGAGTCTGGAAAATGCCTGAATGTCACAGCTTTGTTTGTGGTAGGGAAGCTGGTTTAATTTTAATGATTTTTTACAAATGTGAAGAGACTCTTGAGTCCTTCATTTTACCACTCTCTCTCCATGCTCTACACATTTCCCTTCTAATTGAACATATTCCTCTAGTATCAAAGTAAGAGATGAAGAGGTTACTTTGGGTAAAAACAAATATCTCTACAAGAAGCAGATCAAGCAGTGACAGAAGCTGATTTTCACTATTGGGTAACGTGTTCCCCTTATTCAGGGGTTTCCCTGCTTCCCTTGCTGCCCCTTACCTTCTTGCTGGGTCCTAGGCCCACCACGATTTGTGCCTCACAGAGATGCAGGTGCAAGCATGTGGTGGTGCAGAAGTACAGGGTGGTACAGGATGCAGGGAATTCCCAATTCTCCTTATCTCTACTCCAGGACCTACATTGATCTGTGCTTCACAGAGAGGCATGGGTTGGCATGGGACCTAAGGAATTCCTGGTACCCTGTGCCTCTACACGAGGACCTGCACTGACCCATTCTTCACTTGGAGTCATGGGTTAGCAGGTGTCCTATTGTGGAGGTAAGGGATACCAGGAATTCCCTAGACCCCATGCTACCCTGTGCCTCCTGTGCCAAGCTGTGCCTCTGTGTGAAGCACTAGGGCAGCATGGATCCTACAGTGGAGGTACAAGTCCCAGTTTGTAGGCATGGAGTACTGGGGATTCTCCGGATCCTGTACCTTCAGGCTGGGACCCACATGGGCTTCCCCACTTATGGAGACACAACCCTGGAAATCCAAGGGTAGCTCTCTGCAAGCAGAGAACCCCAACTTTTCCCGCTTATACAGAAGCACCCTGAGATGCCCTATGGTGTGTCCCTATAAGCAGAGAAAGCCAGAAAAGTGCTCCAGAGGCTTGAAGGGCCTAGATCTCCATAAGAATTCTCATACTACACAGAATCAGGCCCCTCAAGCCCCCAGAGCACTGGCAGGGGGAGGTTGGAAAGTGCAGGCAGCTCTGAGCTAACTGCATCCCCCCAACCAGAGAGCAAATACATGTCCACCAAAATAAAAGATTCCTTTTTAACACTGGGTTTATTATGCCTCTAATGACATCCATTTGCTTCCCATCAGTGCTGCCATAAAAACAGGTAGTGACCTAGAATTCATAGCTCTGGAGACTGCATATGAGCATGGATGAAAAGTACCACTAAGTTACTGACCTGCATGGTCTCATGCAGTTTAGGTAATGGTCAGCTACAGAGCAGAAGACTTTATACTGAATGATCTTGCTTTCCATGTTACCATCTTGGACAAAGAGAAGTAAGGGGAGCTTTCAGAGTACATTTTGCCCATTTTGCTTGAAACTTGGCATTCAAACCCCTACCTTCTTTCTGGAGGAAATATTTATCTTCTCCCAGGATTTTTGGCTATTCAGTCTTTCGACACTAGACCTACCTTAACTACAGGTATGACAAGTACTTGATTTACCAACTTGCCTTCAAATCAACATGAGTAGCCATTTTGAATGTTACTGCAGGATGTCCCTGGCAATGGAATTACTTTTAGTGCTAGTCACATGTCAAGAGTCATCTTACATCTGGATTGGTTGGTATTGAATCCTCCTCTGAGAAGCGTTTTCTGTTTTTCCGGAAAGTGTTATTCCTAGTTCTCTACAGGTTTAGGCCTGTCAGATTTCACAAGCTAGGAACATTCAGGTTTGATCAGTGCTTGAAAGCAAAGCTCAAACATGCATATGGTGCTGAAAGAAGCACAGTTGGATACATTAGGTGGCATTTTCCAGAAATCTGCTACTGGAGCTTCGATCCATCAGACAAACGTAAGAGGGAGCAGGCAGGAATAGAGGCAATAGCTGTAGGGAAAATTTTATTCTAATAAAGCAGCTTGAAAATTTGCAGGAATCAAGAGTCCACAATGTCTTTAAGTAGCCTGTTCCAATGCTTGACCATCTTCATGGTCAAAAAGTTTTTCCTTATCTCAAACCTAAATTTTTCAACTGCTGCTTGAAGCTGTTGCTCCTAGTCCTGTCCCCTGCAGACACAGGAAGAAGAAAAGCTATCTTCATCTTCTTTATAATCACCTTTGAGGTACTTGAAGACTGTTAGCAAATCCTCCCCACCCATTTAAGCTGACATTTTAAAGGGTCCTGATGAAATTCGGCTCCCGATTCCTTCAGACTCACTGGCTCCTCTTTATCATTTCTTGCTGACTTTCTACAACATAGCAAAAAAGGGTAGAACATTACTCATATTCTCTGCTTGCCTCTTATGTAGTACTACTGAGATCCAAAAGTACTAGGGCCAGACTTCATAATTAGCTTACAAAATTATCAATTAGCTTATGTTAAATAAAGAAGATTCATGATGGACAATTTCAGGTGTGCGTGTCTGTGCGCAATAGAATTGTGTAAGCCACACATACACACACACACACACACACACACACATCCTGAAATTCTCCATGCACACACGTGTGTGTGTAGGAAAGCTGTATTGTTGGTGGGGAAGGGATTGTTTAGTCTCTTGAACTGAATGAATGACAATTTAAAGTCCCTTGCTATATAAATAGAAAAACAAAAGAAAAGAAATAAGGCACACTGAAGAAAGTGAAACAGGGACTCTAATATAGAATATAAAGCACAGGTGTAGAAAATAAGGCTTGTTGTCTGGATGTTGGTTGCATAGCTGATTTTTCTGGCTTTTGGGGTGGGCTCCCAGAGAAACAGAATTTCAGAAGGTGGGAATTCAGCATAATTGGGACCTGGTGCTGACATCCTATGATCCTCTGCTGAGGCTAGCAACAGCTGTGGTAACTGCTATAGCCACTGTCACTGCTTGCCTTACTGCTGCCTCTTGATCTGACTAGTCATGAGCCCTGCAGTCTTCTTCTGGCCTATGAAGAGCCCCATGATCTGGACCTGGCTTGTAATGAGAAGTGAGTTTGATACCCCTGTTATAATACGAAAATCTGATTTTGAGATTCCAGCTCAGCCCTTCATCCTTGAGTGGCCAGAAGCTCTATTACAGAGATGGCAAACAGCCCTTGAATGGAAAGAGGTGCTATGTTCCTTAGGTCTAAGTGGCCAATTTGAGAGCAATGATGATGGCGCTCAAAGGGAAAGTGAACCTCTGAGAACAGGTCAGAAGATTTCCCCTGAAAGGGGAGTGGTGGGGAAAGCAAGTTTAATTTTTTAATAGTATATTTCTGGAGGGTACCACAGGGAGTATTTGTATGAGTCAGACATAGACTTTAGCATATGTAGACCAAGGAAAATAACAGGCCTACAACATAATTTAAGCTAATGTCTAATGAGACGCACATTGTAGCTTACACAGAGAAGATATCTAAACTAAAGAAATTAGTTGACTCTGAATGGAAGTTTTTAGTGTCTAATTTTCTCTCCCTATTAACATTCTTACTACTGAACATTAAAAGACAATTAAAGCTATAAAAAACATTTTTTTAAACAGAAATAACATCTGTATAATTTGGGGTATATTTTCTCCTTTATGTTCATTTATAAGGTACTTGAGCATGTAGATACTCTACATCAGGATGTCAGAACTCTTAAAAGTATAATATGTAAGCCTTTGAAGCCAAAAACTGTAATGGAAGGATAATTTAGTAAGTATTGTTACAGTTTGTTTTTTGCTAGGGCCTCCGTGAAAAAAAAATTCAAAATGGGGGAAAATCAACAGCAAAAGAAAATGCTTTAAACTTCTTTGGCAGGTGTACATACACCTTTCCAGTATCAATGCTTTTTGTAATCAAGTAGAGCACACTCTTTCCTGAAATTCTTTCAGTTATAATGGAAAAAATATAAGGTGAAGTCATAAACCCATGAAGTCAATAGAAGTTTCAATATTGATTTCAAAGGGCCAGGGGTTTGCCCTTAGTGTTTAAGGTATCTCTTGAATTCAGGCCAAATGCTTTCAATTAATATCTAACAAACATTTCTTTTAACTCTCTTCAGCAGGCCTGAAGTTGAATAGCCAAGCAAGGAGATACCCCTTTTTGGTTTTTTGTTTGTTTTTGTTTGTTTTTAAAAAAAAAAACATGGTCCTGGGTTTTATTAACAACTATTTTATGTTGGAAATATTTAGACTTGAAGAGAACCCATAATGGAGTCTGACTGAACCATTCCTACTAAAATAGCTTATAGCTTATATTTTTTACAGCGCGTAGACTGCATATAGTCTTAAGCCAAGGAGCTATGGTTGTCAACTTTTTCAGAGGCCGCCACCACTTTTTTTGAGTGCCAACCCCAGTTGGCACTGTCTCAACATCTCAACCAGGTGCTGCTGCCTCCAGGTAAAGCTGCCCTTCTTGTCTGCTATACATCCAGCCTGGGAAGGGCTGTGGCACATGCATGCGCTCCAGCTGCATTACAGCTCTTTGATAACCCTAACGCAGGACAGGAAAGGTGTGTCAGACTGTAACCCTTCCTGGTCCAGGCCCCCTACACTCCTTCCAGAAACAGGGGCACTCAGGTGCACCTGCCTATTTCCAAGAGCATAGTAGAGGCTGGACTAGGAAGGGATGACAGCCGAAGCCAGCTGTCCTGTCTTGCTTTAGGATTTTTCAGAGTCCTAATGAAGCTGGAGCACAGGCAAATGCCACATCCTTGCACTCAGGGAAATTTCGTAGCATCACTGAGAGGTTCTCCTGGCACCCTAGAGGAAAACCACTAGTGTAGAGCTATTTTTAAATTGGCTACCTTTGGTCCTGGTAAAAGTCTAGCCACAGAAGTTTGGTGCTAAGTTTAAATTAGACTGTGTTGATGTCCATGTAGTTTAAATTATACTTTTACCAGAACTTGCATTACCTGCACTATTTTAAACACCTATTTTTCCCTTGAGGATTGTCGTGTACAGCCATGTGATTTAAAACTGTTAAGCCAAGGGAATTTTTATTGCTGGTAGGAAAGATATAATGCATAGGCCTGATTTGCATAGACAACCTTTAATACTTTGGTTAAGAAAAAATGAATTCCTGGTGCCATCATTTCTTTTTAAGTATCCTGAACCTCTTCTGCAGCCCAGTGGCAAAAAGAAAATCCTGGAACTGGTATTCTGTTAATGGTTTTGTTGGGCTCTGGGACTAACATAACCACTGACAAACTGTCAGGGAAGAGAAGACAGAAGTGAGCGAGATGTCAGAAGGCCATTTGTCCATGGACATTAGTACCATCTTTGCAAACTGACGCAGGACACTACTGACTCAGAGCATTAGCAGTATTTCAGATACTGGTCATATAAACACAAAGTTGATTTATTAATTTAGAGTTAAGTAGTGATTTCCAAATTAGATCTGTTTTTGTTTTTTCTCCATTACATTTTTCCTTTATTTTTATGCACAGACTCAGTGCTTGTGTGAAAAAAGGAAGAATTGTTTAAGGAGACTCATTTAGGTTTTTCCAGGTTTCTGGGTGGGTGCACAGACTAAGGTGTGTTTGTTGCTGTGATCACTTAGCAGAAGGTTTACTAATATACATGTCTCCAAATGGACACTTTTTTCCTTTTTTTAAAATTTTATTTATTTATTTTAAATAAAGCACTAATTACTACTGGCAGGAAGCAAAATTGGTTTAACAGATTGCATACCATTAGAAAAGAAGAAGCTTGATTTTTAACAAGGCTGTCCATCCAGCCATGGCACCTTCTTTGACTGAGAGGCAAAAGCCGTACATTTTGTGCATTTTGTTTAAATTGTTTTTCACAGGCTGCCCATCAGGCAGAAAATTTTACGCAATCTGATTAGACAATGCAACAAAACCTTTACGGAAACGACTGCCATAATATACTGTGCCAGTTCCACCGCCATTATTCCTCAGGAGACGAGAAAAAGGCTGCCGCAGAGTAAGTTACACATTAGTTATTTGTTAAAGAAATTTTAAGATCTTGGTTTCTGTGTGCTTTTTCTCAGAAGGGAGGATTGAAAGAGTAGACTGTAGTTTAAAACCATCAGTGCCAGTAATGATATTCAAGGAACTGGAGAAAGAGACTTTTCTTTTTAAACAAAACAAAACCCTGTGGGCAGTCCCAGGCATGTAACCAATTACTTATCTTCTTGTCCATCTACCTTTTGTTGTATGAATATTTTTCACAGTATGAATGTCTTAAGACCTACATAGATACTTACTACTGCAGATCATCAAATTGCTGTTACTTAAAAAAAAAAAAAAAAAAAAGATAGCAGTTTGATAATGGAGGCACTGCAGCCTCAATCACTGTGCAACAACCACTGTGCCTCACAAAAAGGCAAGGCAGATATCCACAACAATTATTTCAGCTTTAACAATACTGAACTGTTGGACAATTTGGTAGATTCATGTGCTGACAGAAATTTGGTTTTATAATGTCCTCCTATGCACTTTTGGAGCTGAACACAAATGCTAGACACTTAGCAGAAGGCTACTGAAAGTTTTTTTACTTGGGTGGATACCTCAAGAGAAAATCTTGGCCTTGCTGATATCTATGGTCCTCACTACTGTAGTTAATGAGCAAGGCTTTTTCAAGTCACTTATGCTTACGGCCTTTCTTTTCCATCACATTTAGGATGTGATTAAGAAATGAGCAGCGTTACACAGAATTTAAGGGTTGTTGTGGTTTTTTTAAGGCAGACATTTCCAGGTACTGGACTATGGATTTTCTGCATTCTCTTTCATTGCATCTTTCAGCTTCTAGACAGACTGATAAAACCTTGTCAATGCTTAATGGCTGCACATGACAGGTGAGAATGTTGTTTCTATCCTTTTTTCTTTCTTTATACCTTGCCCTAACTTTTGCCTTTTCTCTTAGATTATTCTGCATTTACCATAACATATAATAACATGATTTGGTGCTCTTCTAGTAAGTAAATGGAAGGGAGTTTTTGCTTTGCTTGTTCCTGTGGGGTGCGTGTCCTTTACCTTGATTTTGATGTATTTCATTTCATGCTATAACAAACAGGTCTTTAAAACTACAATGGTGGTGCTTAGACAGGCAGATCAAGCATTTACCAGCTGTGTCTTCAACTGTGTGTGTTGTTTTCTTTATCCACCTTGTCTTTGAGGTACAGATTTGTGTTTCTGTTTAAGAAAATTATCTTTTGATGCCACTAGCCTCCACCGCATTTTAAGAATATTCATTATTCAATTTTTATTAGAACTGTAAGTGCTACAAAATGTTACTTTAAAAAAATCCATTTAAACTTGGAGGACTATCACTTCTTATTTCCTCTCTATAGTGCAATTAGGGTTAACCCTGATCTTCTCTATTGCAATTAATGATAAAAAAAAAAAACCTGCAGTGAGTTCAATGATGTAGAATCAGACCATTGGAGAATTATTCAATGCATCTCATGTCTGATGAGAGAGAAGCTGGATCTTTTACAGTATAATCTCTTAATTTCCCACTAGATCTCTGGCTTATTTGAGGAAACTTGGATCATCTTCTTTCATTCTAAAATTGTATAGTGCCTAGCATAATGGGGTCTTAGTCCCTAGCAGAGTTTCCTGGCGGCATTTAAATAAAAAATAAACTGTGATGATAGTTCAGGCTGCATAGTCATATGAGTTCTCAAACTGAAGACATCTTTGTTGTATAGGTTTTCATACTCATGGGTTCAGTATGAAAGGTGAAAGTTTGCTGTCAAGGATCGATTTATTCATTCATTTATTTATTTATTTATTGCCGTTCTATATCTTCTTTTTCTTCATTTCTTTGTAATAGCAGGTAAAGGGAGGATAACTGTTGGAAGCACCTGTGGGAAACTGTTAAACTCTTCTCGCAGTTGAAAAAAGTTTTTCTTGATACTAAATTTAAAATTTCCCCTCTCTGTCTCTAGGGTACACAATAATGTAAACTTCATTTGAGGCATAGTTTAAAAAATGAGCATACATCTCACTCATAATCTAAGAGAAAGAAATAGGATTCTGGGGGGAGAAACATGGCAAGGTCCATTCGTTAAATATTTTCAGTTTTGGACCTCAAAAGAAAATCATGTGTGCATATGTTATGAAACTTTCCAGGTTAAACTCTATTAATCCCAGTATAATCTCATGATATAGAAAAGTTACAGACAAATGGGAATACTGTTATGTGTGTGGGCGTTATATGGTGGCATGCTGATGCGTAAATTTTTTCCCAGATTACAAGAACCAACTTTTTTGTGTTTTCTCTGTAAAGTTGATTTTTTTGGCTTTTCATTTTAAATTACAGTAGCGATATAACATGTTTTCGATTCTGTAATAACCATCAGAAACCTCCTTGAAAAAATTAAAATTAAAATTAATTCCTCTAAGAATGTAGTGGAAATGTGTGGATGACATGTGTACCATTAGTATGGATTGAGTAAATTGATGGGAAAGTGGCAAGACTGATTAGAGGCCTGAGAAACATGACATATCAAACTGGTAGAAAGAACTAAGAATTTTTGTCTGGAGAAGAAAAGACTGAGGGAAGCTTTGATAACAGCCTTTAAATATCTGAAGGGTAGTTATATGGAAAATGGAAATAGACTATTGTCTATGGCCATAGGAGACAAGACAAAGAACAATGGCTTTAAATCTCAGCAAGGGAATTTTAGGTTGGGTATTAGGGGAAAAAAAAATCTCTTCCTATGAATTAAGAATTGGATCAAGCTGGGGAATCTGTCCCTGGACATTTTTAAGAGAAGGTCAGACAAATACTTGATGGGATGGTTTAGTCATGAATGATCCTGCCTTGAGCAATTGGGCTAGATGACATACTAAGGTCCCTTCCAATCTAGGATTCTGTTAAATAGTTTGTGTCGGTTCTTATCTGTAAACCAATATGCTGCCATCTGAGAACCCCAGTAATATGGATTTCTTTCTTGATTTGCACGTCTCTGTGATTGTAAGAAGGGACTCAATCCTTAGTTTTCTTTTGGTCATAGGGAACTTAAAGTTAGAATTAGTTAAAAATGAAGTGGGCAGGAGGGGAAGGGGGGCAGTGAAAAATATTGAAACTATTCCTAGAAGCTTAGGTGCTTAAACTGAACCATTGCTTGATTTTCAACACCTCTTTCAGAATAAAACTTTAATTAGAATTTTTTACACTTTGAATTTTTGGGGTCCCCCCCCTTTTCTCTGTCCTTTCCTTTTGCAAGATTGATTTAAAATCATGGTAGCTCTGTTTATATAAGACATGTCTAACTGTTGTTACATGGATGAAAATACTAAAACTTTTACTTTGATCAAATGCATGAATGAAAATCAGAACTCAATTGCGAGCTTATAAAATAAAACATGTAGACTTGTACAGGTCCATTTAAAGACCTGACACCGAGACGTTACGTTACTGATGGCTAGGATGACCATATTTTTTAAGGAAACCTGGGAGACTGCCACCCCCAAGTCAGTGGCACTGTTACAAACAGAGGCAGGCAGGCAAGGGCTTGGGGTGCAGTCTGGTGGGGAGGCAGAGTGGCATGGTGTACCAGACAGGCTGACACTAGTGTAGCAAGTGCTACCCCACCTGTACATGCCCAGCCCAGCTTCAGAGCAGTAGCTGGAGGCAAGGGGAGGCTGGGCCAGGCACTGTTCCTCCTGCATGGGGCAGGGATTAGCTGGGGCAGAGTGGAGGAAGAGCACTTCTGTGAGCTTGGGCTACTTGTGTGTGCTTGTGTGTGTCACTCCCCTGAGCACAGCATCCTGGGCTGTTGGTCATATCACCTTCCCCAAAGGCCAGCCCTGTGCAGCAGATAAGTTCACCCTGTCAAATTCTTTTTTCAGTGTTTTTCTGACAGTGTTGGGACTCTCTCTCAGCACTAAGAAAATAATTTGTTAAGATAAATTGTTGCACAATACAGACCTTAGGGGTAGGCAATGTGGGCAGCTCCCCAGGGTGCTGTGGTTAGTGGGGGCATGCCGTGCACACATGAGCACACATGCACGCACATGCAAGCAGCCCAAGCTCACAAAAGGGCCATGTCGTACCTCACCCCAGGCAGGAGAAATGGTACCCAACTGCTGCTCAGGAGGAGCCAGGCTGGGACTGTGTGGGCAGCAACAGTGGTGCCTGCCTGCCTTGTGCACCATGCCACTCTGTATCCACATTGGACTGGACCCTACATCCCAGCAATTCTGGGACTTTTGTGTGAATTTTAACCAACCATCCAGGATACTGGGAAGGCCTACAACATCTGGGACTGTCCTGGCCAAACTGGGATGCATGGTTACCCTACTAATGTCCAAGATGTTCCAGAATGACTACTGATGTATGATGCCTCAGCTTTGAGTGCAGAAGTTAAATGCATCAAATTGGCTTGATAATACAAAGAACTTCACATCTCTGTGTTGCAGAGATTCATTTGTCCCATTGAGGTCAGACAAGGGTCAACAGGGTCAAGCACTTTCAGGTTAGGAACAGATGTTACATTTGTTCATGGACAAGTTTTACCTACGCTTGTTTCTGAACAGAAATGTCCTGGGTTTGTCGCGTACACACATTGCCCCTCTAGTCAAGGTTTAATGAGTGGCTAAATGCACTACCATATTTCCGCCATTGATTCAGTGATGCAATTCCAGAATACTCATTCCGATGTACTCTGTGATGTCCTGGTACAAACTGTTAGTACTTCATATCCCATTAATCATTATCCAAGGACAATGGACATGGATGTCTGAACAATTGCACTCTGCCCCTAGGTAAAAGTATTTGTCCCAGGACAAATGCAATGCCTGTTCATACTAACAAAAAAGGGTGTGACAGAATGCCTTTTTAAGCATAACTGCAGGCAGCAACAAAAGACAAACACATGTGAAGTAGCCCCTCCAACTGACAGGAGTATGCACACACATTTACATGTAACATTAAGTACATAACACTGACTCTGATGAAAATCAGACTCTTTAAGGTATCTAAGTTTAGATGTACACAAACCATTACTTTTAAAGAATGTGTGGTTTGAAGGATTTAGAAACCCAATTCTAGTGAAAATTACTGTGACTCACTTTCTACTGTATCCAGTTTTGGGTTCTACATTTCAAGAAATCTGGACAGATTCAAAGGAATACAACAGAAAGTGAGAACATGATTAGATGCCTGGAGGCATGACTTATGAGTAGAGCCCTGAGAAAATAGCAGATGTCTGGTAGAAAATCTGCAGCATGTCTGCAGGTAAAATATCTTATTTCATGGAATGTTCATGGAACTACCACTGATCTTAGCTTGGATAATGGTTCCCAGTAGTTTTGTGAATATTCCATGAAAAATGATACTTTACCCACACACGTGCTGCACATGCAGCAGGTACCACAAACAATAGAGGACAACATTATTTGGGGGGACTGAGCATTGCCTGACCTTCACTGCACCCTCCTTCACCCCACCCCACCCCACCCCAAGGAGCCACTTGCAAGCTAGAATGCTGCAAAATCCTGGGTTTCCCTTTGCAGACTGGAATGCTGCCAGCCTGTGCTGTGCTTGTGTATGTTTTTTCTGGCACAGGCTCACAACCCTTAAAAATTGTGGTGTGGGGCTAATTTCATGGTATCCAAGCAATCCACAAAATCATGATTTTCTCAGCACCCTATTTATTAGAAAAAGCTGGGATTGTTTGGTTTGGAGACAAGAAGGCTGAGTCAGGATTTGATAACAGGTTTCAAGTACCTGAAGAGTGGTTATAGGGAGGATGGAGATTAACTTTTATCTTTGGCCATAAGGGACAGGAGTAGATGGGAGCCATGGCCTCAAGCTGCAGCAGAGGACATTTAGGTTGGAAATTAGGAGGACATTTCTGACTATGAGGGTGGTCATATATTGGAACTGACTACTTAGAGAAGTTGTGGAATCTCCCTCTTTGGCAGTTTTCAAGAGCAGGCTAGACAGAGACTTGGCTGGGATGGTTTAGTCAGGGTTGATCCTGCCTTAAGCAGCAGGATGGACTAGATGATCTTCTGAGGTCCCTTCCAGCCCTACTTTTGTATGATCGTAAATCTCTTAAAGTTGAATGCTGGTCTTGTCATAAGCAGACAAGGTTCTTTGGGTAAATCTGATACCTTTTATTAGAAAAACTGAAATAGTTGGAAAAATCATCTTTGCAAGCTTTTGGGCACAAACACCTTCTGTCAGGCTGAAGAAGCATCTGCAGTTGGTCAGTCCTCTTTCTGCATAGAATGAATAGTAAAGAAACCAGAGGCTGGTATGCATACAAGAAAACCAGTCAGTGACAACATAAATTAAGGAGTCAGTCAGTGAGAGATTGGGGGTGGAGAGGGGAATGAATGTAGCTGATAAATGGTGGAAAGGTACCTGGGGAGTCAAATGTTAGGCAGGTTATAAATGCATTAGAAATCCAATGTCTATATTTAGTCCGTGATTTTTTTTATCTAGGAGGTTGATGAAGTGAAGTTCATAGGCACATCTGTGAAAGGTGTTTTGTAAATTCCCTTTGAGGATTAGAAGTAAGAGATTGGAGAGAGAGTGGTTTTCTTGTGAGAAATGTGCCCCCACCGGTAATTGGGTATTCTTGTCTTTAATAGATTTCTGGTGTACATTCATACTGGTATGCAGTTGTTGTCTGGTCTCTCCAACATTTTCCATTAGGACATTTGGTGCATTGGATGAGATTATATTACATTTCTGAAGATGCAGCTGTAAGTTCCAGGAATGGTGATGGTTCTGCTGTAGGATGTAGTAATTGGGGGGTGGTGGAGATATGTTGGCAGGCTTTGAATTTCTTGTCATGGCATGGTTTGGATCCATTCAGTGTATTTTGGGCCACAGAAAGTTTTCTTCTTGTGATGAGGTTGGCAAGGTTCAGTGCTTGCTTAAAGGCTAAGATGGGTGGTTCTTGGAAGATCTCTTTAAGAATTGGGTGTCCTTCTAGTATGGTTTGCAACTGTTTGAGTATTGTCTGTATATGTCCCAGGGAGGTCATAATCAGAGGTGGTGTGCGATTCATAGGGTTTTCCTTCTGTACCGAAGCAATTCTTCATGTGGTATCTGGGTGGATCTTTCCAAGGTGTCCTCATCCAAGTCACTGATAAAGATGTTAAACAGTATAGGCCTGAGAACTGAGCCCGGGGGGACCCCACTGTTCACATCTCGTCAGGATGAGTACGACCCATCCACCACTACTCTCTGGGTGCGCCCCATCAGCCAGTTTCTTACCCATCCAACTGTGTAGGCATCAATCACTAAATTTATTGATGAGGATGGGGTCAAAGGCCTTCTTAAAGTCTAGAAAGACTACGTCCATGGCAACACCATCATCTAAGGATTTAGTTACCTGGTCATAAAAGGCAATCAGGTTGGTCAGACAGGACCTGCCTTTCATGAACCCATGCTGGTTACCCCTAAGCATGATCTCCCCTGCTGGCCCCCCACAGATGTGCTCTCCTTGATGATTCTCTCCAAGATCTTCCCGAGGACCAAGATGAAGCTTATGGGCCTACAGTTACCTGGGTCCTCCTTCCACCCTTTCTTAAAAAATGGGGACCACATTAGCTAGTTTCCAATCCCCCAGCACCTGGCCAGATTACCATGAATGCTCATACAGCCGGGCCAAGGGCTCCACAATGACCCCTGCCATCTCCCTCAGCACCCTTGGGTGGAGGGCATCTGGACCTGCAGATTTAAAAATGTCTGATCCCTAACTACATCTGTGCTGACCCAAGGCCTGACAGAGCTATCCCTGAGATTGTCCCTAACTCTGGTAGGAGGGAAGTCCCGGTCCCTGTTCAAGAAAATAGAGGCAAAGAAACTGTTAAAAATATTGGCTTTCTCATCTAGTGTAGCCACAAGATTACCATTTGAGTCTTGCAGGGCCCCTACTTTGCAGGGTGCCCTCTTCTTCTTGCTCCCAATGTACGTGAAAAAGGACTTTTTGTTGTTCCTAATCCTAGATGCTAGGCTGAGTTTCATCTCTGCCTTGGCCTTCCCAATAGCCCTCCTGCACTCACGGGCCAAGGAGGAGTACTCCTCCTTGGTGATAGCCCCTCACTTCCACTGGTTGTATGCCACTCTTTTAGTCCTCAGGCATTCCTGAATGCCCCTGCTGAGCCATGGGGGTTTCTGAGCACTCTTACCCTCTTGCTGCTCTCAGGGACTGTTACTTTTCAGACCTAGAGGATCATTCCTTTAAGGTACAACCATCCCTCATGGACTTCCATCTCCTCTACCTTCTGGGCCCTCAGTGCCTCCCCCACTAATCTCCAAAGCTCATTGAAGTTGGCCCTTCTGAAGTCAAGGGCTTTAGTCTTGCTATAAGCCCTAGACACCCTGCGCTGGGTAGTGAATTCCAGCAGGTGATGATCAGTATTGCCAGGTTGTAAAGGACCTGCAGTCCCCATACCAGGTCATCCCCAGTGGCCAGGATCAGGTCCAGCAAGGCATTACCCCTAGTGGGGCTGTGTACCTCCTGGATAAGGTGAAGGTGCTGTAAAGGATAAAGTAACTAAACACTTTATTATCTTTGCCTCTAACCCTTTGCCTTCAGGCAAACTGGGTCACAATCTGACTCAGTGAGTGACCAGCGCATAATCAAATATGCAAGTACAGTCTAGTTGTATATACTACAGTAGACATTGTATATTCACAGTTGAAAACTTCTGTAAAGTTTGAGTTCCCACTTTCATTCTAGCCTCACCTGTTTCAGTTGCTGACCTCCTCATAGTCCTTAGCATCTTCAGTTTATGTGCTTATTGTCAACTCACAAGTTAGTGTTCTTCCAAATAATCCAGTCAATACTGTGATAATGAATTTTTAAAATTTACAGACTTAAAAAAATATTTGAATTCTAATGGCTAGATGCCATTTTACTTTATTTTCCTTTAATCCCAAATGCATAAGCTCTGATTTTGGCCCATATGTGCAATTTACAGTTCTATGGTGTGTGTAGATGGAACAGGGGCCCTAAATTGAAACACCACTTCAATTTAGGGTTGATTAAACCCCCATGTCATGCACACACTTTGCTGACTTACCTGCCTTTCCAGTGGGAAGGGGAGAGCAAGCTGCTGGCGGGTGCAGGGATCCCGGGGTTGTGGGAGGGGGAGGGCTGATGCTTTTCTCTGTGGCAGCTGTGCTCCCTTCCCAGGCAGCACCTGGCTGCAGTGATCCTGGGGGGCATCAAAACCATGGAAGTGAAGCACCAGGCCCCTGTACAGCTCAGCCTACCAGGCAGGCTCTTGGGAGGGATGGGGGAGAAAAAGATTAGACTTGCTGCTTTTCTTGAGCGGAGTTGCTTTCCCTGGCTACTGTCAGGCTGCCTGCAGGGCTTCTTGCAGAGCCACAGAGCTGCACCCAGCCTAGTGCTTCACTCCGCAGCTGTAGGGGCAGCAAACTAAATCTTGGTGGAGGAGTTTTAGTTTGCTGTTCCCCAAATCATTTAAGGCACATTACGCCACCAAATTTCATACAGCGGCTGGAATGAATGAGCAATATACCACTCAAGTGTGCAAACACTGACACTGTTAAAAGGGTGCAAAAGCAATTAGCCTACTTTTTAAAGTGTCATGCATACATGTCTCTTGTTTAGTCTATACATGGCCCTATTCTGAGTTCAGTATGAGTATACTTTCACGTAGCTACTGAGCAGGCACAGCAGGGCTGTGTTCTGGCTAAGCAGATATGTAGCACTGTGCTTACCCAGGTACATGTGTAAACCTTGAAATTGTAGTTCGACAAAAACTTAAGACTACTGGGTATGAAATGATGGTAAGGACCTGTCTATATTTAAGCCAAATTGTTTATTAATTAAGATATTTAATGGCAGAGTGGGAGACCCAGGTTCAAAGTTCCCCCTCGGACATAAGAGATTTGAACCTGTACCATTTTGGTATTTCCCTAGTTTCCAATATAACATTTTAAAAACTGAACCACTGCACCTTCCATTTACTATTCATTGGCTAAGTTGGAAGAAGTGTAGTCTGCGAGCTGGGGGCAGTGGTCTAGGCTAAAACCAATGGCCACCCACAGCAGCCTACATCTCACTAAGCCATAGCTTGTTCTCTTTCTCCTGGTCCAGTGGAGGAATGAAGAGGGAACTTGTAAGTGTCAAACCTGTGTCCTTGTATCTGTTCTTTTCCAGCATGGTGATCTCACCACAAGTTAAAACAACCTCTGGAGGGTTTTAAAACCTTGGTCTCTTGCTCTTTGAATGATTGCCCTGACCACTAGATTCTTGGGTTAACACATGGGAGAGACCCCTTCCTCCAGCATCCAGGGTCGTTCTGTGTTGCCAAAGGGTGAATAGAATCACAAAATGTGTGTGCGTTTTGGCACTTGGTTTCATTTGTGTACATATAGTATTTAGCCCTTGGTATTCTAAACAGAATTGCTAGGATTAGGTAAAATAAAGCCTGAACTAGGAACTTAGACTGTCTTTTTAAAAGAAAGAGTTATAGTTTGGTAGTTTAAAATTGTGATTTTTGTTTTGTTTTAATTTAGCAATTTCAGGAAGGTGTAGGAGAACATTTCTGAGGTCACAGACAAAAAGTACTTTTCATATAGTTTTTTTTCTCCCACACACAAAATATATGTCAAGGAAGTATGAAGTCAGCTCAAGGTCAGGAGGGTCTTTCTAAAGTAGTAGCAAAGACAAAAGTTAAAATAATACAAGTATTAAGTAAGTTTTTGAACACCATACGGAAGTCATGCTGATATTACCAAGAAAATAACTTTAATGAGAAAAAGTTTGTTAATGAGGATAATTTCTTCATCCAACTGTGCTTCTTAGTATATAAAATGAAAGGGAAGCCTACTGTTCAAATACCTGTTATGAGTCATTTTTAGATTGAGTTTTCCGTTTTTGCAAGCCATCTGTCCAATATAGTTGCATTGATTCTTTCCTCACTTAAATTTATTTTTAAAAGGTCTTTTCTTAAAGTTTATCCTTGTCCTGACAGCCAAATCTCTCTGGATCTAGAAACTCATAAACTGCACTGCTCTTGATTTTTCTTCCCCATTTATTTTAGACACATACTTGCTTCTCTTTAAAAGTCAGGGGAATTACATGCAAAAGACCCTAACTTTAAAGAAATTAGCTATCCAAATTCAGGAAAATGCCTAAGTGAAGATGTTCCCACACCATTACTTCAACAGCTGTATACTGTTGTTATCTATTATATTGTTGGTCCATCTTAGATACTGAGAAAAATCCCACCACAAAGATACCAGTGTATTAGTGCTTTTGTTCCTATTATTATAGCTTATAAAATATAAAGGATCTGCATGTCAAGTTAATGATAATGCTATTTCTTTTCCAAAAAAAATTAGTATTTTAATTTTTGTTCTGTTTGATTTTTGTTCTGCTTAATTCTTCATTCTATTATATTCTCAACATTTGAGAGTAGTCTTTGTTCTATTATAGTCTCAATTTTTATTTTGCTTTCAGTTTTGATTTTGGATTTCATTCTCCTTATAGCACTACATAAAGGGACCTATTCTATTTTATTACAATGACCTTTATAAAATTTAAAACTAAAACTAAATTTTGGGTTTATCCCCTGTGACAGGGGCCCATGTTGCAGCTGTTTCAATCATTGGCCTGCTCACCTGTCTAAGGCAGTTGGCCCACCTAACTCACCTGCCACACCTTTGATGTAACTGAAACATTCCTAGGCAGGAGGCTGCCTATTTAATGCCCTGATGCCAACTGCATAATATATGGCTCTGGACCTTCCCTACACCTTACCCCATGTCTCACAGATGGCATCACTATATGGCTCCAGCCTCACACTGAGCCCCCCTATATTCCCATCTGACGTTCAAACCCCAACATCTAGATCCCTCTTACTCAGGGGGCCTAACCTCCATCATCATCCTGGGCTCCTAGAACCTTTTCCCTCTCAGCAGTGACACCCCACCTGCCCTCCATCCCCAGTCTTGCCTCTAGGCCAGTTGGAACTCCAGGCCCCTGGCTCTGGTTATCTCTCACAGTGGGTACTCTTGCCTTTTGACTTTTATGGCCTGGCCCCAGCACAGGCCAGTTGAGGTTCTCTAGGGAGGTTCTTGAGTAGCTAGCCCTCTCTCCCATATGAGTCCACCTTCTTGGGCCCTTCCAAACACGGTCCCCACTTTCCTTGAGCTTATGAACCAAATAGTTTCTCTGGACCCCTCCTGGACCCACTGTTCCACCCTCATTGGGCTCACTTGCTCACTGTTCCCTCCTCACTGGGGTCACTACTCTGCCCTCAATGGTGCTTCTGGGTCTGAAACCCCCTGGGCCTCCACCCTGTCCCCTATTCAGGGTTACCCACCAGATCATGGGGGGCTGAGGCTTTATGTCACACCATCCTCATCTCTCACTGAGGAGGTACAGGTGTGGCATTTCCTGGAGACTGCCCCACCATAGGCAGCCCCACCATACCATCCAATCCCAGCTGGGTGTAGTTTTAGGTCATGCCCCAGGACCAGGAACCTCCTCCATGCCCATAGTTCACACTCTTAACCTTCAGATATTCTGGGAGCTGTAGATATCTGGCTGGGTGATGTTCACCCTTGTGCCTGGGAGACCCCTATACCTGTGAACCCCATCAGAAGAGAAGTTTCCCAGCTATGGGAACTTGCTTCTTCCCAGTGCGGGGGAGGCTGAGATAGGGTGTGATGAAATCTGATTCATGATCCAACAATTATACCTTCTGCCATGCACATGTCAGTTACACGTAATGTTTCTGAGTAGGTGGTGGTTAAAGAAGAAAAATGTTTGGATTTACCACAATCCATATTTTCTGTAAATATGCAGAAAAGCAGTAACACTTTCTAAATGCTCATACTTATTAGCTTATGACTTAGTCTCAGGAGGAATAGAGTAGAGCATCATACCCGTCTCAGGGGAGGAACTGATCTATTCTATCCAACAATAACTATGGTGTTATTTTAACTTTTTGTCCTCTGAGATCTTTTCTATGTTATCAGAACCCTTCAACAGTTGTCAGTAGTGCTGAACTACCTTTATTCAGTCCTTTTTTCCTGGGTGGCTCTGTTGTCATAAATTGTTCAAAAGTAGATCTTCTTTTTTATCACATCCTACACTTCTTTTTTGCTAAGGTTTTCTTCTTTTTCTGGACAGTCTCCTCTTTGTCAGCCTAGAACTTCTGCTAGAAATCAAATCAAGTCAACCTGACAGTAACTGCCATCCATACCTCACATTTTTTTTCAGAACTCAGGTTGGGTGTGAAAAATCCAGCTTCGATATACTCATGGGATATGAATAATGATGAAAAGCAGCTAGGTCAGAGAAGACTACTCAAGGTTCATCATAACCTTGTAGTTTGAAAATATTATTTATGGAAGTGGCATGCAACAAATATGCTATTTTGAATCAGCTGCATCAGTGGATGCATCTTCCGTTATTACTCTAACTTGCCAAGAGCCATAATTCTAGTACAGAGATAGCAGGCATTGAAATATAGGATTGCAAATAGATTCCAACTGGACTCTACTGCCACAAGTGTTAGCATATTTCTCTGCATTCTCCTTCTGTCCCTATTCCCTAGTTCCTTCCTGTACCTCTTTCATGAAGTTTTGTGTGGTCATCTTGGGCTACCATGAAGGACTATACACGTTGCAATGGAGCTTTTTTCTGAAAAGTTTCCTCCATTATCACAAGCACTAAGCAGATACAGGCAGCCTGCCTTTAATGTCTTGGCAGGCATTTATGTTTTGAATCCTTATCAGTAGTGAAGTCACTAGAGGAAAAAGGCTTTTATAGTTTCACACCCAACTTTAAATTTATTATTTTGTGCCTACAGTGTTATGTCCAGTCATCTCATCTTGGTTCTAGTTAAATGTTTCTGGCCAGCCTAAGGAAATTCCATTTAAAAAAAAAAAAAGTCATATTGGTGAAAAGTGCCTTGGTGGACCTTTCTTTAAAAAATACTCAAAATACAGTATTAGTATTCTGGGGCAGCTTCCAGCACCCAAGGGAAAGGTGGTAGAAAGTGACCGAATTGCAGCTGATCAAGGAACAGCCACAGTTTCTCTTTGGTCATATTGGGCATTTATAGATGTGCTCCAGGAGGTGGAGGGAGGCACTATAATTAGCTCAGCTCCTAGAGCCAAGCTAATTAAAAGTGCCTGGAGCATCACGTGTATCAGTATCCCCACACTGAAAAATGGTGGCGGGGCACTTTGAACTAAAGCTCATTGAACGAGTGTTAAAGCACCCTGCCACCATTTTTCAGCATGGGGACACTGATATGCATGACACTGAAATCTGCTTCAGTGCAGTAATTACCTTCAATGAAGTGTAATTGCAGTATGTTGGAACAGCCTTCCTTTGCCTGTATAGGAGTCCATTGTTTCCTTCGTTGACTTTTCTGTTGGCATCTCAGTTGCTCAGCATTCTTCATCCACCAGGACTCCAAAGTAATCATAAAGTGTTGAGGAGGCTCATTATGTTGTCACAAACCCGCATATAATATTGTACCTCCTTACCTGCCACAATATTGATTCCATAAAGAGCTCCAAAGTAAACTTTGCAGGAAATCATTAAACATTCTGAGCACCAGCTCCTGAGTGGCAAGCAACCTGCTCTAGATAGTTGTGGGAGACACTGGCTCTGCATAGCTGTTTGTGGTGCTATGTTAGCCTTCAGGGAAACATACTATTTATTACTGCTGTACAACTGAATCCAAATCACCATGCCGATGCCTCCCCCTTCACACCTGCCAGGAGGTTCATGAAATGCACAGCAACATAATAAAATAAAATGACAAAACTGTTCCAGGAGACCATAGTTTTTTAGAAACACTGAAATGGTAGATTTGTATGGGGAATAGTTCAAATAAACTTTGTTCAGAGAAGACCTGTCATAAAATAGCACAATTTGTTGGACTAGAGTAAATTAAAGGAGAAAAATAAACAAGATAAATTCAGCAGAATGATTGAGAGAGACAAAGAATGTCACTTTCAACATGCAACTCAGTAGCAATAAGAGAGTCATGAAAACATACCCATAAAAACTGATGCTTGTGAGAGAGTAGCATTTTCACCTTAAAAATGCTATGATTTGTTCTGTAAATTGACTTTCTGTTCAACTCTTAGACACTTAAATGTGTTTCAGAAAACCATGGTGCCTAATGTCTTCAAACTACTCCTGTGAGCTGGGCTTCACAGCCAAGGTATGTTTACCCAATGTTTGTGATGTCCAGGACATGCTCTTTTGTGGCAGACCAGAGGGGAGACTGGTGCATGGAGAGATGAAACGTAGCTCCTGGAGTAGAACATGACATACAAACTAAAACTCTTCTCAGCCACTGTGTTACTGCAGAAGGACATTGTTTAATGCCATATGACCAACAAACTGAAGTTAAATATCCTTTTATTTGGGTCCATAATAAAAAAACCCCCACAATTTGGAATGGAAATTTCCAAGTAAATAGTTTGTTTTTCAGCTTTTAAAAGAGTATTACTGGCCAGCTCTGATAATAAAATAGCTAACCTATAAAACACATTACAGAGTTACAGCAAATCAACATTGGATTATTAGTGACAACAAATTCTGAACTAGTTAACCACATATGATATTACATATGCCGTAGGGATGTAGATTTCCAGTTTGCCTCCAAAATGAGTAACATTCAAAGAAAGAAATAGAAATGTCTTTATATTACATTGAAAAACATTATTGAGATTTAGGTTCCTATGTAACTACAGTGCTTTTGAAAATGGTATTGATTTATTTAAATAATAAAGACAGGCAACAGAATTTAGAAATAGAAATTGATATAAAATAAAAAATGAGGAGAGGGGAAACAGTATAGTATGTAAGAAGTTAGGAAAGAGAAGAGCTGGCTTAAGGGAGAATGAGTCCCAAAAGTTGACCATGAACTTCTTTTAAAAAAACAACATAGTTCCAGTATGATAAGTACAAAGTAGCTTACAGCAAACAAAACCAAAAAATCTTTTGGGAAACAGAATTGTCTAGTTGATATCATTGGATTGATAGTCAAGAGACTCGGGTTCTAGCCAGACTGCCACTGCCAGACTTGATGTGTGACCTTGGACAATTCATTTCACCTCTGTTTCCTCTGTGCCCCCTGCCCCTTTGATTTGTCTGTCTTGTATGTGTATATTGTAAAATTATTTTGCAGCAGGGATCCTTGTGCACTGTGTTTATATGCTACTTGGCACAGTGCAGCCCTGGCCTCAGTGCTTCAGTTCTAGCCACTAACTTAATATTAGCAATCATAGTAATAACCAAACTGGAAATTATAAAATTTAAGAGGAACTGAAACAAACACAGAAAACTTTTACTGAAAAATACAAAAGAGAACATATGACAATCTTATGAAGGAGCTTGCCAACAAGAAAATAAATCAGGCAATGCTCTATTTACATATTAAAAAAATCTGGAAAATATACGTTTCATTTCTGATTTGTTTTTCCCCATATATTTTGTGTTTGAAGTAAAAATATACAATTTCCTGGAAATGAAATAAACGGTAGAATGAGCATTGGAATGAATGCATGCCCTTAGAATCAAACATACCTCAGTCAGCAAGAGACCTCTAATGTATGTTTTTTCCTAGGTGAGAAAAATCCAACCAAACATAAACTGTGTTCTGAGTAAAAACCTTTCCAAAATGAATTTTTGCTAGTTTATATGTATGTCTCCATCAGATCCTGAAATAAAATCTTTGTGAATACTGTATAATACTAACCTTGTCAGTAAACTTTATGGGCCATCTACTGTTTTGATTCATACTCAGAAAAGGGATTCTGGACTGTAGAATGAAGGCAATATATAGTCTGAAAAGATATAGTTTTATGGCAAACAAAAGAAGTAAGCACTTGTCCAAAATTCTGGCTGCTTACCACTGAAGGTCAAGGTTAGTCAAGGTGATATGGAAATATCTACAGATATTTGAAATGGCCACAGATGTCCTTAGTGCCTTTTCACCAAGGGTTTTTCACATCAAATCAAGATCAATTTATAGCCCATAAATAACAGTGGCAGGACTTCCGTATGGTCTTTATACAAACTCTATTTCTAGGCCCAATGGGGATACAGACAACACAAAGAAAATGCAACTATTAAAGGTTTTTATTCAAGACACGATTATGCCAGGTTAAATTTGTCTCTCAAGGAAAAAACACTTAAAGGTCATTTACTGACTGAAAAGTGTATGATTGTAAGTACAATCCTTAATGCATAATTTTTCCTCTTAGCCTGAATTCAGTTCTAGGCAATTTTCTCTCTCTGGTGTATAACAGAGAATGCAGTATAAGTATGATAAAAATATGTATATTAATCTAAACTATCTATGTGCTGTCTGGGCTGTTCTTTAGTATTAGACCAAAGACTTCAAAAACTCATATAAATTTACATGTAAAACCTACAACAAAAGAACCTTTACATTTCAAAGGCAAGCACTCAAAAATTCAAGGAAATGCCAGAATTAAGCTCGCCATGGAACTTTAATTTGGCATCCTGTTGAGATGGTGCATATACAAGAGGCAACGACTTTTTGTTGATGATATCTTTTATTGGACCAACTGCATGGCTGGAATAGACACAGGCCATGAATAGGCATTTATTTCTAGTATGAAGAATTTCACAGAATTTCTGTGAATTTTAAACACTACAAAACAAGTTTGGGAGTTGCAGTATGTGTGTATTCTGGCCCCCTGGCTGGAAAGCTGCCCAGGCAAACTCTCCAGCCAGGGAGCACTAGAGGGCTGTTCTTGGGAGCACCCCTACCCTTAAGGTAGCCCATTTATTGCTAACCTGCCTGCTCCTGTTCTAGGGAAGGGGGCAGGTTGTTAATAGGCAGTTGGTAGTTGCAGAAAAGGAGCAGCTACCACAGGCAGCCCTTAGCTATCTAGCCTTAAGAGGGGTAAAAAAACCTGCTCTCCTTGCCCTTCCCTACCTCAGGACAATGTCCTCAGTCCCACCAATCAGCTGATTGGCTGGAGGGGAGAGAGCTTCTCCCACAGTGGGAACTCTGCCAGAGCACTGGGAGGGTTCCCACAGTAGGTAAATGACCTCTACTTTGAGCACTTGAGGTCAACCAAGAGGACTGCATAGAGCAGGAAGATGATACACCCAAGACTAAAGCCACCTCAGAGTCCCAGGATGCTTCCAGCCCAGGGAGAATGGCTCCTGTGCTCATCCCATCAATCAGCTTGTTGGTATGATGGGCAGAGGGACCATTCACCTGCAGCGGGTGGGAGGCAGCACAGCTGTAGGTAATGCCCTCACCGGTCCAGATGTGATAAATGCCCCCTTCTTATGCACATTCTGATCCCCAATCTGAACTGGGACAAGAGGATGATTCTTCATCTGGTTCCAGCCTTGGAAAATGCCCAATCATGTCTGTTCAGTGGCTTGCGGGGGTGGGGCACTGGCACACACAGCAACGTTGCCACAGGGACCCTTAACAACTTGTCCCTGGGCAAGTTATCAGGGAGTCATTGCTCTCCCTTCCTGCCTCGCCCTTGGAGGGAAGGAGGGAGAGCATGGGACTGTGGAATAGTGGGTATCCTCATCACCTAAAAGTCATTCAAGGTGATGAGGGAGTTGAAAGAGGGAGAACTGTGTTGTGGAAGAGTCAGTTGTCTTCTGAAAGAAACACTTTGAATGGCTATATGTTCTTTTTGCGCTGGGAGAAAAGCTAACATAAAGGCAATGCTTGTCTATGACCTTAGAGAAGCTTTTGAATACAATGCATTTTTTTGAAAGCTTGTCTATGTCTATTCCAACTACATAGTTGGTGCAATAAAAGTTAGCACCCACAATAACATTTTCCTTCTGCATATTTTCTGGATCATGACTACAACATCACTTCAATACTACCATGAAACTATGCTATTTTTCTTATAGAACCCCAGCTTCGTTCAAGGCACAGGATGGATGGTATTCACTGCATGGGTAACTGATAAATTATTCATCATATGTTCATCATTCAATATGGTGTTGCATGCTGTATTTACTGTGCAGCATCCAAACTCTTACTTCAATACAGAATTATTGATGTTGCCACATCACATTTCTATAGCACTTATCACCACTGCAAATGAGTGGTTCACAATATTTAATGATATTGCCTTCACAACATTGCTCTTAACATTGCTTTGTCTCGTTTTACAGACTGGAATTCAGAGCCATAGAATGAAAACCAGTTATAAAAGGCATGGACTACTTTGGGGTTTGGACCCTGAGACTCTGAGAGTCTCATCTTTCAAAGCACTTGCACCCATTGACAGCATTTGCAGTTTTTGCTGTATAACACACATGCCAGTGTAACTTGATGCAGTTCACTTTGGGTGTCCTTTAATAAGGAATACACAAATAGGCTTAGAATAGACACTCAAAAAGCCTGAGGCAGAATTGATCTAAGCTATGGGGTCTTCAGTAAGTGGTGTAGTTTAGGTAAGTAGTGAAGAGAGTACATGTTCACGCTTTGGTGAGGGGACAGGGGGACAAATCTTAGACTGGGTTCCACCATTTTTAAACCATTCTGTATCTGCCAAACTTCTGTTTTGTTACAGGTATAGACCAGTTTGAAATCGTTTATATTGGTAAAAATACAGTGTCTGTACCTGGCCACAGCGTTCAACTGTGAATAATCTGGATTTAATTGGCTTTGCCTAGCATCATGTAGGAACTCTGTTGCAGAGATGAGAATAGATTCTAGTTGCCCAGAATGCCATTCAGATTTTTTAAAATATCTTATTCTTCCTGCAGTTTCTTGTTTCAATTTCATAAGCATCTTTTGATTTCTGTAATAAATAAAGCATTCTTAGTGAGAAAGCAGGCTTCTTTGAAACATAGACGATCTATTCCTTGTATTCCCAGTAAGACCAAGGTTCTGTGCATCCAATTAGCCCCCTTGCAGATCTTCAAGTAAATTTGTGATGAGATCTGATGTGGGATTCCAATAGTTGTGTTTCCTTTTATACCGTATGTGCATGGTAGAAGGCATAATTGTGGGATCCTGCCTCAAATCCTATTGCTCTATATTCTCAGTGCAGGGGGAGCCACATGGTGCATGCCTCTGGCTGGGAAGTAAATTCAGCTGGCAGGGCTGCCAGCTGTGAGCATGCGTGGTGTGCTCTCCTGCCTGGGAGCCAAGCTTTCTACTTGACAGTGCAGGGGGAAGCTGGGATTGGGCTCCCAATGGCACAATGGGATCTGAAGAAGGATCCCACAAGCACACCTCCTGCCATGCACATGTGGGCACTATTGTTGGGATCCCAAATCAGATGCCATCGTACCTCCAATGTCTGTCAGGGCCACAAATTGTGGATTTTGTTCTCAATTCTAGAATGGAGTGTGTTCTTTACAGATCCTTTATCTTCCTGAACATTTCAGCTCTCTCTGTTCTTTCCTTTACTGATGACACACACAACTTTTCATTGCTCCTTCTGCACTCCTCCTCTGCACTCTTCACCCTTTTTAATTATGGTCATGTACCTTTGACCTGCAAGTGGGAGAAGTGTTGATAGCCCATGAGGGACAGTTACACAAGCACAAGTCCCTTGCAACTAGAAGGGAGAATCCTGGTCAACATGTGCAGCACTAGGCTAGAACATGCCACTTTAAGACAGAACTGCCAAATAATTTAATGGCTATGCTTGTAGTATGCTTCTGTGGATTGGACATGTGATCTTAGCTAAATTTGCGTAGATACAGTTGTTGGAAAATGTGCATCCCTAACCTCACCAGGCTGAATTTCAGGTATTGTTATATTCCAAAGCATGGTAGCATTACAGCTTCTTGATCACACGATTATAATAAGGCTTGGGGGGGGGGTGGAAATCTGCTATGCATTTTAAAACCAAACAAAGTCAGGTGGTAGTGGGGGAGAGGTGGCTTCTGGGGCAAAATGAGGTGGCAATGCAGTGGGGACACCTAAGGGGTGGAGCCTGGGGACAGGTAGCCAAAATCCTGGCCTCTGGCTATTTTCTTGTGGGTGTGCATGCCACAGTGAATCTGGCTTGCTCAGGGACAACAGTGGCTGCTGTTCCCATGTCATGGGTACTTTCCCCTTTGGCAGCTGGTGGTCTAGGCCATCAAGGATGTCACATGGTTCTGGCCCCACGGCGGGCAGGTTCAGCTCTGCACCTGCGTGGCGCTAAGATGAGCAGTGGTGCTGGGCCCAGGCAGAGAGGCTGGCTAGAGAGGGACCCGAGGCAGGGGCTCCTGTCTTGTGGAGGTAGCACTGGACCTGCTGCTGGGTGGTATGTGGTTGCTAGGTGGAAGGCAATGCTAGGGTTGGTGGCAAGGCAGTGCACAGAACAAAGGTGACCCCCAGGACAGAACAAAAATCAAAATTAGTCTTCTGCTTTGATGTTTGGCAACAAAAAGACTGGTTATAATTATTGTCTCTTTGAAAGAGTATAAAACCGGCACTGAATTAGGAGAGCAGATTATTATTTTGTGGCTAACTTGCTTTCTTTCACCTTGGGTAACTAGAGAGGCATAGTAAGAAGATCCAATATGGCAGAGTTTCTTAAAGAAAGCATTCATGTTAAAAAAGCTATTTTTCCATGCAGCTGTTGCAGAGGTGTAAGTACAGTACTCGGGCAGAATGGAATTACCTGTGTTATAATACACTTAAACATTTAGGGCTCAATCATACTTTTTGATATGCTGATGCACAATGCTGGCCATCTGTTTAAAAATTAGATACCATGAACATGCATGAGTACAGTTGTTTGTTATGTGCTTTTTCTTTACTACTAAAAAAAAATTTTTTTTAAATTACCAGGTCCAAGTATTGCAGGGCTATTCAGTATATGAGAGGAAAGAGTCTGAGCTTTGGTTGAGAGTTTATTCCCAGTCTTCTATCTTGAATTCATGAAGAGTTATTTGAGGACAGTTATTCCTGAATTACTCTTTTTGGACACTTTTCTGTCAGAAAGAGTGATTTGTTCATATTTAGTTTAAAGGAAAAGAGAATACATTATCTCTATGTGTTCTATTTAATACTGGGTTTAGGAATAGCTGCTGTGAAATATCTATATGCAGATAAGCTGGTGATAACTGCTTTTCACACTATTAACCAATGATGCTTCTGGGTAGAAACATATACTCAGTTAAAAAAAACAAAACAATCCCCCCCCCCCCAAATAAACTAAACTTTTGTTTTAAAATACTTCTATTATTTTAGGGTTCAATGCCTAGCATCATGGTTCTCAAATTGAAATAGCTCCTAAGGCCCAAATCCAACTCCCCTTTAGATTGGTAAGAAATGCTTATACATAACTAATTATACCTGTGTAAATAGCATTTAGGCCACTTAAGTACATTTTAGTTATATTCCACCTGCCCTCTACAGCCATTTTCCTTGGAGGATGAATATCTTCCTAATTGGACATTATGTAATTCATCTACTTGATGATGCATTCCTTTGTTATATTATATGCTATTGGTTTTAGAGCAGAAGCTTTTTATCACATGTCTTTTTAAAGTCTAATAATTCTGTTATTACACTTGAATAATGTACATTCACATACATACATACACACTTAAATAAGTTTTGGATCCATGTCACTGATGGGCTTCTTATACTTGAAGAAGACATATGATAAAGATCTTTCTCTCTGAAGCCAAAATCGGATAATACAAAAAAGGGGTGTATTTTAACAAGTATATATTAACATACTGTACAGTATGCAGCTGCTTGGCTTTCTGAAAGCATCTTTCTCTCTCTTTCCCCCGCCCTCTCATATTTTCAATTATAGACATATTTTCCAGTCCAAACAGTGAGAAATGTCAAGTCAGACGTGGAAGCAAATCCCATTGCCTTTTAATGGGAATATTTTCAATGTTAGTTTCGGGGGGAGAGGAATATATATATATATTTTTTTACGTTTGTTCCAAATAAAAACTACTGAGCCTTATTGGCAATTTTTCACAGCTGAGAAGACTATAAGATAGCAATTCATATTCTTTTAAAATAATTTTATTCTTAGTTTTGTCCTAAATAACTCAGAATCTATTCATAAAAACTGTAAAACACTGGAATAAAAGTAACTGGGATATACATAAGAAATGGTATGTTGACAGAATGCAACATAAAGTCATCTTCTCTGATCATTGTCAGTTTATGATGCAGACAGAAGTGCAGCTCCCTGACATAATTCATGGTGCTTTGCAGGAAGTGTCATGAATTTTACAGTGATCTCCCAGACCCAACAGATTTTTGCTGTTGTGCCCTGGGGATGAGGAAAGAGAGCTGCAGTTTAGAGTGGTTAAGAGTCTGCAACCACTTTCCCCTATCCCTCTCTCCCATCCCCAATGCTGCGTTCAGAATGGGAGAGGGGAAGGGGAGCAGAAGGACCTCATGTGGTGGTCTCTAATCCGCACATGCCACCCTCCAGCTGGGCAACCCCCAGAATGAGATCCCTTACCCTAGTTGCATTCTGAAAACTGTAGTTGAGCCCTGCTCCCAGTACTTCAACACAGCCCTGCTAATGGTGCATGCTGAAACAAGTTGCTGAAGGTGCACCACTTTAGATTGCTTTCTTCTGAACCATCATGTAAGAAGGGCATGGCTGTAGAATACTTTCAGTGGCTGATCGCATGACATAATGCCACTTGTGTCAATGTCCTTAGTTAAGGCTATTTAACCTGAAGTGATGTGCTGAATCACGCCCTAATAGGTTCATTTGCATTCCTTGATAAGGCTTATTATTTACATACAGCGTATTTGGCTGCATTTTATCTCCAACTTTCTTTACAAAACATTATTTCTGGCTTAGTATAATTTATAGTTTCATAGTTAGTAGGGTCAGAAGGGATCTGCGCAGATCGTCAAGTCCAACCCCCTGCCATGGCAAGAAAGAGTACTGGGGTCAAACAACCCCAAAGAGGTATTCATCTAGACTTCTTTTAAAGACCCCCAGGGTAGGAGCCTGCACCACTTTTCTTGGAAGTTGGTTCCAGATCCTAGCCGCCCTGACAGCGAAGTAGCACCTCCTGATGGCTAATCTGAATCTACCCTCTGCCAGCTTGTGACCGTTATTTCTAGTCACTCCTGGTAGTGCTGGGGGGAACAGTGACTTCCCCAATGCCTGCTGGTCGCCTCTGACTAGTTTGTAACAGGCCACTAGATCCCCCCTCAGCCTTCTCTTCTGGAGGCTGAACAAATTCAGGTCCCATAGCCTCTCCTCGTAGGGTCTACACTGCTGCCCCCGATCATGCGAGTGGCCCTGCTCTGGACCCTCTCCATGCTGTCCACAGCTGTCCTGAAGTGCGGCGCCCAGAACTGGACACAGTACTCCAACTGCAGCCTGACCAGTGTCGCATAGAGGGGGAGGATCACCTCCTTGGACCTGCCTGACATGCATCTGTGGATGCATGACAAGGTACGCTTCCCCTTCCTGACCGCGTCACCACACTGTCAGCCCATGTTCGTTTTGGCATCAATAATGAATTCAACATCCTTTTCTGCCTCTGTACTGATGAGAAGGGAGTTCCCCAGCCTGTAGGTATGCTGCTGGTTCTTCCCCCACAGGTGCAGTACCTTGCACTTGTCAGTGTTGGAACCTATCCTGTTCTTATCTGCCCACCCCTGTAACCTTTCCAGGTCTGATTACAGCCTATTCCTCCCTTCTAGCATGCCCTCTTCCCCCCACATCTTAGTGTCATCTACGAATTTGAACAGGGAGCTTTTTACCCCCTTGTCCAAGTCACTGATGAAGTTGTTGAACAGTGCGGGCCCGAGGACTGAACCCTGAGGACCCCACTGCCCACATTCCTTCAGGTCAAATAGGACCCGTCCACCACCACTCTCTGGGTGTGGCCCTCCAGCCAGTTGGTGACCCATTTGACTGTGTAAGTGTCGACACCACAGTCCCCTAATTTTTTAATGAGAATGGGGTGAGAAACAGCATCAAAGGGCTTCCTAAAGTCCAGAAAGACTACGTCCACTGCTACACCTGCGTTTAAGGATTTTGTGACCTGGTCATAGAAGTCCACCAGGTTGGTCTGACAGGACCTGCCTCTAATGAAGCCATGTTAGTTGCCCTTAAGCATAATCTCCCCCGGTGGCCCCGCGCGGACATGCGCCAGGATAATTCTCTCAAAAAGCTTACCCAGGATTGAGGTAAGATTAACTGGCCTATAGTTTCCTGGGTCTTCCTTTCCCCTTTTTTGAAAATGGAAACCACAATGGCCCTTTTCCAGTCCTCTGGCACCACACCAGAGTACCACAAGTGCTCGTAAAGCTGTACCAGGCATCCTGCAATGACCTCTGCTAATTCCCTCAGCACTCTGGGGTGGAGATCATCCAGACTAGCTGATTTAAATACATCCAGTCTCTCCAGAAGTTCCCTGACTAGATCCTCACTGCCCCTAGGCCTGGATACACCTCCCCTGGGGCCTGTGGGAGTCCCAGGGTGGGGCAGGGGGGTGACCCAGTCCCTGTTCAGAAAAATGGAGGTGAAGAAATTGTTAAATAGGTTACTTTTTCATCTGTTTTCATATCTTCCATATGTTTGCTGGCACCTTCTGAAAAGCTACAAAATGCCCCATTTCTCCTTCCCCTAATTCAACCCATTAATTAAGTGTATAATGGACATGATGTTTAAGTTTTATTTGTTAGTTTAATTAGATAAGCTTGGGAAATTCTTGTCCAAGAAGAGAGAATACTGGTAGAGGGGGGGGAATATAAAGATAAAAGCATAACTAAGAAAATATGTGTATGGTATTGGGGGAGGGGGGAAAGAGGAGAGACAGTTTCAGCAATTTGAAAATCAAATTTTGACATTGATTGTCCAACTATACTGCCTAGTGTGTGAATTTTTGTAATGATCTGAAATATTTCACACGTGAACATGTTTCATCTTTGATCTTATTGCTGAACATGCTAGAAAAGTAATGTATCAAAGTGTCTGGGTTTTCCCAAGAAAGAATAGATTAAAAGTTTAAAATGATTAAATGCTTTAAAGGTAGCATCATTGAATAACTTTAGCATATCCATTTTTCAATGCCTTTAATACTGCCCTTATGGTAATTATGGCCATATATTTTTTATTTGCCATCTAGCTACTTCCCACATCCTATTTGACTGAAATGAGTCATAGCAGACAGCAAACTAGAGGTCATTCTCTCTATATCAGCCTGGATTCAAAATAAGTGCACTCCACAAGAGCTCCAGGGAGATTCTACCTTTAGTTTCCTGAATACATTTTGTTTTAATTCCACTTTCTCGAGACTCTGGATTTAAATGGATAAGGATAACTTCATCCACTTCAGTATATTTTAGGTGCTCTATACTCTTGGGTGCTTTTTGATGCACTGGAGATTAGCTTCTTATTTACTCAAAACCATTGTAAAACCTTTACTTGTAATCACATCTATTTGTTACCAGAAGCAGTTTTATATACCATGTACTTTTCTTACTATGCACTCGAGTAGAATATTTTTTTTCAGGACAATGTTTATTTGATTACACATTATTTACAGCTTGCATATACCAAATATCAGCAATAAGAATAAACCTCATTTTCTCATTTCTTGCTGTACATTAGTGGGCAAGCAAATGTGCTTAATTGTGTTTTTATTTGCGCTAATAGAAACTGTGCCAGGTTGTTAGACATGGAAGACTGCTTAATACCAGTTTTGTCCCCACCAGGGGTCTCTAAAGACCTGGTTGCCAGGAAACACAGAGCCAAAGGTACCTCAACAGGCGCTAACAGGGTATGGTTGTTTTCAGTGGAACTGTCCAGATCTTTAATTGCTCAGAGAAGTCAGCGGTAATCTGTTTATCTATTCTCATATATGCAGCAATCCCTCTCCCCCTTTATATTTTGAGATGCATTTAGACTAGCCTGATGGGCATTTTAGGATAGATGCTCTTATTTCTATTGACTGCATTAATTTATACAATATATCCAATTAATAAGCATTCTAGGAAAATCCAGTAAACTGATTTTTTTTTTCACTTTGAACTTTATTTGCTATCTCAAGCTCATTTAAAATGTATGAGTCAGAATGAATCCTTCCCCCTTGACCAAGTGTAGTTTCCTGCTGAAATTTGAATACTGTATACTGGAGCCATCCACAGATTTTTTTGACAGCTTGAGTACATTTCCAGATGGTGTGTAATCACCATTCCTTTTTAAATCTGTTTTTATAATGGTGATAATTAAGAATTATTTTCTAGGACTGAATAGACTATACTCACATTTTCTAAATTGGTCAAGAAAGAATCTGGCAACAAAGGTATGATCTATAATCTATTTAAATAGAAACAGAAGGCCAGATTCAAAAATAGGACAGTGCCTGAAGTGGGACTTGGGTGCCTAAATTCAAATTTGCAATCCAGGGACTACTCTCTGAGTAACTACCTAATGGTGAAGAAACCTGAAACTCAGTGGTTGCGTTTACACAAGATACTTAATGCTCAGTAGCCTGATAAGACTGCACATTAGTGTGTCACAGCACAGACCATGCTAATAAGTTACTGCTCAGTATTATTAGGGTGCTGTGCTGTAGCATCACTAAAAAGGCATTTGCCAGTGCTACTGTGCAGTAATTGTAGTTACTATGCTTTTAGTTAGTATTTCATAAAGCGGGTACTGTATTAAATGTGCAGTAACTACTGTACACTAATGAATGTGTAGATGTGCTCAGTGACTACCTGTTCATCCCAGAACTTCCCTAAGAGTCTGTTTCTGTTTCTGGGCACACAGAACTGCCCTGGCTTGAACAGTTAGACACATACTCGTGTCCTATATAGATGCAGAAACTAAGCCGAGTTGTAACTAAGTTCTTAACAGAAGTTGATCTGCAAGGCATATTCAGATATGCTTAAAATTCAACAGTGGGCTTAGACCCACCCCCCCTCCCCTTCTGAAAAGCAGTCATACTTGCTTTATTTTTTAAATGTGGGTAGTGGGTGATACTCACCTCTTATGTAAAAATGTAGTAGTTAGGGGAATTGCCCAGAAAATAGTTAGGTTTGATACTCTGCTCAGTCTGAGGGGCACACAGCCACATCTCTGCAACCACACTGAACACATTATTGGCCATGCATTGGTTGGGACATGGGAGGCACGTGTCCTACCCCAGATATCTGTGCTGATGGTTGGGTGTGGGGCATGGGGATGCAACCCAGTTGCAGGCAGGGTCCAGCAGCAGTGAGGTTGGAAGCTGTGGTGCAATTTCTGCGCTGACCATGGGGCTGCAACCTGGTCGGAGCCAGTGCCCAGCAGTAGCTCCCCACACTGTCAACACTTATGCATCAGCAGTGGAACACACCTGTTGCAGTCCTCCCTGTCTGGACAGCTGTGTTAGCCACAACATTACTGTGTAAAGTGTGGGCAGCAGCTGACCACGTGAAGCCCTGAAAAAAAAAAAGGAATAGTGAGCCCTTCTTAGTTATTTGAGCAAAAAGTTGTAAGTGCCTACACGCAACAAAGAACTCCAGGCTCTGGATCCTGAGCATATAGTACCTGACTCAGGAACCTAAGCTCTAGAGATGAGCAGAAGTTTGGAGACACACCTTTGTTAACACCAGTGTCCACCTGATAGCACTAAGGGATCCTTAAAGTACAGTTAACTGTTAAATGGTACATCAAGTATGAACAGACAACTCAGTGTCCTAAAATCAAAGCCTAACTTTATTAGTACCACAGATATTATCTTAGCAATTTCTTTATGCAGAGAGAGAAAAACATTCAGTACAATAATCTCACCCAACAATCCAGATGGTACACTGTTCTGCAGAAATGATGGCCAATCTATTCCTGAACGCAGTGGGAGGCGTCAGTGGATAATCTTTATGGCTGTCACAAACAGATGTTTTCCTGAATTTATAATTACAGACACTTAACCTTTCTTGTTGTCCCTTTTTTCTGCTTTTCTTCAACTTCACTCCTCTTATGACTTTGCTTTTGGATTGTTGTCTGCAGTCAGCATACTGCCTGTATTGGGCATTTGTACATGTGCACGCCCCACAGTGCCAGGCAGTTTTAAAAGCACCTGGCACTGTGATGTGTACATTTGTATAAATGGTGAAATGTGCATCAATGCTGACAAAATAGTGGCAGTGTACTTTTGAACTAAAACAGATCAAAGGTGTTCTAGGTCAAAAGTGCAGTGCTGCCATTTTCTGTGCACTGACATGCATTTCACTGTTTATACAAATGCACACAATGCAGCGCTGTGTACATCAGCTTGCATCCTCCGCTGACTCAATTAATTGAGTCTGCTCCAATGCGCTGGATTTCTGGAGTGTTGGAGCATACAAAGGTATGTGTATAAATTCCCATCCTGTCAGTATATTCCTTTGTTCAACAGATCCATCATGAGCACACCTCTTAATATGGTCTTTTTTCTGGTGTCTTATTACTTTGGGTGTGATCCATTGGTCTCCCTTACCATCTTTCATTAACATTTCCAAATGTTTCATGGACCCATATTGTTCAACATCTTCATTAATGATGTGGACACTGGAGCCAGGAGTGGACTAGCCAAGTTCACCGAACCAACACCAAACTTTGGGGCAAAGCATCCATGTTAGAAGACAGATGGGTGAACCAGGCTGACCTGGACAGGCTCAGCAAAACAGACAAGAACTTTATGGTGTTTAACACTGAAAAATCCAAGGTTCTCCATCTTGGGAAGAAAAACCTGCAGCACCCGTATAGGCTCGGCAGTGCTATGCTGGCTAGCACTATGGAAGAAAGAGATTTGGGGGTCATTATTGACCACAAGATGAACCTGAGCCTGCAATGTGATGCTGCAGCTAGTAAAGCATCCAAAAACACTGCCTTGCATCCATAGATGCTTCTCAAGCAGATCCCAGGACATCATTCTCCCCCTGTACTCGGCCTTGGTGAGGCTGCAGCTGGAGTATTGTGTCTAGTTGTGGGCTCCACAATTCAAAAAAGATGTGGAGAAGCTTGAAAGAGTCCAGAGGAGAGCCACGCACATGATCAGAGGTCAGGAAATCAGACCTTATGATGACAGGCTGAGAACCATGGGGCTCCTTAGCCTGGAAAAGCGCAGGCTTGGGGTGATCTGATGGCCACCTATAAATTTATCAGGGGTGACCACCAGCATCTGGGGGAACATTTGTTCACCAGAGCGCAACAAGGGATGACGAGGTAGAACGGTCATAAACTACTACAAGACCGTTTCAGGCTGGACATAAGGAAGAATTTCTTTACTGTCCGAGCCCCCAAGGTCTGGAACAG
>NW_017728906.1:17239013-17247031 GCF_001723895.1 Crocodylus porosus
AGCTGACTTCCTGCCCTTTTGGCAGGGGGCTGAACTCGATCTTCTGAGGTCCCTTCCAGCCCTGATGTCTATGAAATCTATGAAATTTGAGATGGTAACAAGGCCATTACTATGTTATGTTAGAAGAACTTCTCACAGGGAGAGAATATATATAGATATATTTTCTCTCCCTGTGAGAAGTTCTTCTAACATAACATAGTAATGGCCTTGTTATGATATATATATGACCAGCACCCTCTACACCCCAATCCCTATTCCCAATTTTTAAAACATGAGACCTCTAATTTATTTCTTCATTTCTTTTTTAAATTCTTTTTTTAAAAAATGTATTTTATTTTTTCAGTGGCTGACTGATTTCATTTCACCACCCATCACCCACACCCACTTCCTTTCCACCTCCCATTTCTTTACCCACCCCTTGCTATTAACTCTCTACCTCCTAGCTTTGTGCTCCCCCTGAACTCATCTCTCACACTCCCCAAACCTAGAGCAGATTGTCCTGGCTCACCAGCCCTGCAGCGGTAACTCACAGCTGTAGCTCCTACTAGGCCCCTGCTTGTCAGCCCACTAATCACAAGTCAGAGCTGTGCAGGGGTTGGACAGTCGGAAGGTTTTTAGTTTTAAGGTATGACTGCTCCAAACTCTAGCTAGCAGTAACACCAATTGACATTTGAGCAGTTCAAAGTGCAATGTGTAACAAGCCCCTTAGAATCATTCTTCACAGGCACTTTGTACATCTATTGTACAAGGACTCTAGGGTTCAAACAGACACCTAGCTCCCTTAATATTTGGGCACCTTGGTCTCATCTCGCACCAAACCCCAGATGTTACAGACTGACAAAACCACATTAAGTACCTGAGAATTATTCAAATTAACACTTTCTCTCAGAACAGTTGTGGCTAATTTAACTTAATTGTCATTTAATCTTAGTGTGTAAACATCTGGATCCCACCTGTTTTGATGGGAGTCATATCCCCATCTAATCAGGCCCCATCAAACTTCTCTGTTTTTAACCTAGAAACCTAATCTGGGGTTTTGGAATCTAATTCTGGGCCTAAGTAGCTGAAATGTAGGTGTTGCAGCACCTAACTAGTAGGCACTTGAGTTTCTAATTATATTGAGCCAATAATCATCCCATTGTTTCTATGTGAAATGGAGCTATGCTAATTAGTTGCTTTTGTGAGCAAAATAGCTCTGTGTTAGATAATGTTATTGACACGTGGGCATCTTCTTCTAGTTTGGTAAAGCATTGGCCACATAAAGTTCACTGTTTCTGTAGTTCTGTTCTGTGCAGTAAAATGACTCCTTTCTATGCTTTACAGTAGTGTGCATGCAAAAATAGCAAAGAACCATATTCAACTTTGGACTTTTGGGGGGGAATGTTAATGCATTAATACAGGTAAGTTCATTAATATGAAAAGTGATTCAGAGCACCTTTAAAATGGCTGATTGCATGCAAAATTAACCCTTATCAAATCAGCCATCCTCCCCAACCCAACAGACAGGTGCAGTGGGGGATAAGCAGGGGTGGAAGTGGCACTAACTCTTGTAAATCATCATGGGTTAAAGTAAAGCCCTTAAACATCTGTAGGTAGCCTTTGGCAACTTAAAGTTACGTTACTCCAGACTAGGTTTATCTATTGTCTCTGTTAACCTTACATGTGACCACTCTAAGCCATACGTTAATGTAATAACCCCCTCCCCTGCTGGCCTGGATTGAGCTTCCTGACCCCCCTCCCTGGATTGGGCCACCATCCCCTGCTGCTCTCCTCTCCCCATGTGAGCCCAGATCAGGCCTACTGGTCTCCACTCACCCAGATCAGCCCTGATTGCCCTGCTGCTCCCTCAGGCCACCTCAAATTGGCCCTGACATTCCCCACACCTCTAGCACCCTAGATCCCCGCTCTCCCTCCACCCTACCAGCCTCAGCTTACTTGTGGCTGCTGATACTGTCCTGGGGCAAAAAGAAAGGTACAGGAACCTGGCTCAGCCCAGAGAGAAACTGACTCAGTGGCAGTGGTGGCCAGGCAGGCAGGTTCCCTTTCCCTGCCTGGTCTCCTGGGACAGCACCAGGAGACACAAACAAGGTGAGTTGTGAAGCCTGGGGGGGAACTCTAAGGACTAGGGGGAGAAGCCCTGGGAGTGGGAGGGAAGAGAGGGGAACCCAGAGGGGCCGGAGGGTATAAGGGAAGAGCCTAGCATGGGAGGGGAGGATTCTTATCTTTCAGGCCCCAAGACCCCTGCTCACCTCAACATGTGACTGCTCTAAACTTGAGGTAACACTAACACTGATCAAAATTTAAGAAGCTTAGCATATAATGTTTAACAAAGCCCATAGTGAAGTCCCATTAAAATATGGAGGGGGGAAATTCTTTTCTCCTTTAATCTTTGAAATCTGTTTTTAGTGGGACTGTTTTCAGTTGCAGAGTCTGGCCCACATAGCCAATAGATATATATGAATAATCTTTACCAAATATTTAGCCTTTAACATCCACACAAAATATTCACATGCAGATCATGATTCCACTGAGTACAATTGGTTACTTATAATATTTAAATCAAGTTTTTTAGTGTTTTTTAATTATGTGATCAGATCTGTTAGACTACAGGATGAAGTTTTGGTTTCTGATTAGATAAGTTTCAGTTTCTTTCTATATGATCACCTTGCCAAGGCAACTATAATTTCTCAAATATTTATGCAGCTGATATTGAATTAATAAGTTCACATGAACACAAACCAAAAAAGATAAGTTGTTTACCAAAGAAAGGCATTTAAAAATTCAAGACAACATTATAAGGGTTATTTTCAGTATTCATCTAGCTCTTCTGATGAAATGTTGATACCATGGTTTGCATATTTGAACTTGAAAGTTTAATTAGGAAATATCTTTGTTTACTATACATATCTAATGCTATGCACACCCTATATACACCCCTTTTTCTAGACAAGAGCTGAGTTGTTATAGAATAACAGTCTTCCCCCCCCCAAAAAAATTCTGGAAAATGAGTTTAGGGTACTGGAAAATGGCTCATGCTGATTTGATGCACATACCTACTAATCTTTGCAAAGCTGTAATGGAATTAAAACAGGAATGCATACATAATTTATGGTCACCAGGAAACATTTTATGCATTCAGTGAAAGAAGGAGAGGCTGATTTAGAAATGCCAAAAACTGGTTTAAAAGTGAGAAATTGTCTTTGATAATACTAAACCTCTTGAGGTCATGGGACAAATATAGATGTTGTGGGGCTCTAGATCAGTGGCATTTAGAGAATACTCAGCAACATTACCACAATAAGTAGGGCAGCACAAAATCAGCATGAGATGACAAAGAATGCTAGTTAAAACAGATATGTGCCTCAAGCTAGAAGTATTCTCTAATAGTGCATTCATATTTTCTTATAGTAAACTAAAATCATATACTTCTGCAGCATGTGTTCTCACCTGGTGCTTGTGACCACCAGCGAGATCATAAATGGGTTGTAGGAGGACACCATCACCTTATTAGCATCATTATGGCTGGGTTGCATGAAGGTGTCTAATTTTGTTTTCTGTTGGAATTCAGAAACACAGTATGGAAAAGGCTGAGAACCACTGGCTTACAGAATGTCTATAAATGTTTCAGCTGCTAAGGTACTTACAGAATGCTGCTAGAACTAAAATAGTTATTAAAACTAGTGAAAATTTAATCAGATATGAGCTGTAAGGGTTCTCTTTATGATCTAAATATTGCAATATTCCTCTTAATATAACAAGCATCACAGAGCCTTTTCTAAAGGTTTCTTTTTTTTATGGATTTTTTACAAATTTACCTAGAGAAGAAAAACTTTTGGCTGATTCATTAAAAGCCGTTTATGCACTGGACTTCTACCCACTGTGTGAGATAAGGGCACGGTGCAGAAGAAATATAAATAGACAACTGGGAACATAAGCAACCTAAAGCATGAATGAAATGCATATGCAAGAAAACAAGATCTCATTAAAAGTTCAGCATAAATTAATGCAATCCCAAGGTAGCACTGGAACCCAAAACACAGCACTCAGTTAATATCAAGCATTGCCCTTTACCAGCAATTATAGTATGTTCAGTTTGAAGATTGGACTGATTCTGAGCCTTGGATTTTCCCTTTAGATAAGTTCTGAAGGAGAAAGCTTTGTATTTGAGGAGAATTTGTATTCTAAAAAAATGCAGGGAAAAATTAGAAAAGATCATAAGTTGATTGAAATTATATTGCATGGGAAAACAAGGCTATTTTTTGAGTTTTAAAGTCAAGTGCTCTAAATAGGGAAATGCCATAATTGGATTTCCTATATAATTGAAATCTAGCATACCTGTAAACATATATAAAGATATAGTCTTCCTATGGTCACATGTTATTCATCTATTTAAAAAAATCCTATCTTCTGTGCATTGTCCTAAGTAGTTTCTTGAATAATTGTTGTTTTCTCCCAGATTTCCTCCCCCAGAGTTAATATCACTTCAAAAGTCTATGCTTCCAGGCTTAGGGCCCGAACACAATATATCTACACTAGTATAATCAGTGCTTATTTGAAGTGTAAAAAAGGAGTGGTCACACAAATTCTTATAGCATTTTGACTCAAATCTGGGGTAAAACTGTAGCAACTCATCTTTTTTCATCTTAGCTCAGGGAGGTAGATATTTACTAATGGCAAACAGGTTTTAATCCTCTCCCTCATGGCAAGCTCATGTAACTATCATCTGATGCATGAAGCTACCCCCAGAATAAATGCACATTTGTCCGGTCTGAATCTCAGTGTAAATTACAGTGTTAAAAACTGATGTAACCTATTATCAATACAAATACATTAGCTATCCAGATTCTTGGTGTTAAATTGGCAATATGATTTCTGTACATTGGAAACAAAAGCCTGTACAAAGGCACTGCTCTGGGCTTTCTGCAGGTGGCATTTATTCAGAGGATGAATTGTGCATATCTTTTGATTGGTACTGGTGGGGTCCAGAGTTCTGATTTGGTCTCATCACAATATGCCCCCCGCCCCCCGGCTTTTCCTAGTGCAACCTCTGGGCATTTTGGGGCCAAGCTGTTTTGAGTAGGCCTCATGGAATGCTTGGACTAGGTTAGGGACATGCTTGTTTTCTGTGGGCTCCTGCAAGCATTGTGGTAGTCCAGAATTTTCCCAGTCCATGAAGTACTTGAGTTTCTGCTGTATTTTCTGGCTGTAAAGGATTTTCCTGACTATGGATTCTTCATGTTCCTGAACCAACACAGGGTGGGTGGCGGGTAAGGAGTGGAGTTACTTAGAAATGGGTTCTCTGTCTGTGACTTAAGTAGGGATATGTAGGAGATGGGGTGGACCTGTACATCACTGGGTGACTGTAGACAGAAGGCCACTGGACTGATGACTGCAGTGATTGGGTAGGGTCCTAGATATTAGGCAGAGGAGCAGTTTTCAGGTATTGGGAAGACATCCATACCATTTCCCATACTGAACACAGGTGCATCATAAGGTCTTGGCTGGAATAGTGTTTTTAGTCCCCTGAAGGCTGCCAGAGATAGTTTCTCAAGTTTTTATGTATTTGTTGCAAATGGGTTATCAGTTCTGTGGCTGCATAGGTTGAAGAGCTGATGGACAGAATGGCATGGAAGTAGGGATGAAATCCGTAGTTGACACAATTTGCTGTTCTGGATGGAGGAGTGACATAAGCTGTTGCATGCAAACTTGGCCATGAGCAGGAGGGCAACCATTGTGGTGGAAGTTAAGGATGCGTCATAGGTATTGCTCCAATACCTAGCTAACCCACTCTGTCAGCTTGTTGGTCTGCAGTGGTAAGCAGATGAGAGGTGCTATTCTACCCCTAGGTACCAGAGGAACTCCTTCCAGAAGTGAGGCACAATTTGAAGTTGGAAAATGCTCTCAAATAATAACTGGGCCATTGCACAAGAAGTGGGTAATCTATGGCAGGGAACGAAATGAGCCATTTTGGTGAGGGCATCCACTACCACCATTATGTTGAAATCCAGGCAGACTATGGCTCTGAGTCAGGAAGGAATGGGTAGGGGTTGGAGAAAGCCAGAGGTTTTGGCTTTCTGGATTTTGGGGCAGGAACAGATCTCACAGGAAGTGATGCAAGCCCACAGCCTAGGTCTCCAAAAATTCTGGGTCAGGAGCCTTTCAGTTTTCCAAAGTGACCTGACATGGGGGAGTCATGGCTGAGTATGAGCACTTCTATTGGTCATCCTTCTGGGATGTAGGTACATTATTCAGGGTAGAAAAGGCACCTTCCAACCTAAAATCCTGCCCTGCCTGGGTCCCCTGGTCTAGCAGCATGATAACAATGGAGGGATGGTCTTAATGAACAATGGGGATCTTGACAGAGGGCAAAGGATTTCCATCAAATCCCTTTCCTGGGTCCCACTTTTAAAGTTCTTTGGCCCCAGGATCATGGACAGATGTGGCAGGATGTCTGAGTGTTTTTCCTTGTGGGACAAGGCATCCACCTTGCCACTGTGGGCCTCTGGTGGATAAGTGATGACAGACTGAAACTGGGAGAAAAATAGGGACCATCGTGTGAATCTCTACTTCAGGCTTTTTGCCAGTCAGAGGTATTCAAGATTCCATGGTCAGTCAGGACCTCTACAGGGTGGTGGGCCATCTCCTATGTGGTGATGCCATTCTGTAAAGGCTGCTTTGATGGTGAAGAACTACTTATACCAAATATAATTGCATTCTGTGGGCATTGTCTTCCCTGAGTAGTAGACACAAGCATATAAAGGTCCTTGAACCATACTACTTTGGGACAGGACTGTTCTAATTGCAGAGTTGGAGGCACTGGCCTCCATCATTACTGAGCGAGCTGGGATACATGATATTGCGGGCACAGGTGAAGGCCTGCTTGATATGATCAAAGGCAACCTAGGCATTGGGCATTCAATAGAAGCAGAATCCCCTTTTTTCTTAGGAGAGCTGTGATAGCTGCTAGAGCTGTGCGAAATTTCACCACCAGTTTTGTTTTGACGCTGTTTGACTTGTTTCAAGTTTGAAACAACAAAATTAAAATGGAACAGATATGGTCAAAACAGTCTCAAAACAAAAGGAGGCAATTTGAAATGTTTTGCCCATAGGCTATAATGGAGAAGGATGAAACAGCCCATAACTTTGTCATTTCTGGCCTGATTTAGATGAAACTTGCAGGATTGGTAGCCCTTTCTGAGGGCATAAAGTCTTCCAGTTTTCAGGGAGATAGGTGCAGGGGTTCTGTGTTCTGGGGCCCTACACCGCTACCTGCTGATAGGCAAAACTCATGTCATGAGTGCTTGTGCAACTGTGTCTGTCTTGGGAGAGGGGGAACTTTTGTAGGCCTGGCTGCTAGGCCCTGCTGTGGCTACAAAGCCTGCCAGCTGTTAAGGAGATGGGTGTTACAGGGTTCTGAGGCCCTGCACCTCTAGCTGCTGAGAGGCAAAACTCATAACATGGGTGCTTATGCAACTGCTGCCTCTCATCAGGCAGTAGGACTGAAGATCCCCCATCACTTGCCACCACAGACCTGGTGGTAATAACTGACCACAGTATGAACATGAGCTGGCAGTGTGATGCTGTAGCCAGCAGGGCCAACAATACCCTGGCAATACCATTCCTGAAGGTTTCATCCAAATCAGGCCACAAATGACAAAGTTTTAGGCGTTTCAACCTTCCCCATTATAGCATATGGGTGAAACATTGAAACAGCATCAACACATCAAAATGTTTTGACTTGCCTCATTTTGTTTTAAGCCTGTTTCAACTGTATCTTTTCATAGATTTCATAGACATTAGGGCTGGAAGGTACCTCGGAAGATCATCGAGTCCAGCCCTCCGCCAAAAGGACAGGAAGTCAGTTGGGGTCATAGGATCCCAGCAAGATAAGCATCCAATTTACTCTTGAAGGTGTTCAATGTAGGTGCTTGAACCACCCCCCGTGGCAGACTGTTCCAGACTTTGGGGGCTTGGACAGTAAAGAAATTCTTCCTTATGTCCAGCCTGAAATGGTCTTG
>NW_017728906.1:17247650-17278400 GCF_001723895.1 Crocodylus porosus
AGGTTCTCGTTCGCCCATTTGCTGAGCCTTTCCAGGTCAGCCTGGATCACCCGCCTGTCTTTTGGCATGGATGCTTTGTCCCAAAGTTTGGTGTCATCGGCGAACTTGGCCAGTCCACTCCTGACTCCAATGCCCACATCATTAATGAAGATGTTGAACAATATGGGTCCAGGACAGAGCCTTGGGGGACCCGACTGGTCATAGAACACCATGATGAGTGACTTCCTTCAATTACTACCCTCTGGGTCCAACCATGGAGCCAATTTCTCAGCCAGTGGATCATGGGGGACCCAAGGCCACAATTGTCCAGTTTCGCCAAGAGGTGATCATAGGATACCAGATCAAAGGCTTTTTTCAAGTCAAGATATGTGACATCAATCTCTTCTCCCTTGTCCAGGTGACAGGTTACCTGGTCGTAGAAGGAAATGAGATTGGTCAAGCAAGACCTACCCACAACAAACCTATGCTGGCTATCCCTTAGGATGCTGACATCGGCCAGTCCATTAAGGATGGCCTCTTTATTAAAGTTTTCTAAGACCTTCTCCAGGATAAAAGTCAGGCTGATGGGCCTATAGTTAGCCAGATCCACTTTTCTCCCTTTCTTAAAGATAGGCACCACATTGGCCTTCTTCCAGTGTTTGGGCACTACACCAGAGTGCCAGGATTTTTCAAAGATCCATGCCAGGGGCTGGGCTATGATGCTCACCAGATCCCTGAGTACCCTGGGGTGCAGATTGTCAGGGCCGGCTGACTTGGAGGTATCCAGCTTCTCAAGATGTTCCTTCACGAGGTCAGCATTAATGGAAGGCAGGGGATCTCCCTCACCTGGACCTCCCTGTTCCATAGCAGACATAGATGTCCCATGGGACTGATGAAAGACTGATGCAAAGTACCCATTTTTTTCAATTTTGCTGTTTCAACCTCAAAATGAGTTGTTATGCACAGCCCTAATAGCTGCAACCACAGCAGAGACATTCCGAATGAATCTTCTACAAAAATTGGCAAACCCCAAGAACTACTGAACTCCTTGTATATCATTTGGGGCGGGGGGGGGGGGGCATCCCAGCACTTCTGCTATTTTGTGGGGATCTCATTGAAATCCATTAGAGCTAATTCCATAATCCAGGAACTTTACACTATGGTGCTGTCCAATTCACATTTTTTCATTTTTGTGTATAGCTGGCATTTGCACAGTCTTTCCAACACCACTGGATATTCTTCTGGACTTTCAGAGAAGATGAGGATATCATCTGGGTAGACTACCAGTTGGTCCATTACATCCCAAAAGATATCATTTAAGAAATGCTAGGAGGCAGCTGGCATAATGGTGAGAATGAATGGCTCATATGACCATGTGCCACTAGAAATGCCCATATCTAGTCCAAAAAGATGCATTTCATTCATCTTCCTGCTGGATACAGAACAATATACCACCCCCCACCATGAGGTCTAGCTTGGTAAATATATGTTTGCCCCAGTTTTCCAAATAGCTTGCTGATTAAAGAAAGTAGGTACTGGTTCCTGATTGTAACCTCATTGTGGGCCAAAAAGTCCATGCATAATTGTAGGAACCTGTCCTTTTTCTTAATGAACAGGACTGGGGTGCCAGCCAGGGATGCTGAAGGTGGATAAACCCTTTCTTCATGTTCTCCTGGATGAATTCCCACAAGGCCTATCAAGAGCTGGAATGAAGGGGAGTACAGATGGCCAAAAAAACTCACTGTGGGCCAGAGTTGTAGGTCTATGAGGTAGGGTTGGTGCAGCTAATGTATTTATTACAGTGATTTCCTGCTTCCAGATTGGGCAGGCAGTGGGAGGAGGGGATCAGCTAAGCAGGGAGAGCCTGAGCCTGACCCTATCTGCCTATCTCCTCACACCTTGCTTATCTCCACACATTTCATGCAGTACCCTTCAAAGGATCTTTTGGCACCACAAGGTGCCTCAGCACCATGGTTGAAAATCACTGGGCTAGGAGAAATAGACCTGTTTGGTTTGGAGAAAAAGCAATTGAGAGGGGTATGATAACATCCTCTCCAGTATCTGAAGAAGAAAAATTACTGTTCTCCCTTGCCACAGAGGGTAGAATAAAAAACAGTAGCTTTAAATGACAGAAAAGGAGATTAAGGGTACATGCAGACTTTACCATTAGATCAACCTAACTAAGGTTAAGTCAAACTAAGTGCCAAACCATTTGGGAAGTTTAGATTGGGCAGAAAATATCTGGCCCAATCTAATTTAGTTCATCTGAGGAGGAGTGCTGAGTAGATCAGGATAACCTATGTCTGACAGGTTTGGAGCACAGCCCCAGGGCTGGGAAAGACCAGTCACTCACCTCAGCCCTGGGGCTGTGCTTTATCTAGCCCCTCAACCTGGTGGGGCTACTTTTAGCCCTTCAATTCACCTTCCTTGACCCAGCAAATATCTCCCAGACCTGTCAGCCCCCCCCCCCATTGACAACCTAGCCCACCTTCCCCCATTTCCTGCCTGTCCCTCCCCCAACCCTGGCTTTCTTAGATTATGTTCCCACCATGGCTTCCAGTACCAGTGACTGTGTGCACAAGTGGTATCCAATCTAAGATAATGTGGCTTAAAGTAAGTTACATGATTGTAGATTGAGTCCCAGGAATGCTTGTATGTGCCCTTGCCTTAGCAAGGATAAACTCCTTCACTGTTAAAACAGAAGAATTTACTAAGCATACAGACATGCACACATGCATTTCCTTCCTTTCCTTTTTCATGTCCTTGTCACAAGGTATTTAATAGAATTTGAAGATTCATTGGAATCTGACAGACTGCACCATGAATGCTTCTGCTATGGCCTTGAAATTGTGACCTCTGAGCTGTTAACCTTTTGCCTAAGTTCCCATGGCACTCCAGCCCCCCTGTTGGGGTGTGTGTGTATGTGGCTTTAGTAAATTCTCATAATTTAAACAAAAGCAGTCAAACCCTGGTTTGAAAATTTTGAATCTCTTAAGAGTTCTTCAGAACCAATGCCTGATATCTAATAGAAATCATGACCTAATGAAATACTTTGCGTAGAAAACTAGGGTGAACACAACCTGAAGTTCTATAAAGTGCAACATAAATTTTGTCTACTATGTTGCCCAATTTGCCAAAGGGATACTGTAAGACATACAATTGAGCATAGTTGGCATTAAATGTGAACTACTAAAATTTAGTACTAAATAGTTTGTCCATGTTTAGCCTTTAATTCAGAATAGACGTATGAACGGAGTCAAGGATGAAGACAATAAAATTTTAAATTATGGTGTGCCAGTAATATCCAAGGCTCTGAATTGTAAAAGGCAGGCAGGTATGTAATCTTAATCACCTAAGTAAGCCCTTTAATTCCATTGAAGTCTACAAAGATGGTTCTAGTTAATTGTGTGTGTGTGTAACCTTTATGGCATCTAGGTCTAAATTATCCATAATTAAAGTGTCATTATAGACAAGATGTTCCAGGAAATGGCAGTCATTTTCCACAAAGTTATGTACCTTTCTAAGATATTGTGTTGGTTATACCAGTAGAGTTAATATATTAAGAAACAAATTGCAATTATCTGTATGTTATATCCACAGACTTGATTATCCTTTTTCAAGGTAATCAAGTTTATATAGGTTTACGGCATGTGCAATCTCTGTGTTTATGCTCTATAATAAATCAGAAAACATTGTCACTGGCAGATTATATGAGGAAAAATTAGCATGAATGAAATAAATTACTAAACTTGATTTGATTTGGGTATTTTCTCTATTATGAAGGTACCAGTCTCAAGTCAATACCTGAGGTTGAGTACCATTTTGCATTTTAAAAAATGAATTCAACCCTTTCATCATGTACAGAAATGTACATCTTCCCTAAACTTGCAGCACTTACTTTGAATGAAGAATTAATTTTATGAAAATTTACAAGTAAATCTGTTAATTAGTTTGAGTAGAAATTAATTAAGCTTGGGTCTTTACAGAAATTTAGTGTCTATGTGGCCCTTCTCTTTTGTCCTGAATGATCTTCACAATGGATTAACAGACACTTCTTAATTTCTGTGTAGTTAAAATTTAATTGAAATCTTGTGGGTTGGCTACATTTGAAGAAGTTGGTTTGTAATTAAGATAAATTATTAACAATTTTATTTAATCATTATGCTTTATATAGGCTACAAAAAGGATCAAATCCACGGTTCTGTTATTTCTTAGTGGGGTCATTGTGACATGGGGGTAACTCAACCAATTGCTTTCCTTCAGCTATGCCAATATATTTAAAATGACTAACTCATATGCAACATTTTTATACCATGGATTCACTGAACCCAGTGAGTACCATATTATCTTGCATACACTATGCCACCAAATAAGATACCAATCTTGTTTTTGAAAGGCAGAAAGAAGGAAAAACACCCTTTCTTTAACAATACTGTTAAGCAGCAGTATGCAACAGTAGCCTTAGATAGAGAGCCCAATATGCTTGCCCGTAATGCTGTGTGTTTTATGTGAGAAAATATGGGTAATACTGAATAATTACTTGAAGAATTTTCTTTGCTTAGACATTTGGTCTCTGCATGTTAGCTATTTATTGACTGCATACTAAGTTGGACATTAATGCTTGTAAAACACTTCTGCTTTGTTTCCACTGCATTTCAAAGCAGCATTGCTGAGGAAATAGGCAGGAATGCAAAGCACAGAAATTCAGGGACTGATCTTCCTCCCTTGCCTCTTCCATTAGTCTCATTAACACAACCCTTTACACCAGTAAATCAATGGCAAATTAGGGGGCAGATTCAGCACTTATTTTTTGACAGTTTTGCAGTGTCCTGGCCTTGCAAAGTAGTTCTAAAATTCATTTAATTATTCAGTTCCCTCTAGCTAATTTAGCACTCCTCTGATACGCCACTAGACTTGAACTTCAGAGTTAAAATCAAATGGACTGATTTAAGGGTGGTATTGCATAGCTTCAAATCATTAGGAAGATCATATTCTCTGGGTTTCTTATTCAGTGGTCATGTATGAAATTTGATTAAAAGGAAGTAAGGAAATTCCCAGACCAAAACCTGTTACTTTTAACTTTAGTGCCAGTTTATGTTTTGATAATTTAGTAGTAAAATTTGTGCTGAAGATATGCCAAAGCCAAGCATAGAATAATTATACCTAACATTACCTTTGTTCATTTTCATTTTAATGTTAATGTATGAAAAGTGGGGAAGATAACATCATGATGGGATAAAATAAGAAGATACATTGATAATCCCTTTAATATATTCTGGGCTAAAAAAATCACCAAAAGATTTAATCATAATGGATATATGTATTTTTGGATGTTCGTGCAACTGGGAAAAGTTAAAGCTATTTGGGTTATCACCTGTCCATTTCCACCCTTAATAAGTATGGATTTCTTTTAAGCATAATCTTAATTAGGAACAGAATTAGGAAGCGATCTAGATCATCAAATCTAGTCCCATGATATCACACAAAACATACCATATGACCCAATTCATTAGTTTATTGAGCCCCGGTTTAAAAAAATAGGGCTTTTTATTTAAACAGCTCTGAATGGAAGAGTGTTCTGGATCTCACTTCTTTAATGCTTAGGCGCCACCAACTGAATTTCTACCCACATTTAACACATGACCAGGACTTATTAGTTCTTGAACCAACAATGTCCCATTAGCTCATGTCCCCCATTGCATATATGTTCCTTGGTATATTTATGAACAGTATTTCTATCCCTTCCTAGCTTTTGTTTTCATAAACATAATAAGATAAACTCTCATAGCCTTTTGTCATATTTTATGTCATTTAGTCCCTTGATCAGGGCAGATCTAGGAAATCTGAAAGTGTTTGGTTGCCCCCTTCTTTGCCTGTGTGGCATATGGGCAATAAACTCTCTAAGAGCTGTGCAGCTGAGCTTTGAGCTCACCAGTTGATTGGCATAAGCTCTGGGTGAAGCCCTTGCTTTCACCCAGCTTTGGACCCAGGGAGTGAGTACTGCTGCTACCACTCATCCTCTCGTTTCCTTTGCTGCTGAATTCAGTGTTAGGAAAGGAACATAAAGAATGGCAGCACTCACCCCTTGGGGGCTGGGCCTTCATAAATGCACAACCTCCAAACAGAGCCCATGACAATCATTTGGTAAAATTATAGCTCACAGCACATAGCTCCTATTGGAGCTACACATGCTGACATGCCAGTGAGCTTGAAAACCTCAAGATGGCAGATGACAGAACAAAGAGTAATCATCTCAAGTTGCATCAAGGGAAGTTTAGGTTAGATATTAGGAAGAACTTTCTCACTAGAGGGCAGTAAAACACTGGGAAAGATTACCCAGAGAGGTTGTGGGCTTTCCATTCTTGGAGGTTTTTAAGGCCCGGCTAGACAAAGCCTTGGCTGGGATGGTCTAGTTGGGGATGGTCCTTCTTTGAGCAAGGGATTGGACTAGATGACCTCCTGATATCCCTTCCAAACCTAATTTGAATGATTTTGTGATTCTAAGGTGCATTTTCTACACTGCCAAAGGGGGTGTAGACACATACCTCTGCATTGCAATCCTGTAGTATCCCTTCCCAACACATGTTCCTCTTAAAGTTCATATTTCCAGGATATGAACTACCAGAACTGCATATACCATTCCAGGGACATCTGCAGTCATCAGATACGTTCATAACTCTACCACTCACAATGCATTCAACAATTACAATTAATTCTTTCATGACTGCATCATTTCAGTAGCTCATAGTCATGCTGTGATCAAGTAGTATATCCATATTTTTCCTCCTGTTGTTGTTTCCAACCAATGAATTTTCAGTTTATGACAAAATTATGTTTTAGAACCCAAGTTGCTAGCCTTCTATTGTATGCTATTTAATTACAATTTCTGCTTTCCAATCCTCAGTTATCCAAGTGTTTGATATACCAGTACACTCTGACTTGAAAATGGCTCCTAACTTTGTGCAAATTTCAGCATGTATTTTCTGTGCCACACCATTAGTGGAAAAAGTAAACAAGGCAATTTCCAAGTAGTGATCCTTGAACAGCTCCATTTGTTACCTCCCTCCAGCTTGATACTTCTGCTTTCAGCAGTACCTATTGATAACTCTGGCGATTGTCTATACTTTTGACAATTACAGATCTTCTACTAACCAGTGGAGCTGTAATTCCCCACATGGAGAACTTTATCGAAGACTGCTAAAGTCTATTTGTTTTGAGAAGAACTACTTTTCCTTTCTCTTATCTTTGGCCTGCAGCTGCTGGGATCAATTTTGTTTCTCTTATATAAAGTTATTCTCTGGCCATATAGTACCAGCTATCAAGTACCAACTTGATTGATTTATGAAAAATATTTGCTACGGGACATGTTGTTGCACATCACTGTTCTTTCATTATTTGGGGATGTTAAAATTCATTAAGCTCCTTGACTATTGCTTCTGTCTCTGTTGTGGTCATTTAAATTTCAGTGCCCTTATTCTTATTATCCACCTTGTTTTTGACCCTATGGTCAACATTATCACAAAGCTTCCTCTCATGCGTGGATGACCTGTATTGGACACAAGAAGTCTACGGGCCAATGAGAGGTAAAGCGCTGCTCGACCTGGTCCTGGCAACTGGGGATGACATAATCAGTGATCTAATGATCAAAGGGAAGCTGGGTGACAGCAACCTATGAGCTGATCACCTTCACCATCCTCCATAAATCTGGCAAGTCAGTCATCAATACAGAAGTCCTTGACCTCAGGAAAGCTGACTTTGACAAACTCAGAAGGCTTGTCAGTGAGGCCCTAAGGGACCACAACCCGAAGGGGAGCAAAAGGGCACAGCAGCCCCCTTGGCTCAGCAAGAAACTAGTGGACCTCCTACACTTAAAAAAAAAAAAGAAGACCAACAAAGGATGGAGGATGGGATCCACCTCCAAGGAGGAATATTACACACTGGTCTGGACCTGCAGGGAGTGAACCAGGACAGCCAAGGCTGCGACAGAACTCCAAATGGCTACTAGTATCAAGGATAATAAAAAATCCTTTTTTAGATATGTGGGGAGCCGGAGGAAAAGCAAGGGCAACATCAGACCCCTGCAAAACAAGATGGGACAACTGATGCCCAGGAAAAAGCCAACCTACTAAATGGGTACTTTTTGTTCATCTTTCACCAGTCCAATAGGATGCCTCTGCCCATTATGGGACAGGGAGGCATGGGTGAGGGAGATTCCTTGCCCTCTATCAATGCTGACCTCATGAAAGAACACCTTGAGAGGTTGGATACCTTCAAGTCAGCCGGCCCTGACAATCTACACCCAAGGGTACTCAAGGAGCTGGCTATTATCATAGCCCAGCCCCTGGCATGGAACTTCAAGAACTCCTGGCACTCTGGTAAAGTGCCCAAAGATTGGAATAAGGCCAATGTGGTGCCTATCTTTAAGAAAGGGAGGAAAGTGGATCTGGAAAACTATAGGCCCATCAGCCTGACCTCTATCCTGAGGAAGGTCTTAGAAAAGATTATCTAAGAGGCCATTCTTAACAGACTGGCCAATGCCAACATCCTGAGGGATAGCCAGCATGGGTTTGTTATGGGTAGGTCTTGCTTGACCAATCTTATTTCCTTTTATGACCAGGTGACCTATCATCTGGACAAGGGAGAGGAGATTGATGTCGTATATCTTGACTTGAAAAAAGCCTTTGATCTGGCATCCCATAATCACCTCTTGGCAAAACTGGCCAACTGCGGCCTTGGGTCCACCATGATCCACTGGTTGGGGAATTGACTCTGTGGTCAGACTCATAGGGTGGTGGTTGATGGAAGTCAATTGCCATAGTGCCATGTGACCAGTGGGGTCCCTCAAGGCTCTGTCCTTGGGCCTATATTGTTCAACATCTTCATTAATGATGTGGACATTGGAATCAGAAGTGGATTGGCCAAGTTTGCCGACAATACCAAACTTTGGGGTAAAGCATCCACACCTGAGGACAGGAAGGCGATCCAGGCTGACCTTGACAGGTTCAGGAAATGGGTGGATGAGAACCTGATGGTGTTTAACACTTAAAAATGCAAGGTTCTTCCCCTTGGCAAGAAAACCCTGCAGCATCCTTATAGGCTCGGCAGTGCTATGCTGGCTAGCACTATGGATGAAAGGGACTTGGGGGTCATCACTGACCACGAGATGAACATGAGCCTTCAACGTGATGCTGTGGCTAGTAAAACAAGCAAAACGCTGGCTTGCATCCATGGATGTTTCTCAAGCAAATCCTGGGACGTCATTCTCCCCTTGTACTTGGTCTTGGTGAGGCCGCAGCTGGAGTACTGTGTCCAGTTTTAGGCTCCACAATTCAAAAAAGATGTGGAGAAGCATGAGAGAATCCAGAGAAGAGCCACACGCATGATCAGAGGTCAGGAAAACAGAACTTATGAAGACAGGATGAGATCTATGGGAGTCTTGAGCCTGTAAAAGCACAGGCTCAGGGGTGATCTGATGACCACCTATAAGTTTATAAGAGGTATTCACCAGGATCTGGGGGAACATATGTTCACCTGAGTGCCCCAAGGGATGACAAGGTCGAGCAGTTATAAACTCCTGCAAGACCATTTCAGGTTGCACATAAGGAAGAATTTCTTTACTGTCTGAGCCCCCAAGGTCTGGAATAGCCTGCTGCCAGAGGTGGTTCAAGGACCCACTTTGAACACCTTCAGGAGAAATTTGGATGTTCATCTTGCTGGGATCCTATGGCCCCAGCTGACTTCCTGTCCTTTTGGAAGGGGCTGGACTCGATGATCTTCCAAGGTCCCTTCAACCCCTAATGTCTATGAAATCTATGAACTACATTTAGGTCTGTAGTCCCGTACTAACAACCTTGCTTAACATACAAATTCCTAATATACAAATGTCTAATAGTATACAAAATGCTAATAATAAGGATTAATATTAGCTAAGTACAGACATTTAGAAAGCCCAAGGTAGGATTGATGTAAGTTGTATGGTTTTCTGTAAGTGGCAAAGTTTAGATTGGTAGTGAACAGAACATACATTCCCCTTTGGTGGTGGCAGGGGGGCAGGAGTAAATAGTTTAATAGTTTCATAGTTGGTAGCGTCAGAAGGGACCTGAGCAGATCATCAAGTCCAACCCCCTTCCCTGGGCAGGGAAGAGTACTGGGGTCAAACAACCCCAGCTAGGTGACTGTCTAGCTTCTTTTTTCTTAGACTGGGTTCCACCATTCTTAAACCAGTCTTTGTGTGCTGAACTTCTGTTCTGGGTATAGAATGGTTTCTGATCACTTATACTGGTAAAAAAAAAAAGTAATGTTTTTACCTGGCCTTAGTGCCTCTGATTTGAGGAAATTCCTGGCCTCCTCCACATTCAAGTACTTGAGTTCTTCAGCCTGTTTCCTTAGTTTGTCAACACTTGCCCTTTTATCAATAACCTTAGTTACAGATCTACTTTTTCATACTTTTTCTGAGCTGTTTATGTCTTCACTACCTACTCAAGACAAATATAAAAGAGCATCAGCTTATGTTTTAATCTAGTTTGTATGTGATAAAGAAATAACATCAAAATGATCTAGCTCCTTGTATTGTTGGTATGCTTCTGAATTTCTCAAGAGCTTTTTCTTGAAGAAAACATCCCAAACCATCAAACCATTCATCTTTAGCAATTATATAAGTTGTCTTTCATGCTAGAGTAAAAGCCACTATGTTGCTCTTTATCTCAACAGCAGCATATAATGTAAAGTAATGTTAAACTGAAAGTTGCATAAATGTCTGAGATTTCTTAGGGGAAAAAAAGAGGTGCATACTTTCAATCTGAATTCCTAAATTACATTTTTTTTAACTTAACTGTCCTCTTTAATTTTAAATTATATAAATAAAGACTATACATTCTAATTTACATGTAATACAGAAATACAATACTAGATCTTTTAATTTCACCAGCAGTTACCTACTTCAGCTTTCTTTAAGTTAGTTACTGCATTCTTGTTTACTATTTCTTTGTCTAATTATCTATTCTGTGCAGATGCTATGCAAGTCATGAACATGCATACCATCTGCATAGACCTTCATATCCAAAAGCAAAGTATTCCCAAGACTGGCTCTGATCAATTGATGGATTGATAATTGGTTTGCTGATCTCTGTTTCTGGAAGGCACTTTCCCAGTCTTCATTACATGTTCCCTTATATCTGCAATAAAAGAAAGGTTATGGTGCAGAGCACACATGAAGATTGCTTTGTAATACGGCTGGAACATGCTTGTTACTATCACATCTGCTAAGCCTTCCTTGGTGAACTTTAGAAAAGCCTCAAAATGTGCAGATAAATCCATTGGAACCAATTCTTTTTGATTAATTTAGAAAATTGAGTAAGATTAACTGCTTAATTCATCTTTGAGCATTTTTGTGCTGATTAGGGAGCCCTTATTCATACTCCTATATTTCTGGTATACTCCAATTGTAGGTAGAGAGATTATTTCTTAAAATGCTTACAAATACAAGAAGCTGGTGGTCTATAGGAATTAACAATAGCAACAAGTGCTGCAAAACTAAATAGTCAATCCAAGAGCAAATGTAGTCACAAATGGCTCCTTGGTGAGAGGAGGGAGTTGTTTTTTGACAGTTTTTTAAAATTCACAACAATTTTTTTTGTTAGTTCAGCAGCTCAGTTTCCTTATCAATTTGTTGTTCCCAGGCTACTTTTTTTCAATCATAATCAATAGACATTTCATAAAATATTAGAACCCAATTGGAGGATGCAAATACAGCCCACTAGAATTTTTACTTATAATGTGTTGCTCAAATAAAACAAATCTTGAGCTGTGTTCTGCTACCTCTGCTAAAACCTTTGTAAAATGTATGCATTTGTATATTTTGCTTTGCATAAATAGCTTAGATACACTACATTTTTGCCTCAATCAGCAGGCATTTCAACTATCCAGAGAAGATGCTCACTTTTTGGGCTGATTAGCATGACATTCAGCTCACAACATCTGAAAGGTATGGAATACAAACTAAGTTTTATTTTTATATATTACAGTTTCACTAAGGATCACTAAAGTAGCAGCACAAGTGTTAGTGTATCTCAGAACTAGAAAGGATAACTCAGAATAAAGCTAACCTGAAGGTAACTATTCCATTTCATGGCACTTCTTATGTTTTGCTTTCCTTTGCTTTTTTTTTTTTTTTTTTACAAAAAAAAGAATTGTGGGCAGAGGCATAACAGGAAGTTGGATGCCTGTAGTAGTGGCAACACATGGGCAGCAGTGACTACCAGCAATGACTTGCAAGCTGCTACTGTAAATCCAGTCCAGCTGAGGCCACAACTGTAACTTTTCTGTTCCCCTCCACCCCACAGTTGACATTTGGGTCTGCTTCCCTGGTCACCCCATCTTAGTATACTAATTGTGTGAGGCTGGAGAGTTAGGGTGCTGGTAGGGGGTGTTGGAAAACCAAGTTTCCCTGTTAATATGAATGAGAGCAAAGGTTTTAACCCTAGATCTCTTTGAATCAGGTTGATAGAGGTTTTACCTGGGTTTGGCACATATCACTGGCCCAATTAGCATCATTCAGAATAATTTATTGTGCAAGACAGTCTGTCTTTCCATCTTTCTCTTCACCTGTTAACCACTTCACATTTTAAAAGCAATGAATTGTACAAAGGAGCATTTTGACTTAAATGGAACAACTAAGTTGGGCAAAAATTATTTCACTCAAAAAAATGTATCTCTACTCATAATTGAACAATGACAAAGAAACTTGAAGTTAATAACTTTTGTAATGATATTACAGTGAGTATATACATAGGGAAATGAGACACTCCAGTCTACTCTCCAGTCTCAAAATCAGACACTCTCCCCCGCCCCTTTTCCCAGTTTTGCAACGCCAATCTCTTGCATGCTCAGCTGTCTTTTACCTAAATGCACTGGAATGCAGAAGCAGTGGGGTGCAGAGTGCTAGGAACTTGTATTGTCCCATTTTAAATGCTTGTCCTGGGCATCTGACAGAAAAGAAACAAAAGCATCCATTTGCCCAAAATGAGAGAATGCCTGAAACAGGTGTTTAAAATGGGAATAGCCTGAATGGGATGTTGGATCACACTATGTATATGCTGTAAGGATTTTCAGTGCAAGGATATATGGTCAATATGCTTAGCAGAGTGACATTTGGTAGACAATAAAGCCTGACTATGAGTGTGAAGACATGTGAGCTAACAGCTTTGATCTTTTTCTTACATTCCTTGTCTAAAAATGATATATACTAAAAAATGGAAGGAGACTTAAGGACTTATTGAATAGCATGTTTACATATTGCACAATCAATTTGCACTTCCTGCCTATTTAGTTATTAGTGGGAATGTGTATAGGGTTTGTTTTTGCTGTTGTATAAATATAATGGAGTGTACATCAACTTAAATAGTACACTAAATGATTCTCTTTTCTGTCCTAGATTTCCCTAGAAAACAAAAAGTTGGTCACTAAGAGGCAAACCATGTCTCCTTTGAATCTAAATTCTTAAAACGGACTGTTATCTGGGCTTGGAACAAATGAGAAGGGTCTGGAAAAATATTTGTGATTTTGTTTTCTAGCCATAGAGACAATTGTGTTATGTTCGCATTTTAACTCCAGCCCATCTGTAGCTTGAATGTTTATTATCCATGCAGGCTTAAAATAGCAAGGAGCAGTACTATTCAGCAAAATCCATGTATATTAATGAATAGGCCCTTCATAGAGGTGTTCCAGTTTATTGCATATTCAGTGCTGTTAAGGGTATGAACTATAATATAGATAATTATGTTCCTGACCTAAATGCAGACTTCCTATCATTTCCTTAGTTTTAAAAAGAATCTGTCTGAAAGAGGCAGAACCTCAAAGATGAAAGATCATAAAGATGCTCAGAAATATGACTAATGAAAACGTTACAAATTGACAATGTTCACAAGGCATTTAAATGTGAGTAATCTGGAGGCCAACAATTACTCATTGAAGAAATACCAGATATTTTTTCATAAGGTGAGCTGAGCATGCTCAAGAATTTCACATTCTTTTATAGCTGAAGGTAACAGAAATCAATGTAGGCATGTGTATTGGAAGGTGGTCTTTGACTTAACAGATTTTGAATCCGGCTGTTAGGAGTAATAAAAATATGGAACAATGTGGAAATAATAAGTATTTTTAAATTATTCACTCCTATCCAATGGATGCCAGCCTTCTCTTAGCAATTGTTGTATATAGACAAATCTTTCAGATTGACAATTGGTGAAATATCTAGCTACCACTGGCCAATGAATCTAAATACTAAGAAGATGACCCAGATTACAAAGGTTACACTTCCATTGTCAAACAAGTGACTCACCAAGAAAAAATAAATATCCTTAAAGGTAGATAAATCATGAGGGATACAATGTTTTCTTTATACCCTACCTCTCTCCCCAAAAATTAGTGATGAAGTTAAGAAAGGAGAAATATAAAAAATACATAAGAAAGGAAAATGCATTGACTAGCAAACAAATGAAAAAATCTGTTTTTCCTTTTGTTCTCAGTATTATTTTGATCACAGCATACATTTGGAACATAACAAACACAATGTTCCATTCCATGTGTCTGGTAATTAATACTGTCTTTTTACATATACTCATCAACATCCTGTCATTTATATAAATTGACTTTTCCAGTTAGCAAGCTCCTATAGTCCCCAAACTTCTAAGCATACTGTCCATTTAAGCAAGAATCTGGGATTTACTCCAGTTTTAGGCACAGGTAGAGAATCATCATGGAAAACGTCCATTTGGGGAAAAAAAAAAGCAGAAAACAATTTGGAACAATTTTGCCAGTAGGAACATCCAGAGTATCCAGCCCAAAATAGCAGTTGGCTAATAAAGGCATACTATGATTTCAAGTACCTTAATGCCATAACTTAATGTTTTAATTTCATCTCACCTAAACCAATTAATCTGATTTCAATGAACATATGACATCACAAACACTTTTCCTCATTACCTATGTTATTATAATATAACAAAATACTCTATCTGAAACCAGACTTGACAACACTAATATAATAGCCAATTAAATTCATCCTTCACAGAAAAAAAAGGCACGCTATGCATTTTATTTAAAATTAAGAATAGTTAGGTGTCCAAAATAAATGCTTGCTGTAGTGAAATCTAGCAATTTCAAGTTTCTGGAAGCAAAGGACTAGGGGGGCAATTCAGCTTCATTTATTTTAAATTACTCTGGCTCTACCTGAGTGTTGAGAGAGGATCTGGCTTAGAGTTTTCTTTTTTGCTTCTCTTTCTTGCATGTCTTCACTATTCCTAAGCAGGGCAAACATTTGATGTGTTAGGTAACTATACATTTTTTTAATCAATAGAATAATTTCTTATTTACAATAATGTGACTATGATTTGAATCTGGCCAGAGCTTGAATCTGGCTGTAGAGTTGGAATGAAAATCAGAACAGAATTTGCCTTATTGTTTCATTCGTGGTCGAGTTTTTACCTGACAACTGTTGCTCTCTTATTGTCATGGTAAACTTTTGCTTCCTTTTGTGACGTGGCAATAGGAATTCTCACAATGCTCACTGGTACTGTAAATCACCTCTATACTTGAGATCTATGTATTGCTTGCATTCAACTTAGATCTCAAAATGCAATTGAGTGATTTGACCAATAGGGCTGTCATTTGTCTTTCATACAGTGAAGACTGCCTTAAGTATTTGATCTGTATGGCCCATAAAAAAACAGAAGCAGTTTCTTCACTGCACAGAGTAGAGGAAGTGACATTTGTGTCCAATTCAGGCCATATTCAATAAGCAGATTACAGCTGTTCACTCTGCAGTAATGACACGTTCATGAGAGCAATCTAGAATATATCTGTTAGAATGTTAACAGATCCCTGACATCGCTGGTTTTAGAATTATAACAAGCCATTTTTTTTAATATTATACTGTACCCCACATGATACATGATCTCTGCTGAACCATAGCACTTGATATATGTCCCAGTATTTTTGTCTAGATAGTAATGCATCATCACACGTTTAGAATTTTTTTTAAAGGCCTCTGGTCCTTACATTTGTATATACATGCTGAAGTGGCTGTCACAGAAACACCTTGAAGTTGATATGGCAACATGCTGCTTTATACCATACATGCATTAGCACACTTTTAGTTTCAATGCAGCTAATCGTTACCGTAAATACAAGGCAAGTACATGTGTTACTATGAGAAAAAAACCTCAGTATTTACCTGTACTAAATATTGACTGCAATATATTTTTAAAATACTTTCATTGGCCCATCCAACTCTTCCTTGTAACAGATGCTAGAGGCATTATTGGTAATTTCCAGTTACTGAGACTTTTCTAACTGCTTATTGACTGTAATTCATTATATTTGTAGCTTAAAACACAGGGGGGGTGGAATATAAATATGCACTTAAGTCATGTACTGAGCTCAATTAGCTTGCAAAGCTCTTATTGATGTCACTCCCCGTGGGAGTCCGACATATGGACAGTAGCAATATATGGCCCATTTATGACTATCGTTTCTTAATGATAGATTTTAGCAGAAGCTAATGGAATGGTTATGTATGATATTTTTAAAAGAATAATTACTTTGCCTTGTTGCTTAGTAATCCCATAAAATGAACACTGCATACAGAAAAATGGAGATCGGTTTGCTTTTTTTATTGGTACTTAAGAATCATAGCATACCATTTGGATTGTTTTACAAATGTTTAATTTTCCTGAGAAGAAAAAGGGGAAGATTTCAAGGCTATAATGATCAAAAAAGACAGTCTCAACAACTTAGAATTAAGGTCCCAATGTTGCCCTCTCAGCTCTGCCTCTCCTCCAGTTTTCTTGCATTATAAAATGTGCATTTTTTACAGGAATGAGAAAGATCAGGAAAAGTGTGATTCCCTTACTGAATGGAAGAGGCAACCTAATGACAAAGGATGCAGAAAACATTGAAGTACTCAATGTCTTTTTTCACCTCGGTCTTCGCAGGCAAGGTCAGCTCCCAAACTACTGCACCTGGCAGCACAGTTTGTGAAAGAGGTGAGCAGCCCTCAGTGCTGAAAGAACAGGTCAGGAATTATTTAAAATAGCTGGACATATACAATTCCATGGGGCCAGATGAGATGCACCCAAGGGTGCGGAGAGAGTTGGTTGATGTGATTGCAGAGCCCTTGGCCATCATCTTTGAAAACTCAGGGCTATCAGGAGAGGCAAACATAGTGCCCGTATTTAAGAAAGGGAAAGAGGAGGATCCAGGGAACTACAGACCAGTCAGCCTCACCTCAATCCCTGGAAACATCAGAGGGAAGATCCTCAAGGAATCTATTTGTAAGCACTTGGAGGAGAAGAAGGTGATTAGGAACAATCGTCATAGATTTACCAAGGGCAAGTCATGCCTGACCAACCTGATTGCCTTGTATGATGAGATGTCTGGCTCTGTGGATAAAGGGAGTCCAGTGGATGTGGTATACCTTCATTTTAGCAAGGCTTTTGATATGGCCTCCCACAACATTCTCACAGGCAAGCTAAGGATGTATGGGCTGGATGAATGGATTGTAAGGTGTATAGAACACTGGCTGGAGAATTGGGTTCAGAAGGTAGTAGTCAATGGCTCCATGTCCAGTTGGTAGCCAGTATCAACTGGTGTGCCCCAAGGGTTGGTCCTGAGGCTGGTTTTGTTCAATATCTTGATCAGTGACCTAGAATATGGCATAGAGCACTTTCAGCAAGTTTGCAGATGCCCCCAAGCTGTGGGGAGTAGTAGATACACTGGAGTGTAGGGCTAGGATTCAGAGCAACTTGGACAAATTGGAGGATTGGTCCAAAAGGAATCTCATAAAGTTCCACAAGGACAAGTGCAAAGTCCTGAATTTAGGACAGAACAATCCCATGCACCAGTACAGGCTGGAGGCTGATTGGCTAGGCAGCAGTTCTGCAGCAAAGGTTACAATGATCAGTAAGATGAATATGAGCCAACATTGTGCCCTTGTTGCCAAAAAATGTAGTGACATATTGGGCTTCATTGGTAGGAGTGTTGCCGGCAGGGCAAGGGAAGTGATTATTCCTCTCTATTCAGCACTGGTGTAGCCCCATCTGGAATACTGTGTCCAGTTTTGGGCCCCCTACTACAGAAAGGATGTGGACAAATTGGAGAGGGTCCAGTGGAAATGGTAAGGGCATTGGGGCACATGACTTCTGAGAAGACACTGAGGGAACTGAGCTTGTTTAGTCTGGGGAAGAGAAGACAGAAGGGAGATTTAATAGCAGCCTTCAAGTACCTGAAGGGTGGTTAACAAAGAGGATGGAACTAGACTGTTCTCAGCAGTAGCAAATGACAGAACAAGGAACAATGGTCTCAAGTTACAGCAAGAGAAGTTTCTCACTAGGAGGATAGTAAAACAAGTTACTAGAACAAGTTACCCAGAGAGGTTGTGCAGTCTCTATCCTTGCAAGCTTTTAAGACCGGGGTAGTTAAAGCTTTGACTATAATGATCTAGTTGGGGATGGTCTTGCTTTTAGCAGGGGGTTGAATTAGTTGACCTCTTGAGGTCCTATTGAACCCTAATTTTCTACGGTTAGATCTTGTGTTTGAGCTGAATAATCAAACTTGAAAGGATCATTTGTTGTTAAAACAAAAGTGATATTATTGTATTGTTGGAGATTAGTTTTTAGATTATCCTAATATTTCCTTTCTCCAAGTCATGTTTTTCCCCGAAGGTTTTTTGTTTGTTAGTTTTGAACGCTTGTTTAAAAATTACAGTCAGCAGGCCCTCAAAAGATGTGCTCTTACAATCAGCTTTTTGGACAGTTATCATGCTAAACAAGGATTCAAGGGAGGAAAAAATCATTTAATTCAGCCAAATTATGTGTTTTGAAAACATATATTAAAAACTAAACTCATGTGCACTGTATTCTTACTAGTTAGAGTTATAAAATCTCTAGCTTTCTGCTAGCACTGTGAACTATAGGAATTTCCAGTCTCTCAAAATACATAGTTTTTTCTTTATTTCACACAGTATCAGTTTACCATAAAAATAGATTGGAAAGTCTTATAAACATCATCAAAACATGGGAAATGACCTAACATATGCTAAAAATCACTTCTTTGCTTTCTGTTGAATCCCACTCTCTAACTTCTGTTGAACACAGTTTTTGGAGTCCCATTGTTGCATGTAAAACAAATTAGAGAAACTCTGGATTTTGTGGATTAGATTATGTGTGACTTTAAAAGTATTCAGGAGCTCAAAGCTACATGCCTATCCACCACATCGGGAACTGCGGGTGGAGAGGGGGCTGCCACACAGACCCAGCCCAGAAAACTATTGGGAGCCAAGCGGTCAGGAGTTCCACTCCCCACTTTCCTGTTCCTGGTTCCCAGCACAGTGGACAGCTGCATGGACTTGGCCCCAACTCCCCCAGACCACAGTCAGCATAGCTGGGGGGGGGAGGAAGGGGGCAATACAGCAAGGAGCTCCATTCTTCTCCCCCCCCCCCCCCCACCTGGCTGATAGCTGATAGCTGGCAGGAGAAGTGGAGCTGGTACTGTGCTGTACAGTCAAAACTGGCTGGTTGCTCAGCTGCTTGGCTGGCCTCAGAATTCCCTGGCAGCTGGCTGTGATCACTCCCAGACTGCTGGCCTCACCAATGCAGCCCCCCCCCCCAACGCCCCCGTGTCCCATCTCATCCCATTCCCCCACACTCCTGTTCCCAACAGCAAGCATAAATTCTGTTTGCTGTTGAACTAATCTATGGTACTTTAAAAAAATAGTGCCGATCCACCTTGGGAGTTTCTCTGAGCAGAGGCATTGATGTGACTGAGAATCCTTGTGAATTATAGTACTACTCTTTGGTCTCAGCAGCAGAACCTTTCCACTAGTAATGTTTAGAAGAGCTAAAACCTAGAGAAGGTCATTTTACAGCATGTTTTGAATGTCACCTATCTTAAGGTCTGCTGGAGTTTGGATTGTGATCAGAGCCTGAAATTTCTATTCTATACCCAGATTCCAGTCCAGATTATATCAATGTTGCATGGTTTATCTCTATCATATTCATTATAACTTTTATATCTGCATATTTTCCTTTGTCTTCTGTTTCATACTTTTATATTTTTGTGATAGTAATTAACTAGGAGATACTGGTCAAACTGCCTCTGAGATCTGACCTTTTGTAGCAGAAAAGGCTTTGTGTATGTACTGTACATTCCTAAAATACGTTATTAATTTATTCTTGAACAAAACTGAATTAGTTAATCTTTGGTATAATTCTAAAGTTCACTGTTAGAAAATCTGTCAGCCTTCCCATAATTACTTTAAAGTATTCCTGCAGCAGAATTACATTTTACTATTTTTTTCTGATATTATTTGATATTGAGATGACTAGGTGACAAAACCTGGTAAAGCTTCAGAATTTCCTCACAAGGTGAAGGTGTACATTGATTTGTGTCAGCTAACTCTTCTACGAGACTACATTAGAGCCATCTTTCTATTTCATGCAGCCTAAGGAATGAAAAATCCCCTGATGCCAACTTCTTGATTACAAGGAAGCAATTAGTAATGGAATCTAAATTTCTATTCTTTGAGATGGAGGAATAATAACCTTGGAGAGTAATTTCTGTGGGCTGCATTCAAAAGAGAGCACACTTTAAACAACAACCACCTCTGGCTGTAAAAAGTTAATGTAATACAATAAAGGCTATTCCTGGAACCATTGCAGCACTTAAGAAAATATTAGTGTTCCAATTGCTAAAACCCTTCTTTAGCAAGATTATGAATTGGCTATTTAAATTCACATGGGTAGACTGTGGCATTAAAGTGTTTAGCCCATGGTTTATTATGAATTATTACTGACAAATTGTAAAAACAGATATGGCTATTTGGCAATTTAAAAAAAAAAGTTAGGATTTTTTTTTTGGTATGTAACTATGCAGTGGGTTTTGAAATTAGCTTCAAAATTAGCTCGGCCAATATCTCCCTTATGTGAAGAGCTCACTTGCAAAGCAGAATAATGGCAAGTTTCTCTTAACACCATCTTTCAGTTTGCTGAACTGTATTTACCTTTTTCAATTCACAAAAATCCCTGACACGCTAAGTTGAGAAAATCAAAATATGTTTTGGTTGCATAAGAAATAAGGAGAAAAGGCTCCTGGGTCACAGTTTTTATTCAGTTTCCATTTATCAAGGATGTATAAAGGGCCTGTAAATTTATAGATATTATAAGCACAATATGCTCATAAGCCCTATATTTATGGATCTCTAAGGACAGCAATCTTATCTTCTGATGAGCATAAGAGCAGAAAGTGGTTATAAAACATAGGAATAAGACATGAAATGACTTCTTGGATTCTGCAAAAATTGTTCAAAACCTTATTAAAATATTTTATTAATCATTTGTTAGTCCTCTGTAAATTCTGAATAGAAAACTAACAAAAAATATGGATAACTATTGCAAGTGAGAATTTCAGTTTTAAGGCTTCTTTGACAAAGATGCTTAGTGTTTAAAAAGAACAGAAAAGAAAACTGAATAAAAAATCTTGAAATTAAATGGAAGTACTTTCAACTCACAGACAATCTTGGATCTGGCTCTTAATCTTCACTACAAGCAATAATATTAAGGAAAACACTTTTCTAACCTGTAATTCCCACAGTGAAAAACGTTAAGGGCAGTATTCTATTCCTCTGTGTGGATGATCAAAGTTCAGCTTGAGACTAACTCTTCGTTACCTGACTATTATGTAGGAACAGTTCCATTTCTCCTGGGTGTGTAAATACCTCCATTGTAGGATCACCCTCCACAGCTGTGCAGACATTTTCCTTTGCCTATAATGGGAAAAGAGTCAGTAATAGAATTGTTCCTACAATGTAGTCAATTAAGTCAAAGTTAGTCTCAAAGTTTCTTGTCTGCTAAGCAAAATACAGTTCTGCCCAATATCTACAATTTTTAAAATAAGGGGTAAGGTGAGGAAACTACTAGATGATTTTGTAGGAATAAGTAAATAATTAGCTAGGGTATTATTCATTTCAAAAAGAAAACAAAATAATCAGGTCTTTGTAGTCTACAGTATATGTTTAGGATATTTTGGTGCCAAGACACTATAATGAACTCTTGCCTGACCACTTGGAACAGGTTAGTTTCATTCCAGCTTCAAGTTCTAATGAACCCTGGATTCTAGAAAATAGAAAAGTTGCTCTAAATTACAGGAAATAGACTGGTTCTGGCTAGTCTCAGTAGCAGTGTGTGTGTGTGTGTGTGTGTGTGTGTATGTATATGTGTGTATGTGTATATGTATATGTATATATGTGTGTGTGTGTATGTGTGTATATGTATGTATATAAGTTTAACGTATTCACTAACACTCCAGACTCATGAGAAGTTGATGTTCCTCATTCCTTCTTTGAAAAGTGGAGGGCTACTATGTTGATCTTAGATATTAAGTTGCAGTTTTTACTCAGTCCTAACTTGAGCCAACATCTACTGTTTTTTAAATCGGAATTTATATGAATAAAGAATAACTTATTAGAGCCATTGGCTTTTAACTTATAGTTAAAGCATTAAGTTCTTGAAGGAATCCTATTTTGTTCATAATTTGGACAATGATCAACGCTTCTTGAGGTGCCTGAATGTGTTTACTCAGATAAACTACCACTGAAACTGATGTGATTGGCTTGGGCAAAAATCAAAAGATGGATCATGCTAATTTGTTTCCCAAATAATCAAGAGAAAGGAAGTATACTGTAGGAAAACCGCAAAGCAAAGCACAACAAAAAAAGCATCTGAGTTTAAATGCAAAAGTATATTGACTTTTCTCTTCAATGACAAATGTTTCTTGTCCCATTTTGGTAATATAAAGGACACCAGTGGAAAAAAAAATTGGTTTGGTGTTGCTGGCAAACCAATTTATCAAGGATTTAATTTAAGAGGTTCTGTCAACCAGGCTTTGAACTAAATGGCATCGATGAAAATGTGAAAGGTAAACACGAAGTGTGCAAAAGTTGAATTAATAGTAAGTGCGTCAATGCTATTTGATTCATGTTCATCTATTATTTTCTATTTTGCATTTAAGAAATCTAGAAACCTGGGAAATAAAGGGGATCACTGGGGAATGTTCAACACTCATGTCTTGTAGCTCACTAAAGACCATGATTAAACTATGCTCACAGAAAAGTTGTGGACAATTTGTGTGTGAAATTTGGATGTGTATCCCGGCAGGTTTGCATCGTCATGGGCTATCAGCATTTTCACTATGTAGCTCGATAATGCTTTTTCTTAATTTTGTTAAATGCCATATTAAATGTAAGGATCAAAGACTTGGTAGCTGAATTGGTATCTTGCACGCAGCTTTGTGGCTTCCTGTAACAACAACATAAAAATGCTGATTACTTTAAATTGAAAGCCAAAATTAAGATTCAAAGAACAGGGGTTTTTTTATATTTTATTTTTAGTGCATGCAAGTCTATAACCAGAACAACATAATTTTGGGTCCATTTTAAATTGTATTGAATTTGTATTTTGATAATGTGGTAAGGTAAACAATAGAAAAACAACCCTTTCCCCAAGGTGCACTCTGAGGCACTTCTTTCCTACTAATTCTTGCTAGCTTAAGTGGCTACCTTAAGGCATGTCCCTCCCACCAAAACTTCCAAATATATATTCATGGGATTGACATTTTAATTCTGAGAGATCTAAGCAGGTAGATACCTAAAATGACCATTGCCTTGGCTGCTATCTCTTCCTCTCCCTACAACTGGTAATTGTTCCAATTTTCTCTTATGTTTGCCTTTCTTGGGTCATATTCTTAGCTGATGTGAACTGTCACAGCTCAATTGATTTCAAAATTGAGATAATTCATCCCTATGGGGTTTATTAAGCTAAATCATTGTTCCAAAGTAGGTTCATAGCTGATGCAACGTACTCTTCTATTGGTGAATATTATATCATTGAAATACTTGGCCTTGAGGACATCCATGCTGCAATCAGAGAGATGATTTCAATGCATGTAGACCTATTTGAGCTAGTTTTAGTCTAGTTTGCTTGGGTAACAATCGTAGTGTAGCCATGGTAACTGGACTTCAGCACAAACGAACTGCCCAAGCATTCACCCAGGGTCCCAGCAGGATTGCATAACCTGCACTGAAGCCAACCTGCTGCAGAACTACATTGCTATTAGTACACAGGATTGCTACATTAAAATGAGTTCATCTATGTCTCCATGTGCCACGATCTTGTTTACAATTGCAGTGCAGTTTAATATTGTTAGCTTACTTGATAACTGGCTCCTTTGCAACTGTTTAAAACCATTTTATAATGTGGTGCCTCCTTTAGAAGATTGAAGGCACGTGACTTTTTTTTTCCCCCTGAAGTGCAATATATTTTTAAAACATGATGAAGTATAACACTGATTAGTAGCATAGCATCAAGCATGTGTCTTGTCTTGCATAATATTAATTTGTAAGACCAGTAGTATCAGACAAAGCTGTAATCTACCGGAAAAAACAGCAAAAATCCATTGTCTTAACGTTCTGAAAAATGCAGAAGAAAATTAACAGAAACCGGTTATGATTAATGTACATTTCCCCACACTGTGGGGAGTGGGGGAATGCTGAAACTGTATAACGAAAGAAAAGATATGTTCACATTTGTCTGTCTGTAGTTTTTTTTCTTCCCCATACCTAAAACCTGTGGACAGTTGATTTGTTGCAAATATTCACTTGACTGCGTGTAACATTTTTAGCTGGATTGTAAGTAAAGAAATCAAGCTCTATCTCACTAATCCCTTGTCTCTTTCCACCTTCTTTTAATTTTGTAATTCTGGCATGCATTTTCCAAGTAAGTTCTCTGAACATAAAAGGGTAGCTTTTTCTTTTTTTCAAAAATGATAAGATTTCATTATATTACATTACATCAAGGTTTTGGACAAAGAGATGATTTTTGGTGGAGCTTTTAGCATCACCTATTATGGAGATCATCCAATAGTTACCAGCAATAATACTTCACATTCATTTGCTTGTAGCTGGAAATTTCCCTGACAGGTGTATGCAAAAAATCAGCTCAAGTGGTTCATGTATTTCATAGAAACAAATGACAGGAAAATGTTGTTTTAGCCATAAAAAAAACAACCCAATTAATTAGACTGTTTTCTTTTAAATACGATTCCGTATTTTTCAACAGGGACTTGAAATCGGGCCTTTGTATCAGGCATGCAATCCCATTGAAAGTCTGCTTGAATTTGGCTGCACCATAATCTTTACAACAACAAAATCACAATTTGCTCATATTGGGTGCATCTACACATGCAAATAATGCCAGGTCAATTTCCTCTAAAGTAAATTACTCTAGAGCAAACTGACCTAGGTAGGCATTCACATATGCAGACTCAGAACCAGATTTGCTGCTCATGGCAGCAATCTGTTCTCACCCCCACTGGCCCTGCACCAGCCCCCTGCACCAGCCAGGGAGAGCTGTAGGCTCTCCTTGGGTGCTAGCCCAGGGGCTGGCAGGGAGCATGGGGCCAGAAGAGCTGTTTCCTGGCAGGGGCTGGGCCATTGCTCGCTGCCCCTGGGGGCTGCCTTCTGCTGGGGTGGGTACAATGTACAAGCAGGGACCTCCTGGCCCTGGCTCCTGATCATGGGCAGGAGACTTGGAAAGAGCTGTAGGGGAAAGGCAGGTCCTAGCCCTCTTCCCTGATCCTCCAATGGGGCAGTGAGCTAGCAGGTTGCAAATTTAGTTGTGCAGGTAGCAAATTTACTTGTGATTAGAGTCAAGACACAGGAAGTCTTCACATGTAGCCATGGATGCTTACTGCACAGTAATTAGCTCTACTGTGCAGTAAAGCATTTCATGTAGACACACTCATTCTGTAGAGATTTATTAAAGTAGCATAGCTAATATCCTAATCAAGAAGTTTTAAACTTCTCTGTTTCCTGCTACTGAGTAAAATATGCATATGCTCTCCCCACAGAGTAGCTGAATCTCTTCCAGTCCAGTTTCATGGAAACTTAGATGGATTTAGGCTGTAATTACAGCTCAGAGTACCAGAGCTAGCAGTAGACTGCCTCTCTCTCCTGTGATTAGTGACTTTTGCCCGGGTAGCAGAGACATAGTAAACTAAGGGGACAAAAGTTTGAACTGGGGGAAGGGAAAAAATAGATTGAAGTCAAGGGTCTAGTTGAATTGCTACTGGCTGCCATGATTTTGCACAAATAGAGAAAGCCAGAGCATGGAACCACCAAAAGGCAGAGAAGGATGCTCCCTTTTTCTACTATCAGACATGCCTCTCCATCACGTGGCAGCTCTGTGCTCCTATAGCTGCAAACCTACTCCCAGTGGCTTTATTTTGTGTTTAGGAGAGGGAGAGGGCTGTGCTACTGAGAGGTTGGAAGCTAGAGCATGCAATGGCAAGATTGTGAAGCCACCAGGAGGCCAAAAAGCATACTTGGGACTTCCAGCTTCTCCACACCGCAGTCTTCTGCCAACTGCACCTCTACCACAGGATGGGAAAGGGGAGGGGTGGCAGGGAGGGAAACCATAGCCTCTTTCAAGCTATCTGACCATTGGAGAGCAAGTGGGGCTTGGGGAAAATGAGGCCATGTAGTGTGGGAAAATTTCAATTAACCTCAAGTAACTGTGGCTCATTGAACTTTTCCACAGCCTTTACCTGCCAGTTATAAGCTGGAAGACGCAGCCTCTCTGGGGAAAGCTTGGGGGCTGGGTTAGTAGCACTGCCTTCTGCATGGGACCAGACCTTCCCCACGCATTCTCCCTCCTAGTGCAGGGGTAGAACCAAGGCTCCTGACTTCTAGTCACACCCCTGGTTGCCAGTCCTTTAGTAGCAACTCAGCTTTTTAGGTCCAACATTTCATTAATCCTTAATATGGGACTATATGAGCAACAAGGAGAAGAAAGCAAAATATTGAATAGCTGCTTAGTGTTTCACAAAGCAACCTTAAATCCTAATTTGAACTTTTTGATGCTCTTAATCTAGTTCTAAAGTGTAATAAATACTCTCTATGTCTGCCTGAAATCTTCATCACAACTAAAGTAAACTAAATACTTGCAGTATCATACAATACACTTCTTTAATACTTATTATTGAAAACATTTTTAATCACAGGGGATGTTTTATCAATATCTTGTTATATTTTACACTTCTTTTGTGAATTAGTCCAGTATTTTTCCCAGAATAAACTGCTGGTACATGGGAGATATATCTCCAGAAGAATAATGAAATTTAATTTAGAATGCTATTTTTCTCTTCTTGAATACGGTCTGAAGAAGAAGGATTCAAATGCACACAATCACCACCCTCCTCACCAAAGCATTTGTAAATTTATTCCATATGTTGTATCAGTTTTCAAGATTAATTAGTTAGAATAAAGAATGAGCATTCTCTAGAGCTGATAAGGACATTATTTTGGAGCTATGGGAGATCTTTGCTTTAACTGCATGCCATTTTCTTTTTTTGTGAATGTTTGTTACTTCTATGAATGCCCTTTGTTACTACTTTGAATTTATATTTGTAATACATAGAAGTTTTATTAGTCCCAGAACTTTAGGGCTTCTTGGCATCTGTTCAAATTTGTCCTTGTCATCAGCACTTTGTTATGGTATATAGCCTGTGTCTTTGTTTAGATTTCATTAAAAGGGATGTATATATCCTCTACAGAATTGGGCCAAGAATGGTAATTTTATTTTGTGGAGGATTTACAAAATTTGATTTTATTCTGATTTGGAAACACTGTTAAGAAGTCTCTGTGAAACATAACATGAAGAAAAATCATCAGTTTAATTCTGTCTGTAGATATCTGTCATCTTCAGCTGTTATATAGAGGAGCACTTCCTGGCCCATGTCTCTGAGATTCAAAGTTATCTTTACTTTTTTTCCTTGGGAAATCTTTTATTGACATTTTGTGTGTAGCTTGAAGTAAATACCTTCATTGCATTTTAAGACTGATCTAGACATTAAAAGACTGATTAATGAGCGATCTATACCTCATGCAGTCATTGATCCCCGTGGAAACAAAGGTTTTAACTGCTGCCACTCTTCTTGCAATTTACACCCATATTGTCAAGATATAAATAATAACAAGAAATTCAGTCATGGATGCTGTTGTGAGATTAGCTCCTGAGTAGGCTACCAAGACAGAGACAGTGCCTGCAGGCAATCCAGCCTTGGGTTGGGGTAACACTGGTGGTTTAGGGTGGTCCTAAGGAGAGGTGGAGATGCCAGCAATTTGTGGATTGGGGGACTATGGGAAGGAGGAGGTCCAAACAGGCCTGGAAGCAGGGCTAGAGGCAGAGAATAAGGCCAGAACCCAGGAACAGGGAAGAAGAAGGTTATAGAGGCCTAGGAGTCAGAGCAGGACCTGTGATCAGGGCAGAGAAGGGGCCCTGGGAGGGGCTGAATTGGATAGGAGCTAGAAACAGGCAGAGAAAGGGCTAGAGAGTCCAGGGCTCAAGGAGGTGCCAAAACGCATGAGGCTGAGAGAGTGATGTGAACCAAGACTGAGGGCCTATTAGATTGATTGAGACTAGGACTGATGGCCTATGACACTGATTGGTGATATTTGATTGATTGGTAACATCTGCAAGGGTGAGTATGGCTAGAAGGGGAGATGAAGCCACAAAATTAGCCTTTAAGTTGATGAACAATTAGACCATAACTCATGAGTGGATGTGATCTCACAAAGGGATCCCTGAGGCAGCCTCCAGTTTGTAAATACATGTTTACATCGAGGCATGGGAGGTCAGCATAATGGGAGGATGCTTAAAAGACAATGCAAAACAGAGACGAAGTAGCCGCCAGGGGCCATCACAGACACCCCTGAAGCTGGCCTTTACACCTGCTATGTGTTCCTGGATGAAGCAGCAATTAATAAAAATAAACAGACTTATTCAGTCTTCTTGGAGGTTAGAATTCTACCTCCAATATGTTAGGTACATTTTTTTTTCTACAAGGAAACAGATAAAAGCAGCTGGCCCCCAAAAAAGAAATCTACCATAGACTGATATTGAGAAAGAAAATGTTCAGAAGCATATAATTTCATATCTATACAAAGCTAATTAATCTCTAAAAACATGCAGAAGATAGCTACTTTTGATAAAACTTTTCTTTAGGACCTATTACTCATTTGTAAATTCCAGACTGATCAAACCATGAAACCTGTTATCATAATGGCATGCCTAGCTGAAGTTTAGGACAACAGAGAAAAATAAGTCACCATTCTAAGCATTTAAACTTCTACAGAACATCATTGCTTAGAGGACAAACAGATGTGCATTTGTCTTGGTGTCATAAAAATGGAATGAAATCAAGCAATAAATCTAAAAAAGTATAATATTGTTAGTTTCTTATCCAGTGCCATAATGTGTGCCTGAAACTTCACAGGTAAAATTATTTTCGTTTTGTAGGAGGAATTTTAGTTTCAAAAAGACATTAGAAGGTACACATGTGTGATATTGACTGCACTGATGATAATGCAAATTATTCACTGAATTTAACTGGACGAAATTTTACTGAAAAAAGAAGGGGATGGAAAAGGAAATGCCATGATCTTTATAATATAAGGTCACTGACTTAATGATATAGTTTCTACTAAGTTACTTCCTTTCTAAAATAAAAATATGAAAGCAGTAGAGACCTTGTCAGTATTCAAAAAAAAAATTAAGTAGAAATTAAGTGGATTTTGGAGAAGAATTTGAAGGACTGTGGTGTCCACATACTGCACAGATCTTGATCATTCCAGGCAGATGGAACAGAAGAACAAAACGTGCAAAAATTATTTTAGGGTGGAGTCTGAAATATGGAAAATATTTGAGTTGCCTATATATACACCATGTTGCTAAGTGTATTCTTTTAAGAAATAATAACACAACACTTACTCATTGACTGTGAATATTCAACTGTTGCTCTTTGGCATGTCATAGGAAAGTGCACTGGGACCTACCAATGCACAAGCACATCTTCAAACATCCATTAAAATTTCATTTGGACAGCAGGGTCTTCTATGTCACAAATAAGGTGGCAGGAAATGACTATATAATTGCAGTGAAGGGAAAAATGTAATTTAGATATATCTTTAATGAAGAGAGTGAATGCAGTCATGCTCAAAAAGCATTTCCAGATGCACAAAAACTAACAAGTAAACCTGCAGAGAAAATATGCTTTAGAATACTGGATGCCAAAGTTGGATATTAGTAAATACCAGTAGTTGGGGAAATACTTGAGCAATAACAGTGAGTTCTCAGCTTACATTAATTTTGATGGTAGTCAATAGCCATCTGATTACTAAAGTTTGCTGGAAATAATTTGAAAATTCAGGGTTGGTAAGCACTTTAGATATCAAATTGATCTTTTATAACAAATTAATGATATAATGGTATAAACCTTTGATAGATATGCAGTCTAAGAATGCATACAAACACAACATTTCTGCCAACAGAAACACAGTTCCACTGATAGAACCACCACATGTACAAGCATTCAAACAGTTTCTACCAGACCATAAATGGGGGTCCAGTAGAAATATCAACTTCACCAGACAAGGTAGAAGTCAACTCTGGTAGAGCTTCTACGGGTTGAACGAAGACTTGTATGATCGGTAAAAGCTACCCAGCTATCCTCCAGCATCCCAGCATGCTGTATTTACCCCTCCCTCTCCCTTCAGAGAGGCAGCCTGCAACTTGGCTGAACTGCAGTGCTCCAGCCAAGTCACAGATCAAACCATTTCCCTGACCTGGGGCTGAGAGAGCCATATCCCCTGGCTGGGCAGATGGC
>NW_017728906.1:17278516-17309863 GCF_001723895.1 Crocodylus porosus
TAGCATTTGAAGCTGTGGCTAGGAGCCAGGCTGGGCAAATTGTTGCCATCCATTCCCTAGACCAGACTTTCCAGTGTGACAGGTACTTTTCCCTGCTGCTCCACCTTTCCCCCCACCTGGGACCAGTCTGGGAGGAAAGGGGATAATGCTTCTTGCCTCTTCCACTGATCAGGGTGTTGTCCCTTGTTCCCTCTTCTTGAGAGGACTGCAGGCTTTGGCTTTTATGTGCCTCATGGGAGAAGATGCTTTCCACCCCTATCAGGCTCTTCAGAGCCCACTCACTCATAGCCCCAGGTGCAGGACTGTGGATGCTGGCTTTGAAATGCCCCACAGGGAGCAACCTCCATCCCCCTTTGACTGGAGAGCTGTCCACACTTTGCTGCAGGCACCAAATTTGAAATGCCATGTAGGAGTTTTAGTGAGCTGTCACAGGGCTGTTAAACACCCTTCTTCTCCTGCAACAGCTCACCAAAATTCCCTAAGTGCCCCCCAAACGCAGTCAGGTGGCTGGTATGGGGCTACAGGTGGGCAGGGAACAACATCTGGGAGTGGGATGGGCAGGCAGGGACAGAAAAATGATCTGGGAATTGGGATCATAGGAGGTTGACAGCATGGGGCCAGAGCCCAGGGCAGAGTCACAATCCATTCTCCCCATGCCTCTGTGACTTGCACTGTTTCTGTGGTCAGGGGCATGCGGCGAACAGATCACAGCCCTTCCCTGGGCCCCAGCCCCATGTTATCACTGCCCCAGGATCCCAGGAGACTGGTAAAGACCGATGCAAGCAAGCTTGGGTGGATGGGATGGAGCTATGGGTGGGCTTATACTGGTGTTCCTACCAGATGTACCCAGGAGCAGGATGGGTGGGTGGGGCTGGAATCAGGATTGCAAGGTGGTGGCAGCATGAGGCTGGGTCCAGGGTAGAGCCACAATCCACTTCCTGCACACCCCTGCCTACAGAACCAGTGCTCATCAGAGAGGCATGTGGGTAGCGGATAGTGGTTCTGCCCTGGCCCTGCTTTATCACCAACCCTGGCCCCACCTAACCATCCCCATCCTGGATGCAGTTCCCCACCCAGCCATCGCCCCATCCCATCCCATCCATCTGGCTACATGCCCTGTCTGCTTGGGATTTATCCCTGGTGGTATGAGCGGGGCAGGTAGGCCATTGTGCCTGGGCAGTGGAGCAAGGTCCAAAAGTTTCAGCTGGGAGGAACCACCACCACTGGGGCTGCTGTGAAACGGAGTCTAGCTGATGTGCCACTCCAGCCCCATGGAACACCTAGGGGGTGGTGGGACAGGTTGCAAACATTACTGCCCAGGCTGGCCCCTGCATCTAGGTCAGGTGGGGCTGGGTGACCTTCAGCAGCCCGGACAAAAAAGTTTGGCAGGCTGTAACTGGCTGGTGTTACAGAGGAAAGGATGCATTGAGCTTTGGGAGAAGAAATTGGCAGGTCTGAAATGATAGTACACCTACTCTGGATCTGCTGTCTGACAACCTGAGAAGAAGGGGTTCCATTGTCCTTTAGGGCCACCAGCCAATGCACCCTGACCTGTGACTTCAGCTACTGTCACCTGTCTCCAGGCAGATGAAGAAGTTTTCAAAGCAAGGTGGGATGCATGATCTGAGGCCTCCTATCTGAGTGCTGCCAGCATCAAAGACTGTCTGCAGAGCGTGCAGCCAGCCCCCTGAATATTTGTATACGGTTCCCATCAGCTTAGACTAAACTGCTTAACTTCTAATGCTTCATTTGAATGCTTGCACATACCCTGACATACTGAAAAAGCCTGTGTCGGTGTCTGTGTCTGTGTGTATGGAGGGGAAAAGATTTAGGTGGTAGCTGGGCAGGAGGGAAGTCTGCCTTATTTTCTAGTTAGCAATTAATTTTTGGAAATCTAACATCAGATTTGTAACTTGGTCAAGGACCATATTCTTATCTGCTGTGAGAGCACTGAGCAGGCACGCTGTAGTGTTTTGCTTAGAAGCAAAGCACTCATTTTTAATTTTTCCTTACATTTCAGAAATTTAATGAATCTGGAAAAACATTAACCAGTCACTTACTATGTTTTTGTAGAAGAAACCACCCTTGGGTATGAACAAGCCTAAACATACGCAGTAGGTGTGTCTACATTACTGCATAGTAGTAACAAGCTACTGCTAAGTAGCACTGGTAGGCACTGATCAAGATGCAACACTACTTTGTAGTAGTAATGAGCTACTGTGCAGTAGTGTCTGAAAAAAAAACTACGTACGGACTCTACTACACAGTAACACCACTTGAGTAGATGCGGCCCCAGTGTCTGTACAGGTGGCTTTTGCTTTAAGCCATCTTATGCTGGGTTGGGAATCATAAGTACAGCAGTTCTCCACTTCTGGGAGTAATGCAGATAGCCCAGTATAAGTAACTTGTGAAGAAGAGGGGGGCTGGCAGGTCTGTGAGAGGGTTGGTGAATCTAGGGGGAGTGTTGGTGGGTTTGGGATGGTTTGTGGGGAAGGGAAGGGACGTGTTACCTCATCAGGGTGCTAAATATAGAGCAGTCAGGGTTTGGGAGAGGGGCTGGGAATAGGTCCAGGACTGGAGCAAGTAGCTGGGCTTTCCCAGCTCTGGGAAACATATGCAGCTATTTGCAAGAAAGGGTTAATCCTTTCTCAGTCTAAATTAGCGTACCTCATGAGATTGGGAAGGCCATTTTTTAAACCAAATTAAACCTTCTGAACACCTTCATGATTGGACATTTAGATTGATCTAACCCTGGTTAGGCCAAACTAAATGCAACACCTGTGCATACACTTTCATATTTATAAGAGGTTTTGCAAAGCACTGTGCTACATCCTCAGAGCAAAAGAACCATTGCATTATGTATCATGACAGTGTATTATTCTTAAAACTGTCAGACTGATGCTGTGTTGTGCAAATACCCTGATGATATAAAGTACTGGAGTGCAGCAGCCAGGATTCATTCTATGGAGTACAGCATAAGTATTTTATTTTAACTTATATGGTGCCATGAGAAGTGGAAGATTAGATTGTTCATTGATTAGCTCATCATGAGGTTGTTTGCACTGATGTGTCTCGCCACCCCCTACCCAATTCAATCTTGCATGTCAATGGAATGTTTTCTAAAATCCTCGAAAAAGACACAGTTATAAATTCAATAAAATGTAATTGCAGGAATTTCCCTGAGTGTTTCATTCAAGAAGAGGGGAAAAAAAAGACAGAATAGTTCATTTGACTCAAGCCTGAGCTCTGGAAATGGCTTTTACACAAATTGTGAGTCAGAGAGATGACGCTAAACATTTCAACCATTTCAAAATTTATTTTAAAAAACAATTAGGTCATTGTCTTAACAGCTAATTAAATCAGAGGCAGTTTTCATCCAGACAAATGGAAAAAAATGAATCTGAAATCAATAAATGTCTGTTTTTGCATATTCTTGAAAATGGCCTGGTAATTTTATGAAATGGGAACATATTTAAAAATAAAAATACCAAAGTAATACTTGCAGACTTTAACTTTATGTGCCATGTTTCTACTCTGGGTGATTTTTTTCCCCCAGCGAGTTATAAAATCTGAAACTGCAAAGTTTGCAATGAATATTTCAACACACAGACAAAATGAAAGGTTAAAATATTGTAACAAAAAAACAAATACAGACAGACAGACCACCATTAGTTAGAACAAAGAAAGTCTGTTACCTGGATGCCCAGGATTACACCATCTTCATCTGTAAACTGAAAACGTGAGCTATATATTTAGTATTTATCTCATACCTAATCACTTTTCAGATTCACAGTGTAGGCATCCCCATGTCTGGGTTCCTTGAGATGCCCAATCTGACAATCGTCTTCTAAGCATAATTAGCATCCACTGGCAACACTACTTTTATATATTTCCTCCAATGTCATTTCAGTGTAAATTGCATATGCAGTCTCTAGGAGGAGGTCCAAGAACAAAGGCCTTCTCCCACTATAGCAAGTGTCCCATCACTGGGCTCAAGTTATGCTTATGTTTTCTTATTTATTCTCTCTTTCTCTCCCTTTATCTCTCTGCAGTCACAGGAATTCTTCCTTCTTTCCTCACAGGCATTCTTCTACAGGGAAGAGAGGAGACTGCCAGTTCTACACAGATAACTAAGTCTAGGAGTGGCATACCTACCATAAGCCATAGACCGCATTTCAAATTTGAGGTCATGCAGACAAGCACATCTCCTGATGCCTCCATCCCAGAAGACTTCAAAAGGGCTACATAAACATTAAAGGGTGCAGACAGACATGTAGCTCTCCCGTCTAACACATGACATTTCACAGAAAGCATCATGAGTTAGACTGACTCTCCCAATCCAACAGATGTTGGCTATAGGATCAGGAGGGCATGTGATCCAGCTCCCCATTGGAAATGATCCAGGGAGAGAGGCTGCATGTCTGTAGCATCTGACCCCTGGCCACACCCCACTCTCCAAGCTCTCATGCTCTTGAGAGAGAGCACGAGAGATGACGGAGGCAGGGGAGTGAGTTTGATCTGGGGTTTCCCCAGGCACACTGGAATGTGTGTGAGGGTGTGGACTGGACCCCCCACCTTGGGGGGGCTCCAGTCCACCCCCTCTACTCTCCATCACTTGTTGAGGAACCCACAGACTGAACTCACTTCCCCCTCTTCCCCTTGCCTCTCCCCCCATCATGAAGACAGGGCTGCGTCAACTCTCGGCCATGTTAACTCCTGACTGCACTGGCAGACACTAATGGAAGCGTTCCACTTTGGAGTGCCTTCATCTGAACCCTCATGTAAGACAGTCAAGTGCACAAGATGTCTTCCTCTCTCCCCCTTACCCTGCTCTCACAGGAGTGGAAACAGAGCATTATGGGATGTTTGCGAATCATAAAGCATACAGATATTTCAAGAAGTTTCATAAAAACTGCTAAGATGTTCCTCATTTTTGAAGGGTGTTTTCAATCATGTCAGCCATTTCTATGTGCTTCTTTCACTGTGCATATCTGTACACTTGTTGTGTGGAGTGCTTCAAAGGCCTTTCAAACAACACATATGTCCAGGGTCTCAGAGATCCATTCACTCAATGTGTTTGTGTTTTGTGACAGAGGCTGTTCAAGCTTCTCCATGATGGCCAATCAAGCTCTGTTTCTGCAGTGAAATGAATATCAGCAGCTTTAATATTCATCCTAATTCCCTCCTGGGTCATCTCTTGTCATGACTGCCACATTTATATTTGTGTGTCTGCTGGTGTTTCATCAGTGGCTATGTTGTAGAAAGGAATTTTTCTATGATTTTAGTCTACTGAGAGCCCAAATATGATCATGTAGTGGGTGCCTCTGATTTTTAATCTGCTGACTGCATTCTGTTATGCTTGCTACTGTTCTTGTGATGTGTCATGGGGCAATTCTAGTAAACAGAAACTATTGTCATTCATTGGTTTAAGGCAATGCACCTGCAATTTTTGTTCACTATAGTGTGTAGTTTCTTTCCATGCCCTGATCATTCCCAAGCTAGGCATGTGTATTTAACTGCCAAATAGTGCCAAAAGTGCAGTTACAATAGTTTGTAATGTTGTTGGATTAGCCCACGTTCTAGTCTGGGAACTGACTTTGCATTTCATCTCTTCTGTGAGTGCTTTATATGAAAGCATGCAGTCACTCCCAAGTATATAGAGGCTGGTCATGGGTGAGAGCTATTCCATTCCAGGTTAGGTTTTGAATTCCGCTTACTAGAATCTTGGTTCCAAAGGCAGAAAAGACTAATTTGTATTTTATTTGTATTAGCACATTGTTGATTTTTTATATAGTAGTCTAACAACTTGGCTTCAACCTAAGTGCAGGTCTTAGCTTGGGCAGTGATACACAAATCATCTGCATAAACAGAACATTTCATGCCTAGGTAAATTGGTTGATTGTTTGTGTAGATGTCAAATAGAACAGGTGCAAGTATGCTCAATTTAGGTTTGCCATTCTTTTGTTTTCACTGTTGGTTCCACATATATAATTTGGTGTGAAATTGCCAATTTTTCTTGCAAGGATCATATTAGTTCTAGTGGTTGGTAATCTTTGATCATATCACATTTTGCAAGGACCCTCCAGTCATTTTCAATGTCACAAGCTGCTAATGGGTATACAAATATGACACCAGTAACCATTCTTTTTTTTTTTTTTAATGATCTTCAATGTGTTCTATGACATTTAGTACTTTGTGCATGCTTTCCCTGGGCAGAAGCTAGCTTGCTTTGGGACTGGGAGTTCTTCAACCACCAGTAGCAAATGGTTTAAGATAAGGCATTCATAGAGTTGTAAAAAATGACATAGTAAGGGTATGAGTCTAAAGTTATTTGGATCCAAGGGATCTTTCCCTGATTTTAGAAATGCCACCATGTCTTAAGAACTTTTGTATGCCTGTACTACCACCAGTCAACTAGAAGTCAGGAACAGCTATAGTAAATGTTACCATGCCTAAGGCTCTTTGTGGACCCAGGTTTAACTGACTAAAACTAAGGTTTATTTTTGTGTTATGAGTTTAGATGAAGGGACGTTCATTAAGGTTGGAGAGTTTGGAATTGGTATACCAACGCTTAGGAATGATCAGGTCTCAGATGAGAATGAAATTAAAGACCTTTGTATCTAGAAAGGGTTTATTTGAGAAGATTGTTGAGAGTAGTCATCTGATAATGAAAACTATATTTTTACTAGCTTTAAAGATATAACTGCTTTATGGGCCTGAGCACCCCCAGCAGTCATTTTCAAAGTATGCACAGAATGCAAGTATTGCGTGTTGCCGATGTTTTACATCCACTTCTGAGTACTACACATGGTGCAAAACAGGGATAGTAGTGTTTTTTAAGGGTAAGGTTACATGTTACTACACTTAGACCATATAAATCTATAGAATGTTAATGTGTTAAAGTTAGAACATACAATGAGTAGTCATACATTGAGAGTTAATACCATTTCTTGCCTGCAAGGCTAGGGACAGATATTATACATAAACCAGTTTAAGTGATCAGAAACTGGTTTAAATTTGTAACAGAACAGACATTCAGTGAACATAAGTCAGTTTCAAAATGGGTGAAACTTTTAAGATAAACCTGGCTCAATGTAGCATCAGACTAAACTGATTTGGGGCAAACCGGTTTATGCAATGTCTGTCTCAGACCCCTTCCTGGTTTAAACTGACACCCCCACATATCCTAGATGCTTTGCAGCCCTGGGCTGGGCTGTGTTGTCTGCTCCAGAGAACAGGGCTGGCCCCTCTGTTCCCTAGCCAGAATTCCAGGGAAGGGGGAAAATGGTCTTCCTGGCTTCCCCCTGTCCTTGCCCCTGTCTCTCCACCTCTGCTGCTTACTGCTCAAACAGGGATCCCCCCTCCATTCCTCCCCTCTCCCACAGCACAGACCCCAGGCCCATGAACCCTAGGCATGTGGCATGCTATCTAATGCTCAAAGGTGTGTGTCTGTGTCTGTGTGCATCTCCAATTTCACTGGAACAGGCAGACAGGACAGTCTGCATAGGGCTTTTTGGAGCTAATCAGTAGTTCAGCTGGTAATGTCTCTGTTCCTTCCTGGGGAAAAAAACTATTTAAGAAGAGCTTAGAATTAGGAGAGAGGCTTTTGTTTTGTTGATGGGCTGATAAATGCTGTGTCATCAGCTCCCTGCTGGCTCCCTCACCTGTCAGGCTTGCTGCAGACAGTATGAAGAAGCAGGGAGAAGGAGACTGAAAAGCTCAGTGCTGCACCCCCCACCCTCCCACTTTGCTTCAGAATGCTAGGCAGGGGCTAGGGGTTGGCAAAACTCCCACCCCTTGAGCAGTGAGTGGGGAAAAGCCTAGGATTGCAGGCAGGGTAGGAATTTGCACCCCTCCCTCATAAGCAGTCCTGCCAGGGCCTGGTCCCTTCCCCCACCCAGATTATCACTATGGAAAGGAAGGGAAGGGAGGGCTGCTCTAGCACCAACAGCTTATAGCATGAGCCACTGCAGGCATGTGCCTGCATTTTCTCAATCCAGAGGGAATGTCTTTACAGTTGCAAACTGATTCAATCTAGGCAGGTTACATTAACCTGCAAAGATTGAATCAATTCAGGCTTTTTGAATGTCTGTCCCTAGCTCAAAAGTCTGACTTTGCAATAGAAAGCTAGTGAGCAGAGGCTTGACTAGGAGCCAGGTTAACTGGGCTCTGTCCTTCTTCTGTGATGCATGGCTGGTGCTGGTGCATCCTGGGATCCTGGAGGACTGCAAATTGCTTGATTTATCTCAATGGGGTAGACTGAAATTACTGTAACATGAGCTAGGTGGCATGGCACAGTTAACCCTTGCCTTAAGTGGTGTAACTAATGCTCAGAGGGCACTTAGTATGAGTTAATGAGCTTTAGTATGTGGACATGCATGCTTTAAATGACAAGGTCTTAGTGTCTGGAAAATGACTGGAGTATAATCTATTAACAAATCCCAAATAAAGGACAACAAATTTTGATGATGGTGTATTAATTTTCTTTTCTTGCCCCCTTATTTTTTCATACTGATCAGCAAATTATTTCTTCCTTCTAGGTATCTCATCTGCCTAATATAGATCTCTAGTCTAGTGCATGTTCTTCACCCACAATTCTAATACACCTGAGCATCTTATTTTTATTATCTTAAACTGATTTTGTATTTTTTTTAGAGAGGGGTAAAAGGAGGTAAAGTGAAAAAGCAAGCATTGTAATGCATAGTATTGAAAAAGCAAACATAGTGATGAGCTTCATGGAGCTGATTCAGGTATTGTCAGGTGCAGAAGCAGATCCAGGATTTTATAAAGGGGATACATTTACAGCAGGGGTGCTGCCACACCTACTCCCAACTTCTTGAAGAAGGCAAGCGTTCCGTCCTTCCCTTCCCTCTGAGCACGTCCCTCTGCACTGCTACCCCCAACCTCTTCCCTCCCATTTCCCCCTCCCCTTCCTGCCACTGCCAGGATAGCTACTGTTCATGCTGTTTTGGGGCTAAGGGGAGCTTCTGTTCCATTACAGATGGGCAGTGTTGGAGTTGGGCTCAGCCCAGAACAGCTAGCTGGCCAGGGATAGGAGCTCCCCCAACCCCCAGGACAGAGTGGACGCTGGCAACAGCAGGTGAAGGAGTGGGGAGAGGAAGGGATGGGGATGGGACATGCCTCTGAGCATGACATGGAAAGAAGTGTTAGGGGAGGAGGGAGGGAGATTTTACCTACTTTGGAACTTAAACATGTCCAGTACTGCTGCTGCTTCTGTGCCGCTAAGAAGTGGGAGTGCAGTCATACCACTGCACTCCTTCTGGATTACCTCTGGTCAGGTGTCCACTTACAGTCAATAAGATATTTTTCTTGTATTGCCTATGGTAAAAAAATGACTTCACAGATAAAATTAGGAACTGTTCATCTATTGGTGCCAATTTGGGTCTACATCTACAATCTCTATTTTTCCTGATGTGAAGCTTGTTTTTGTATCACTCCTAGTTTTTGCAAAAATACCACCTAGTTTCTGCATCACTTCTCCCATAATAGCTTTCCTGAAGAATCATGTTAAAGTGCCAGTGAAAGGAGTTTATCTGAGATATGGCATCTCAGTGATTCTGCTACTTTTAAGCAGTGTCAAGGGGCACAAGACACCACTGTTTAAAAAATGCATCGAGTTGGTGAAAGGACTGAGCAGACAGCCCAGTCACAATTATTTTAACATTTAGTATTTAGCATCCAGATAAATTAGTTTGAAAGGTTGCTCCAGGTTACTGAAGCAGGCTGGTTGAACTTAAAATATGCCATTTTGAGGTATGGGAAAGGCAATCCTTCTAGTTCACTTCATGTCTTTGAAGTCAGGGCTGAAATAAGAAGAGAAAATTATGCACATTTGCCAACACAAGTCCTTGTTTATAGAAAATCCAGTAGCTGCTTGAAATAGTATCTCCTTCCTCTTCATTTACCTGTGAAGAGAAAAATGGCAGTAAGTGTCTTTTATGAATACTATATTGGTGTGCAGATATGCTAAATTCATTATATTGTTTTATTTAGTGGAATGCATGTTTTTGCATGCCGGAGTGTGTGTGCTGGAATGGGTGAATAGGTTCATTGAAACTAAACAAAAGGCCTGCCACACAATTTACAACCCTGAATCTTAGCAAAATCTCCTCAGAGCTTCTGAAATATTAAATTCTCTCTTCTTTATTTTATGTGCTCTATTATCTTTACTGCATCACTATATTCATTTGCATTTATTACAGCTAAACATTTATGAATTCTTATTTGGACCAGTATTAAGCTAGGAAAAGATTTCCTTTATGGTTACAGAGCATCTAGGTTTTAATCTCAGCTTTGCTATAGAAGTCCTATGTGATTATAAGTATGTCATTAATAACATGATCCAAAACTTTCTGAAGCCATGGAAGGGAATTTTTGTTGTTGGGGTTTTTGTTTTTTACAATGAATTTTCAGTGAGCTTTAGATTGGGCCTTATCCTGAAATCTGCTCTGAATACATTCAATTCTAAGGTACTTGATGTTTTAGAGTTTAATCCTTTTTCACTGCCAGTTTCTTTTCCTGTAAACTATAGTTGATGATACTTCCCCACCTAAAAACAGGAGTGTTGTGATGTTAAGCTGTTATTTTATAAAGTGCTTTAAGATGCTCAGGTGGAAGGTATTATAGAATTGCAAAGTATTATTATGCTGATGTCAGAGTTTAGTTTATTGCTACCTTCTGTTTGTGCTTCCTAAAAAGTACCAACTCATATCTATACGGAAGAGCCATTCAGCATAGTAAGTACATTTCTGGAGAATCCACAGATACAGTTAAATTACAGCTGCTAAGAAGATTGGGCTCAAATCCATAGTCTGAAATTTTGCAGATAACTTTATTAAAGGCATTTTGCTGAGAAATGGAATAGAAGTGTTTCACAATAAACTTATTTTCTTAATTGCATGTCTTAAGAATACATTTTTTAGATCTAAGGTATCTACTCATGAATGACTTGAAATTCATGTAAAAATGATAATATAGGGCCCTGTATCTGCTGTGTGAAACTTAGATGAAACTGATTATTAGCATGCAATCAATATTATTTTATTAAACTGGGAAAAATACAGAGCTTAAGAGGAAAATGAGAAACCAACATAAATGGGAAATTGATTGGTTCAGAAGATTAGATATTGACTATAGTGTCTTTTTAGCTCTATGTTACTGCTTCACACCCTATCATTGGCCCAAATCCCATCATAGAGTCCACAGGGGTAGTCTCTCTGTCATGCACAACCCTTTTGAAATCATTGGGTTCTGCACAGATACATGAATCCACCTATGAAGAATCCACTGCAGGACTTATGGAATGTTTTTAGTATTGGTTAGCTGTTTGGTGGGCTATGGGAAATGAGTTAGAGTTTTCAGTGTACCTGTTCAGCTGTTCAAATGCTTATAACAAAATTCTTCATAACAGAAAATAACAGCTGCCATTAATTTCTTGCATTGTAGCAAGCCATGAGACCAGTGAATAAATGATCATGTAGTCTGAAGTAATCTCAGTTCCTTATATACTTTGCTTTCAAAACGGGGTTGAGGCATAATAGCAGGTCAAGTGTCCTTCTAGAATCACTCAGGCCCTAAATTCACCTGAGAACATTTTAAAAATGAAACTATATATAGTTATTAAAAGGCTGAAGATTTAGAAGGGCAAAATTATTTTAAAAGACATAAGAAAAGCCTATAGCCTCCAATGCCTACTGCACAAGTAAATTAAGCCTTTGTGATGTAGATTGTTACATGGTCAGATAGGTGGAGAATTGGCTTATGGGACACATGCAGAGGGTGGTGGTGAATAGGTCACTTTTGATTTGGAAAAATGTGGGCAGTGTTGTTCACCAAAGTTTGGTCCTTGGACCAGTGCTGTTCAATATCTTCATCAGTGACTTCGATGAGGGTGTGGAAAACACTCTGTCCAAATTTGTGGAAAACACCAAATTATGTGGCAAAGTAAACACACTGGAGGGCAGGGAGTGGATTCCGGCAGATTTGGACAGATTGGGAAAGGGGGCAGATCAAAAGAGGATGCAATTTAACAAAGATGAGTACAAAGTGCTGGATCTAGGGAGAAAGAATCACCAACACACCTAAAGACTGGGAGGTGACTTTTTAAGCAACACAGCAGCAGAAATGATCAACTCCAAAATGAATATGAGTCATCAGTGTAACAAAGTGGTAAGTAAAGCCAGCCACACTCTTTCATGCATGAGAAGGTGCATCACAAACAAGTGTAAGGAGGTAAGCACTGGTAAGACCACATCTGGAGTACTGCATCCAGTTCTGGGCACCACATTTCAAGAGGGATGCGGATAAACTTGAGAGGGTCCAGAGGAGGGCTACTAGGAGCAACAACCATAAAATGACAGAGACCAGATTTAGATTAGACATTAGGAAAAATGTATTTATGGTGAGGCTTGCCAAAATCTAGAATGGGCTTCCAAGGAAGGTGGTGCTCTCCCCTACCTTGGAGGTCTTTAAGAGATGACTAGAGAAGCACCTAGCTTGGGTCATCTGACCCCAGTGCTCTTTCCTGGCCAGGGCAGGGGTTCAGACTCAATGATCTACTAAGATCCATCCCAACCCTAAAAATCTATGAAATCTATGAAAAAAATAGTTGAACTGATTTTCAATGTTAATTGTGAATGTACAGTTTTCCTTCAAAAATTGTTCGGGTGTCCTGTTTCATTTCCTCCTCAAGCATCCCCCGCTTTATTTCATTCTTATTTAAATATTTTTGGCATTTGCATCAGAGAAATTAAATAGCATTCACTAAGGTGGCACATTTTAAATAAATTTCCTCAGTGAAAGAAAGATTGTAAATGTTTTAATGAATATAACTCTATAACCTGTAGGTCACCAATTTTGTGCTACAGGTTGGAAACAGGAAGTGTATTCCAAAACCAAAAAGGACTCTGTTTCATTTCGTAACTCTTGATTTTTGTATCCATTTGTTATTTGCAAGATTCAGGCTTTATGTATAAAGACAGCCCTAACTTGAATGCCATTGTGGCTAATATCTACAACAGTTATACTTAGAATAAGAAAAAGTACAATAAAATTATAAGTAATACTATAACACATTAATAAATATGTTGCCGATTAATCCTCTCCTTATTTTTCTCTCTGCCTCTTTTCATGATAAGGTGACAGAAAGAAGTGGATGTAATATAACCTAACTTTACTCCTACAACATTCTCATTAACAAGCTAATGAAACACAGACTAGATGATGAAAATACTGTAAGATGGATACAAACCTGGTTGGATCATAATGCTGAACAGTCATTAATATCTCAGTATCTAATTGGGAGGAGGTATCAAGTGGGGTTCCACAGGCAAAAAGTGTGCTGCTATCATCAGTGCAAATGAGCCTACCATGACCAACTCTGACGAAGTCAAGAACCAGTTCTACAATGACCTCTATTCTGTGATCACTACTGTATCAGAGTCTGACCACCTCATCCTCTTTGGTGACTTCAATGCCAGGATTGGGTCTGACTACCAAGCATGGGATTGAATCATTGGGATGGGCGTCATTGGTGCACAGGATCAGAAGCTGCAAAAGCAATGATTGTCTCCTGCTCATACTATCTAATGAACATGAGCTTCTGGTTACTAACACTGTGTTCCATCTCCTCAGCCAGAAGACACCATGGATGCACCCTTACCTCAAGCACTGGCATCATATTGACTATGTCATCATCTGAAGGAGGGATGTGATGTCCTTGTAACCAAAGCAATGTGTAGCGCTGAATGCTGAACTGATCACTGACTCATCATCTCCTCATTACAGAACAAGATTCAAACCAGATAGCATCCAAGAGGACAAAGTGGACTGAAGCAGCTCAACAGTAGGCTGGCTGTTGCCAACTATCTGAAAGATCAGGTTCACACTCCATTCTGATTCCATTGAAACCAACTGGAAGTGGCTCCATGAACCTATACACTCTGCAGCCCTTGAGACCCTCAGACCAAGCATCCACCAAGATTGGTTTGATGAAAATAATGAGGCGATACAATGGCTACTGGAAGAGAAACAACATCTCCACAGAGCCTACCTCTATGATAAGTCTGCATCAGCACAACACACCTACAGCTTGATATGGATGGCCATTCAGTGCAAGTTGTGAGGGATACAGGACACATGGTTGAGGAACAAAGCAGACAGGATCCAACACTATGCTGACCAAAATGATGCAAAGAAGTTCTTTGATGCCATAAACACTGTCTATTGTTCATGGGTCTGTGGATCCTCCTCCTCTTCTGTCTGCTGATGGGACCACGCTATTAACTGACAAGACCCAGGTCCTCCAGAGATGGGCTTAACACTTCAGCACCATCCTAAATGGGACCTCTTCCATCAACATGAATTCCATATGTAGGCTGCCTCAATTCTCTGTCAACACCTTGTTTGAAGCTCCACTTACAATTACAGAAGTCCAAAGGCCATGCAACAAATGTCTAGTGGCAAAGCTCCTGGAGCTGATGTGATTCCAGCAAAGATCTAGAAATCAGGTGGTCATGGCCTTATGGAGAAACTAACTGAGATCTTCTGCAGTATGTGGTCACATGAGGTAGTCCACCGAGAACTCAAGGATATGTTGAATCGTCCATCTGTACAAGAGATAGCGAAATTGCAAATACTGTCACAACCACAAGGGCATCTCCCTCCTCTCAACTGTCAGAAAGATACTCATGAGAGTCCTCCTCAACCAGCTGACTGACCATGTAAACAACCTACTGCCTGAGAGTCGATGCAACTTCAGAAAAGGATGCGGAACTACCGACATGGTATTTGCAGTCTGGCAGCTTCAAGAAAAGTGCTAGGAACAGAACATCAACCTTCTCCTCACATTCATCGATCTAACCAAAGCCTTTGACATAGTGAACATGAATGCCTCTGGGAAATCAAGAAGAAGTACAGATGCCCTGAAAAATTCATCAGTACGGTTCATCATCTTGAAAGGCGTCCGACAGCAAAGCAGAGAATACCATGCTGAAGAAGGTAGGTGTGAGCACATGGACCTGCTTGATGCCTTTTGTGACTGGAAAGGGGTCAGAGTAGCCACTGTTCACAAAGATTGAACCATAGTGATGGGGATCAGGTACTGTTTTGATGGAGACATCTTCATCTTGTGCAGGCTCTAATTGAGCTCCAAAGTCCAAACAGCCATGCTTCATGACTTCCTCTTTGCTGATGACTCTGTGTTATGCACAGGCTCACAGGCTGACATGGACCTACTCTCATCAGGCTTTACCAACTTTGGACTCACTATGAACATGAAGAAGACTGAAGTGATGTTTCAACCTGCACCTGGCACAAAACCCGAGGAACTACACATCTCAGTAAAGGCCAACAGCTGTCAATGGTTGACAAGTTTGCCTGTCTAAGCATGCTGTCTAAGTTTGCCTGCCTTGCATGCTGTCCATATTGTTGACAAAGTCAATGCAAGATTATTGAAAGTTAGTGTGGCCTTCGTCAGACTCTGTAAGTCAATCAGGGACCACAGAGACATCAGAATGTCAACAAAACTGAAGGTTTACAAAGCCATCCTTCCAACCCTCCTTTATACCTGGACAATTTACCAGTGTCATGCCAAGAAATGAAACCACTTTCACTTGTGCTGCTTGTGAAAGATACTAAAGATCAAGTGGCAGAACAAGATTCCGGACAGTGAGGTGCTCAGAAGATCAACTCTCCCCAGTATTCACACCCTGCTGAAATTGGCACAGCTAGGATGGGCTGGCTACCTCTCAAGGATGTTTGATGCTTGCCTGCCAAAGAAAGTTTTCTATGGTGAACTGTCAGATGGAGCATGATTTTTGCTGTGCACCAAAGAAGCAGTACAAGGACACCCTAAAGTGTCCCTAAAGACTTTTGGCATCTACCCAGAGTTGTGGGAGCAAATCACTCATGACCATCCATCCTGGAGGTCCCAAATTCAGAACATAGAATTTGCCTTTTAACAGCAATACAGGGCAGAAACAATGAAGAAGCACACTGCCAGGAAAACAAAAACCTCCCACATCCAATCCTCATCTCTCTCCTGCCCCTGCTGCAGCAGATTGTTCAAAGCAAAGATCAGACTTATAAATCACCTACATACTTGCATGAACTAACCTCCATCCCACCTTCATTCTCTTCCCTTTCCCTTTCTCCTTTTCCTTCTTTCTCCTCTTCTCTTTTCTCCTTCCCTTTTTCTTTGCCACCTCTTTTCTCTCCTCTTCCCTCCCCTCCCCTCACTGGATGCAGTTTTCTTTGTCCATGCGCCACATCTGTAGTCACATCTCTTTGGGTGTGACATTGATAGGTTGGGTGCTGGACAGGAAGCCCCTATGTGATTTCAGACTGTGCTGCAGGGTGGTCATATAGTGGGTGTCTCACATCTTCAGTTTGAATCATTCTATCCTGTTGGTCACCCCTCTTCTGAAGTAAAACAGTGATGCCAGCCAGTAGGCACACACTATTCAGCACTGTTGTGCAATGTTCCCACTAAAGAGTAGTGGTCCATGAGTGCACTGCTTCAGTCTGTGAGTGTGCTGCTTCAGTCCATGAGTGCACCACTTTAGTCCCATCTCCCCCTTTCAGCATGGTCTGCTGGTCCCACAGTAAGTGTCCAGTTGGGAGTGGGCAGGGTTTGGCCACTACTCTTCTCCATGCTAACTGTTGCCCAGAGCAGTGTAGTGGAGTGATGTGGCCCAGCCATGGGCCAGACACAATCAATTGATAGAACTGAAAGGGAGGCATTGAGGCTGGCACAGTACACTTACTGAAGGTAAGCTCCTCACAGGGGGCAGGCAGTGGCTCCTCCCTGAGGTGAGGCAAGGCAGGGCTGGGGGCTGGCACTGGTTCTTCTGGCTCCCCATGGGCTCCACCATCTCCAGGGAACTGCTCCATTCCCCAGCCCTGATGCCATGTGCCTCCTCACTCCTCAAGGTTATATGGGGGTGCAGGGCAGTTCCCCAGAGTTGGCAGAGCCCACAGAGCAGTTCCCCAGAGCTGGTGGAGCCCACACCAGCCCCCAGCCTCAACCCCGCCTCACCTTGTCTCAGGGAGGAGCCATTGCCTGCCCTGCATGAAGAGTGAGTAGCTTACTTTTGGTAAGTGTGCTGTGCCAACCCCAGTGCCTCCACTGCACTCCATGTGCAGCTTCTCTCAGGGATGGGGTGGCATTAAAAAGTTGATGTGTGGCAAGATTTTTAATCGTGCATGGCCGCCCACGTGTGCAGCTTAGAAGGAACCTTGCTGCTGAGACTTCACCTTGAGTCTGGTACTGTTTTGGTCCCACATTTCAAGAAGGATGTATGGACAATTTGGAAAGAATCCAGCTGAGTAACAAAATGATTGTAGGAATGGGGAACATGACTTATGATATAATGCTAAAAGAACTAGGGTTATTTAGTCTGGAGAAGAGAGGACTGAGTAGTGATTTGATAAGAGTTTTCATATACCTGAAAGGTGATTATGAAGTGAATGGAGATAGAGAACAGGACTAAGACTAGTGGTCTCAAACTGCAGCAGAGAAAAAATACGTCGGATTAGGAATAAGAAAAGGTAGAAGTGCAGCATTATGATATATCTAAACATCACAAACATGTTCATTTTCCTCAATTCTTCTTGTTTCTAAATTTGGTGACTATTATATTGTCATTTGCTGTTATTACAGCTGAAATTTTTGCAGAATTCCTTCTGTAATCATAAGATTTGTCAATAAGTTTATATTATTCAGATTTCTGGATGATACAAAAACAAAGAAGTCTCAGATCTGGAAAGTTGATGGGAGACAGGAAGATGGGTTTTAGGAGTAGTGTCTGGGAGAAGAAAGATATAGGCCAGGTACAGACATTATACTTTTACTGGTAGATGTTTGATACACATAGACTGTTTTAAAAATGGTGGAACCCAGCCTACAATAGATCTGGATTGATTTACACTTAAACTTTAAGCAATTTAGGTTAGACTGAGGAACGACGCTTCTGTAACACATCTCCTATCAATTCATGTTTGGTCACTTTTCGCTGTCTGCCAGCATTACAGGTGCCTTTGCAGCCTCCGGCTAGGTCCCTGTTGCAGGAAGGCATGCTACCACATACTCCACACTCAGCTGCTCGAATCAAGTACCTAGCTTGCCTCACTTCTGGGCTTTAGAAGAGCCAGGTCAGCATAGTGGTTGACAGTGATGGGGGGATAGAGGAAAGAGATGTTCAGCTGTGTCCTGCAGCCTAGTCAGGCTCCCTGGGGATTTGCCTATTCAGAGGGTGCATAGGGGTCCCTGGGTGGGTATGCAGGAGCCCAGAAGGGATTCCCATGCTCCCTGTGAGAGTGCAGCTGAGGGAGCACAACTGGCTGCAAGGGATGGATGAGCATGAGTGCTTTTGCTGCCTGACTACAGCTGATATGCCTGCTGTTGATGGTGATGGGAGAGGGGTGCTTATCCCTGCAGGCTTGTTGGTTTTTCTAGAGTTGTGCCCACTTGGAGTTTCCTGGGAGCCCATCCAGGGGATCCCCATGTTCCCTGAAAGCAGATGCTGCCCCAGGGGATGGGTTGCAGGGGATGGGTAAGCATAGGTGCCTCCACTGCCTGACTGCAGCTGACATACCTGTGGTTGATGATGGAGTGGGGGGCAGGGAGGAGGCATGGTGTCCTGTGGCCAGCAGGTAATCAAGGGTGGCCCAGCTACTCAGAAGTACTCAGCAGCCTCTGGCAGCCTGGAGAGCTCTCTGACTGGTGTTCAGGAGTGCCCCCCACCTGCTGATCTCAGCCATTGCAGACAGCCTGTATACACTCCCATCCCTGCCAAAGGTTGAACATGTATTCTTTTCACTCCTGAACTAACCTATGCCACTTAGAGGAACCTGCATAAGTTTGATCAATCCTTCCTCAGCCTTTTTGAACATCTGTATTTAGCCATAAAAAAACAGGCCATTCTGCCTTCTAAAACCTGGTACAAGGAGTTTTATAAGTTCCTTTCTCTCCCCTCCCTATCCCCTGCAAACAGTTGACAAGTATGTCAAGTTAGTACACTCTTCAAAGAAAGATTAAAGGAAAGAATCTGGGAGAACTCAGTCAACCAGGGTACATCTGAGAAGTCACTGACTTCGAGAGCAGAAAACCAGGAATTAGAATATATGGTCAAAGAGGGATAGCAGTGAAACTGTGTATCAAAAAGGAGAACTAGTTCTTCTGAGAGGAGGATAGAGGGGTAATAATGGTTTTAAAGACTCTTCAGTATGAGCAGATTATTCCCAGAGCTCAGTGGGAAATTTCAATAGTGCCTGATAGGACATCCTAGGCAAGAGGGGCAGAGGTACTCTCAGGTACTTATCCTTCCACAAGTACCCTTTATGCTATACTGAAAGTAATCAGGATATACCTGTTTGACCCAACACAGAAAAGAAAATTTTGTATAAATGTACACAGAACTTGAGGATAAATATCATTGATACAAGAAAATGTCACCCTGGAAAAAAAGGACCCAGGAAACTATAGGCCAGTCGGTCTTACCTTGGTCCTAGGTAAGCTTTTTGAGAGAGTTATCCTGGCACATGTCCATGATGGGGCAGCAGGGGAGATTATGCTTAGGGGCAACCAACACAGATTCATTAGAGGCAGGTCCTGTCAGACCAACCTGGTGGTCTTCTATGACCAGGTCACAAAATCTTAGATGCAGGTGTAGCAGTGGACATAGCCTTTCAGGAATTTAGGAAGGCCTTAGACACAGTCTCTCACCCCATTCTCAATAAAACACTAGGAGACTGTGGCGTTGACACCTACACAGTCAAATTGGTGACTGGAGGGCCACACCCAGAAAGTGGTGGTGGACGGGTCATTTTCAACCTGGAGGGATGTGGGCAGTGGGGTTCTGCAGGGCTTGGTCCTCAGGCCCACACTGTTCAACATCTTCATCAGCGACTTGAACGGGGGTGTAAAAAGCACCCTGTTCAAATTCACAGATGACACTAAGATGTGGGGAGAAGTGGGCATGCTAGAAGGGAGAAATAGGCTGCAATCAGACCTAGGCAGGTTACAGGGGTGGGTGGATGAGAACAGGATGGGTTTCCAACACTGACAAGTGCAAGATGATGCACCTGGGGAGGAAGAACCAGCAGCATACCTACTGGCCTGGGAACTCCCTTCTCATCAGTGCAGAAGAAGAAAAGGATCTTGGAGTCATTATTGATGCCAAAATGAATGTGGGCTGACAGTGTGGGAATGCAGTCAGGAAGGCCAACCGCACCTTGTCATGCATCCACAGATGCATCTCAAGCAGGTCCAGGGAGGTGATACTCCCCCTCTATGCGGCACTGGTCAGCCACAGCTGGAGTATTGTGTCCAGTTCTGGGCACCGCACTTCAGGAGGGATGTGGACAACGTGGAGAGGGTCCAGAGGAGGGCCACCTGCATGACCAGGAGTCAGCAGGGCAGGCCCTATGAGGATAGGGTAAGGGACCTGAACATGTTCAGCCTCCACAAGAGAAGGCTGAAGGGGAATCTTGTGGCCATTTACAAACTAGTCAGGGGGGACCAGCAGGCATTGGCGGAGTCCCTGTTCCTGCGAGCACTACCAGGAGTGACTAGAAATAATGGTCACAAACTGCAGATGGTAGATTCAGACTAGACATCAGGAGGCGCTACTTCACGGTCAGGACAGCTAGGATCTGGAACCAACTTCCAAGTGAAGTGGTGCTGGCTCCTACCCTGGGGGTCTTTAAGAGGAGGCTGGATGAACACCTCTTTGGGGTCGTTTGACCCCAGTACTCTTTCCTGCCATGGCAGGGGGTCGGACTTGATGATCTGGTCAGGTCCCTTCTGACCCTACAAACTGTGAAACTATGAGCCCCTAAAATCAGTGTCTTTAGACATAGTGAACCCTAATCTCAACTATTACTAAAAATAATTTGTTGTAATATTTCTAGTATTATGATTCAAATTATCTTACATGGGGCAGTAGAACAAAATATGAATCCCATTTTGAATAACTAGGGCTGTGCAAAATTTCAACAGGTGTTTAGTTTTGACACTGCTTTGACTCGTTTTGAGCTCAAAACAGCAAAATTGAAATGAAATGAAAGCTTTTGAAACAGCTTTGAAATGAGGGTTTCAAAGCTGGACTTGCTTGCAACTAAAGAGAAGCTAAGGGGAGGGAGGGAGAAGAGGGGAGAAGGACTGTTCTGATATTGACATGTGTATCTGGCCAGTGACTGTAATCCTTCCCTGAGGAGACCTCACTGGGGCACACTGCTGTGTCATGTAGAGGCCCCAGCACCAGTGAGGGCACACCTTACATGCACACAGTCACACATGTCACGAGTTTTGCGTGTCGACAGTTTTGTGACAACAAAATCTTGTATTGATGCTGCCAATGCAGAAAGGACGAGGGAGAGACTAGCATGTGCAGAACAGCTCCTGAATGGAAAATTCCACAGCATGCCCAGCATGTGCCCTCTGGGCGACCTCAGGAGCTGTCAATCAGCAATGACCTACTTTCCCCACAGGCGCATGCTCAGACTGTGTCAGCTTCTGACTGAGAGCATGCTCAGTCAGAACCTGACATGAGGTAATCAGGCTCGAAATTTCTCTGTGGAGAGCGTTCTGATTGGCCACCAAATTCTCATAAAAGTTTAGTGAGCTCCTCCCTCGGGGGGGAGACCTGCGTAGCTGGAGACAGAGGCTGATCTCTTTCAGGGACTGTCCTCCAGTTAGGCCCTTGGGCGTATTGGTTTGCTCCCTCACCTGGTGTTCTGCATTATTCGTTCTGTTACTGTATCGATCTGTTGGCTTACCTACCTTCGCTTTGACCTTCGACCACGATTCCGGATCACCCCTTTGGACTCTGGCTATGACCTCAGCTCGACTTACCTGGCTTCAGACCTTGGCAATCGCCCCGGCTACCCGACTATTCCGTGGACCGGTGAACCTCAACGAGTTACAGTTGTGTTTCGTTATTTGTTCCTCCACTAATAAACTGTTGCCCATCCCTGGGACTTATCCGACAGGCAGCCGCACCTATTTCCGGGCTTCGGCACCGGGAGTAGAAAGCAAGGGCTTGTCGGTGAATCCCGTGGGACAACAGGTCCCTCTGTTGCGCATTGACATTGCTACTGTAACTGAAGAAGCTCTGTACCTGCGCTCTTCCAAGCGTAAGTCAATAAACCCATTTTGTTAAAAGAACCCCCAGCTTCCGTGTCTCTCAGAACTCCACCGCCGCTAATCCCACCTGTTCTGTGTCCAATTGCCACCACCCGGCTGCACCACCGTGACCAAGACAGTGAGCGTGGCTCGCCAGCTCCGGACCCTTGACAAGTTTTAGGTGCAGTTTCCCAGAAATGCCTGCACTGATCTCCTTGAAACTTAGCAGGCTTCGTGTCCTCAGCAGGGGCTACCATTCCAGCAGTTTGCACCCTCCCTCCCACCCCCCGGTGCCTTCACACTTACAAGTGACTTGAGTTTTGCTCTGAATAGTTTGAGATGAAGTTTCCCAGGACCTGCTGCACCTATCTCCTTAAAACTTGACAGGCTTTGTGGCCTCAGGAGGGACTACTATCCCTGCTGTTTTCATTTGCATCAAGAAAGAAATTACAAAGTTATAGGCATTTTTGTGATTCCCTATTATAACCTATGGGTGAAACAGCAAAAAATGGCAAAACAGCAAAACAGTTGTGAAAAAATGGAACAGTGCTTCGAAACAGTGAAACAAACACTGTTTCTTTGAAACAGCAAAACAGAAATCACAATGGAATGGTGCTGTTTCACACAGCCTTATTAATAACCAAGGGGGATAAGAAGAGCCATTTTTTCATGCATAAGACTCTACTTGTATATATACTTTTCATGCATAATGGGGGAGTTATTAGGTCAGTGTACAGATACAAAAATAATAAAATTATAATTCTCAGTGTGATGAGGGGGACTATCCAAAATTCTCAGTTTAGGGCTTTTTATGATAGTAATGGAAATGGTGTTTTTCAGCTTGGATTGAGTCACTCATAATTCTTTTAAAAAACGTATTAAATGTCTTTCTTATATCCAGCAAGTAATACAGCCTGCCACCTCTGACAAATGGAGCTTTGGCCATAGCCTATCAAGTCTTTTAAAAATGTCTGAAGAATTGCAACACTACAATACATTGTATGGAAAACTTAAATCTATCCTCGGAAAAAATATCTCTTTGATGAGCTTATAAAAGGAAAGGTCTATTACAGGATAAAAATGTGACCTTCTGAATTTTACATTGCTGAATGTATGATGAGGAAAAAAGCAAATTTCTATGCTAGAAATATGAATTCTACTTAGGCAATGGACTTACAGGGTCAATGAGCTGTTCAAAAATTTCACAAAATCCCCTTTAAAAAGCTAATAATTTTTTAGGAAGGCTTTATTTCTTTCTTGTTCTCAGAAACCTCAAAACGAAATGATAATTATCCATTCTAAAGAATTTAACTCTTTTAAAAGTTAGAACTGCAACCGGCTGCACTTCAATAATGTGTGTGAGAAGCTGGAGAGAAAAATATCAGATATCTGGTTTTGAAATGCTGATAATGCAGTTCATAATTCTAAAGGATTTTCTTTTTCTTTTATCACTGAAGAGAGAAGTATTTCACTTTGTACCAGCTTCAGTTAATTAATGTTGTTTTTTGATCCTTTCTCCTACCTGTGGTACACAATGCCCTTTAGATCAGGCTCTTTCTGCCTCGAGCCCTGATAGACCTTGAGAAGATCTATACCACTTTGGAAAGGAAGACAAAGACATTTAAAGCCCCTCAACCTATTTCCAACACCTAGAGGAAAACAGAATAGGATTTGAAGGCAAGCAAAAAAGAGAACAAGCAGTTTTCATTTCCATGCATTTATAATATACAAAAATCTATTAGAGAAAGAGAAGTTGGACCTAATCATTGTCATTGGTGTATCCAGTCCTATGAAAACTGCCTGATGGGAGCCATATGAGTTTGAGGCAGGGTTTTCTAACTGGCAGCCAGTGGGCCACATGCAACTTGCATGGCTCCCACCTGTCTCTCACTCTTGGGGCCATGGTGGCTGGGGTCTCCAGGTTCATCCTTCTTCTTCTGGCTTCTAGTTCCTGTCCTCATTCCTGGGAGTGGGTCAGGATTCATCAGGAGGGCACGTATGCTGCCCATACTGTGAATGAGGTAGGGAAAGAAGCCAAGTTGCAGGGACCACATGCTCGGCAAAGGAGAGAGCCAGACTACCCATGCTGTGCCTTTTAGGTGAGCTGCTTGTATAACATTTGTAGCTGAGAATGGGATGGAGATGCTGCACTCATGGCAGGTGGGGGAGCTGAGCTGCCCATGCTGCAAGGTGTGCTGCCTGCATGGCATGTGTGGCTGGGAGACTATGAGCTCATTTACATATGCATTTTAATATGAAGCAATAAATTGCAAAGTTTATTGCTCCTGGGAGCCCTGTTTACACACATCTCTGGGACTGCAGCATTTTGAGCCAAGTCAGAGCAGCCCCAGCTGGCTGGAGGCCCTGGGGGTCAGCCTGTCAACCAGGGGCTGCTCCAACCTGGTTCAGCGTGCTGTGGAGGAGCTGACTGAGGCACAAGGGTGCTTCAGCGCAGAGCTAGCTGCCAGGCAGCCCCCCCGCACTGAAGCGTCCTTGTGCCTCAGACAGCTGGGGCAGTGTCCACATATGAGTTGCTGTGCCTGAAAAAACTCCACAGCAGGATAGTACTTGTATTTACAAATACTAGCCTGCTGCAGAGTTTATTAGTTTCCTGCATCCTAATAGGGCCACACATGTGGATGCCGAGAAATTTATTGCAGAACTTATTGCATGTACGTGTGCTTGTAGATGTGCCCTACAGGGAGCCAGATGAGTTTGAAAACCCTGGACTAACTGAATTACAGATATACATACACACATAATAGCAAAAGCTTTCATGAGCCCAACCTGACTTCATCAGATTCTGTGAAAGGACAGGCACAAACCAGTGTACAGAATGGAGATTAGAAATCTGAATACAAAAGGAAGAGGGGATGAGAGGGTAGAGTGGGCAGTGCTGGGAGAAGCAAACAAGTGAACAGTAAACCCATAGGTACAAAGGGATCACAAACTAATCCAGATGATGGGATAAGAAGCCTTAGGCTAAGTATGGACATTCAAAAAGGTGGAATTGGTCTAAGTCGCACAGTTTTCTGTAAACTGTGTAGTTTAGATTGGTAGCGAATACAACCCACATTTGCCCCTTGATGGGGGGAGCAAAAAGGGGGCGAATCTTAGATCAGGTTCCACCATTTTTAAACCAGTCTCTATAATAAACTTCTGTTATATTACGGGTATAGACTGGTTTCCAGTCACTTATACTGGTAAAGGTATAATATTCATATCTGGTCATAGTGTCTGTTCAAACTCTAGTTAACATAATCCAGTCTGTGGATGATTCCTTGTGAAGCTAATAATTGCAGTTTGGTTTTTAAAGTCTTTCTCTGTTTTTCTGTGTAAAAACATCTACCCGAAGGTCAACGATGAAATGGGAATTAAAAGGCTTAACTTTCATGTAATTGTATTGTCCTTTGTAGCTACATCCTAAAAACAGAGATTGCCTTGTGTAATATCTACAATGTTGGTAGGTCATATGTCTTTTCCTAAAGCTGAGAGGCAAGATGCACCTCTCCAGACTGCAGAGAAAAAAAATGTCCTTTTATAATGTAAGAGGAATTTTGAGACAGTCCCTGAAAATTGCCTACAACACTCTTGTGTATTTCCATGAGGAAGGCCACAAAGGGTGGCTTGTTGTGAAAGTGGCTTTGTATAAATCCCTGAAGATGAAAATCAGATAGTATTGAGTCTGACGGTAGGCTTCAATGTACAATGTCATAAAAAGCGGGTTAATTATTTTTAATTTTTAAATATAATCTTATTGAGGATTTTTAGTTAAATATAGAAGCTATGCCCCATGGGCCCAAAGTGATAAACATAAAAGTAAGTAATCTGTCAGATGATATTAAATATTATACAGAGCTTGATAATTATGGGCCTCATTATAGTATCATCACCAAGTAGTACTTTATCTTGAATAGTGCCGTTGAAGTTAATAGTGAAATGCAAATCACAGTTCAGTCTATATATTTTCCAATCTAGTTTGCTTACCCCTGGCTAACACATTGAAGGGAAGAAGCCTACTGTGCAGGAGAGGGAAGAGCAGTCCAATTTGGTTTTTTTCAGTAACACAGAAAAATCCTTTAGGAGACTGCCTTAACAATGAGCAAAAATCAACAAATAAAGTAGTATAATATAACACATGGTACATCCCATTATTGTAAAGGATCTGCAACTTGCTCAAAAATGTAATAATCCACAACTTTTAAGCAATAAGCCTTATTTTTCTCTCACTTTTGCTCTTTTTACACCTGTGTGAATCTAACAGCTTCAGTGGAAGCATCCAGTATAAGACTGTACTGAGACTCAGATTCTGAGTTATGTTGTCCCGCTTTCCTCCCCATTATAAAACACAAGTTTTGCAGTAGAAAAAAAGAGGAGTTTGCTAACCTGTTCACCCTATCTTCCAAAAATGTTTCCAGATAAATTGCACAGCTAAGGGAGGAACATGCCTCATCTAATTACAGCATTATATGTGTGAACTTTAATTGGCACTACTTAAATGCTTATAATAAGAATAGGCAATTTATATTTTTTTCTTTTTCAGAGAAAAATAGAATGAACTGGAAAAAATAAATCTTGGTATCAAGTGCTGAATAGTTAAAAGCTCAAGGTGGGCAATGTTCCAGTAAAAGTTTCAGCAGTAACTTTAGCTCAGCCATGCTACAAATATTTACTCTTCCTGTTGGTTCTTTTTAAATTTATTTATTAAGTGAATGTTGGTGCCGAGCATTGTTTTTTTTCTCTTGCAGCCTCATGGTTTGATATATGCCTTGTTATACCTACTGTTGCATTTATACAGATATTTTTGTATGATGTTTATATAACAATGCATATTTACATAAGCATAGCCTCTGTGCTCTTTTATAGAAGGTAGACTAACCCCTTGCTGTATTTGAGAAGACCCTGCCATGCATTAGGACTGCTTAAACATGCACATGCACACAGCTGGATTTGATGGCCAGCAGAAGTTTTATCTTGTCCAGAAGGATCCTGTTATAGTGTGTTATGTGCTAAGAATCAAACTCTCAACTGCTACTACAGGGTGCACCAGCAGGAAAGGGAATGGAATAATTACAATAACTAAAAATTCCCAGAAGCCAAGATAGTCCTCAGAGTCTGTTGATTGATCTCAAGTTATAAATATTTGGCTTCTGTTATATATGGCATGAGTAGTGCTGTGTGCAAATGCCATCTTTCATCCCTCTCTAGTTATTCTGATTTGTTAACTTGGTTGCATCTGAGGATACAGTCCTGCTGTTATCAGGCACCAAAGGTAGTAAGAATTTTGTTTTCTTCTATCCACCCTTAAAAAAAAAAAAAAGATACCTCCTCCATTCCAAAACTTTAAACTAAGTAACAAGCAAATATTTTTGGCCAATGCATTTGTGAACTTTACCGGATCTTTTGAACTCTATTAATCTGAGTTATTGTCTGATGGGAGATGGATTGAATCTTAGAGTTTGATGAGCTTTTCCTTAGTTCCGTATCCCTCTACTCGTGGTACCTAATGAATCATGACTTTACCGAGAGAGTAATATAAAAAATAGTATCAATAGAGGTGTTAACTCTTGAAACCACTAAAGAAAACTCCTGTGTTTACATATGTAAAGGCATTCTGTGTGGTATGGATGGTTTTAAAGATTCTCATTTTGGATGCTCTACATGACTAAGATACTAACGAACAAGCTAACCATCCTGTATTCATGTGATATCTTTATATGACACCAAATATTAATATATTGCATTCTCTCTCGCTCAGGCAGGACTACAATAAATAATGTCAGGGGAGCTATTCTTCCTAGTAACTACATATTGTATTTGTCCCTAGTAACTACTGTACTGTACTTAGAGAATATAGGGCGCTCCAACTGCATAGCAACAGATTTGGGGGTGGTAGAAAGTACTATTCATTGGTGCACATATTCATCCTTCCTCCTCAGGTAAGTTTGAGAAAAAAATATATGCCAGGGTAGAAAATGCTTTGGAGCTAAAGCAGGAGCAAACATGGCAGGTTCTTCTAGGCCTGCTTTCTCCAGGCTGTAGTCAGGGAATTTTTTCCTGTTTGTGTTTAATTGACTGTTCTTTTAAACACCCTCAGATCTCTCCCCCACAGTCTCCTCTGCTTAGCCATACTCCATTTACCCTTCTTGTTCTCTTATGCCCATCTGTTCCTTTTCTTTTTCTTACTGGCAATGCAATCACCTCCCAAACAAATCCCACCCACGAAACAAAAGCTCCACAGAGGAAGGAACAAAAATGAACAGGGAATATAACATTCGCAGGCCTTAATATTGCTTTATATATGGATTTCCTTTGTCCTCCCCTTGATCTGTCTTTGTTTCAGTTGTAAACTGTAGGGCAGAGAGTGTTTTGGACTCTGAATTTATAGACTGTGTAGTACACAGGGTTCCATTCTTGGTGGGCTTCTTGGTGTTATTTTCATAGTAATGAAAAATAAAGCAAGAAGGGTAACTCTTCCACTTTTTGTGTACTGTACACTGTGACCTTGCATGTCCAGTGATGCATGAGTCATTGTGCTAGGAAAGTTTGCCTGAAAGGATGGTGCCCTGAAACCTTTCCTGTCAACAAACATACTTTATTCCAGTGAAGATATGTCAAATATCCTGACTGTAAATACAATGAATTTTTTTTAAAGAAACCATCGATAAGGTCAGAGTCAAACTGCAAGTGACCTTTCAATCATGCTAGTTTAGCATGGGAATATCCTGCAAATGCTATGTGTGGCATATATCTTGGTATATACGCATGTACAGGCACTTTATTAGTGAGTTATTGAAAGAAATTTTAAAATGACTAAATTTGGACAATCAGAAAAGATTTTAATTCTACTTCACAGGTGCTTTATGCTATTCATAAACAAAAATATGCTAATGCAACTTTGCTGACAGTTTAGAAGTAAGCAAAGAGTTTGGAGTAAATAAGCTGTTTAACCAGTTAGTTTCTTTTATGCTAAAGATTTGCCTGTGAACAGCATAAAACTTTCTTGATTTTAAATACTTCTGCAAAATTATTTTTTGAAAACATCTGTTTAACTCTGGGTTTAAAGGTGATTTGCTAGGAGTCTTCAGCATCCAAAAACTAAAATTAAAATGCTTGGAAACGCAGGTTACATTTATGGTATATAGGGTCATTCTTTTGAATTAGGTTTTAGATGCAAATACTTGAATTTTACAGTTTTAACATTCCCTTGTATGAATATTCTCTGATGTCTTCTCAAAATTAAGGCTAGGTACAGACATTAAAAAAAACTTGAGGCAGAATCGATCAAGCCTATGTGGGTTTCTGTAAACAGCATAGGTTAAATCAGTTGTGAACAGAATCATAGAAAGGGTTGGAAGGGACCTCAAGAGGTCATTTAGTCCAACCCCCTGCTCAAAGCAGGACCATCCCCAACCAGAGCATCCCAGCCAAAGCTTTGTCTAGCTGGGTCTTAATCTCCAAGGATGGAGATTCTATCACTTCTCTGGGTAACATGTTCCAGTGCTTTATATCCCTCCTAGTGAGAAAATTGGTCCTAATATCTAACCTAAACTTCCCTTGCTGCAACTTCAGACCATTGCTCCTACATGTTCACTCTTTGGTAGGGGTACGGGGGCACACAGGCTGCCCACAGTGGCCAAAACTGGCAGGTTGTGAGCACTCCCACACACCACCCAGGGAACTTGGTGGGCTCCCCAGGCTGCTGGAGAATGCAGAGCGCAACTGAGCAGCTGGACCACCCCTGTCTGGCTGTCAGGTCCACGTGGCAGAAGCCTTTTTGTTTCTCCCCTCTCTCCTGGCCGCAGCTGACAGCTCACCCCAGCCTTTGCTGATCCAAGCCACGGGCCCAGTCCATGTGATAGAAACCTCTGTTTCCCTCCCCAGTTTGCTGGAGGCAGGGCTGTGATCAGAGGCTTTCTGGCTTAGCTCTGTGAGAGTCCGAGAGCAGAGACTACTGGGAGCTCAGCTGGAGCAGCTAAGCACGGGGTGAGTGAGTGGGGCTAATGAGCAGCCACAAAGGCACCTGGGATGCTGGTGAACAGCAACCTAACATGAATTTATAGGGGATCTGATACAAAAGTTCAATGTGCTGGTCTAACTTAATTAAGTATGAGTGCATGCTGATCCAGATCTATCTTAGACAAGGGTCTACCATTTTAAAACCAGTGTAGATATACCAAACTCTTGTTCTGTTATAAGTGTAGACTGGCAATGTCTGTACCTGGCCTACATGTTTTCTACCAACATTATCTTGTTTGTTAAAATGTTTGTAGAACTTTAATATAACATACATGAGTGTATACAAAACACAAACTGCTTTTTATTAGGTTAGACTTCAAGCTGGTGAGAAAACAAATTTTACAAAATGTTATAAATATTCATTTGGCCCCCAAATTACGTTACTATTATCGTGGTATTATGTGGGCCAATAGGATCCGAATATGTTCATCATTCACATTAAAGGAAAATGATGGGTTTTGATGGAGCAGAACTATTGCAGCTGAGATGGAAAATACTGATGTACCCATAATTAAAATAAAGGACACAAAGTACTTTGCTCCCCTCAAATCTAAGACTCTTTCTGTTCCTCCTGTGTTCCATTCATTCTCTGAAATGGAAACTAGAGTCTTCAACTGATCCTGTCTAAAAGACTAGGTGTAATTTCTCTACATTTTTTCATGGTCTGGACAATCCCAAAAGAAAACTTTGTTCATAGCAGTGGGAGAGGTAGCATTCCTTACAACCCTTTCTGCAATGCTGTGAACTACTTGACAGACAGCACTATTCAGGGAGGCATTAGGAGGAAGAGAAATGTCTCACTAGAGAAATTCTTGCCATTACAACTTTGTCATTGCTCTGGAGGCAATACTTCTATCTATCATTTTCCATAGTGCTCTGAAGCCTAAGTTGTGAAGAACTGATGCAGTTTTTAATTAGCTCTTTTTATAGACATTTAAGACATTTGCCTCTGTCTTCCTAAGTAGGGACCAGGACAGCTACCTCCCTGCTGGGCCCCCCTCAGGCCCCGGGGGGGAGGCACACCTAGGCCAAGGGTTAGTGAGGATTTAGTTAGGGAGCTTCTCGAGGGGCTGGACATTTTCAAGTCAGCTGGCCCGGATGATCTCCACCCTAGAGTTCTAAAGGAACTGGCCGAGGTCATTGCAAGTCCCCTGGCACAGCTTTATGAGCACTCATGGTGCTCT
>NW_017728906.1:17309874-17315860 GCF_001723895.1 Crocodylus porosus
TGTTTAAGAGGAGGTTAGATGAACATCTTGCTGGGGTCGTTTGACCCCAGTATTCTTTCCTGCCATGGCAGGGGGTCGGTCTAGATGATCTGTTCAGGTCCCTTCTGATCCTAGAAGCTATGAAACTATGAAAAGCTTGTCAATACCCACTCTTTCTTTTTGCAAGTAAAAGCTGATGAACTGTTTTCTGGAGGCAGTGCTATTAACTATCCAACCCTTGAAAATAAGGGCAGTACAAAGTCAACAACCAATTCTTTTGGCGTTTTCCTTCACTTTATTAGCTATATAGGGCACGGGCAGAATTATATATTTTTTGTAACTAATGTTAATAACACAGGCTAACTAGAAATATATCAGAATCTACAATGGCTGTATTCCTCAGGGAAGTTTGCTTTCACATAGCCAGTGTGATGAGCACATCACTACATTATGTATCTCTCCATATAAAATAAATGTCTCTTTCAGTTTCTCCTTGTGGGAAAGTTACATTGATAGCTGGCTGGGAAGCTGCTCAACTGAACTCATTCTCTCTCTTTGTCAGTGTCTGTTTCTCTTCATTAGGTTATAGAAAAAAAATGTGACCACAATTCCCAATTCTTAACACCTTGCAGTGTTACCTGTCTCTTATTAACAGTAAACCTTTCTGTCTCATTCTGCCTTTCTCTCTAGCCATCCTAACAATGCATAGAATTTCCTGGATGGCTCTATGGGTAAATCATTTACTCAGTCTATGCACTGCTCCTTATTAAAATTTAAAACAACTCTGTTGCAAGGGTCACTGAGTGTGTGTAATTTTGGTTTTCAACTGCTCTATGAATAAGAAGAAAACAAACTCTTATGCTGCACTCACTGTATATGCTCTATAATGACATCAATGAGGAAGTAGCTGAATACATAACATTTAGATAGTTTACCACTGTAAACCAGTTTCTTAACTGAAAGCTTTGAGAGAGTTAAAAATCAAAGTATTCAATGGACATAAGCTAGCCACCACCCCACCCTGTACCCCCTGTCCCAGGAGATTTCTTTTAAAAAATTAGATCTGCATTCCCACAGCTGTTAGAAAATATGTAATTAACAATTAGGGGATGCTGTCAGTTCCTCAGTCTCTCATGATCCCTATTCATTCACTCAGGCCAACTGAGGGTACGTGTCACTATTGTAGTGCAGTACTGTCACTGTCACGACTGTAGTGCAGACTGGCTTGAGTACAGGCAGAATTTTATTATGGCAACAGAGAATGTGGGCTACAATACTCAGGTTGTAGGATAACTAAAATTTGTGCAAACACTAAGTTAAATTACTAACTAGTTCAGGTATGTCCACAAAACATTGCAATCGCAGCAGTCCCTGCAGTTTGCCAAATCCTGTATACTGCTGCTGACGGTTGGAATGGTATGGCATACTTTTCAAAATTTGGGAAATTCTAATTGTATCCAAATAGCTTGTGCTTGTATGTCCCTTTTCTTTATACTAGATTTGATTGTTACTGTTACACATGGGAAGGTCAGTGACTGTTATGGAAAAGCACATGGATGGTAGGATGAAAGTCACAAGTTGACCACCTCAGCTAATGTATATTCCATGATAGTAACAATAGCATACCTAGAAAAAGTCTAGAAAAGGCTAATGTGTGTCTTTGGTTAGCATCTTCATTAGCTACCCTTTTCCTCACTGCAGAGCCAAATTAGTATTTCATAAAGACAAGCAGGGGTAGCTGATATCACATTATCACCCTAATCTTGCTGACCTAAATAGATTGTCAGAATTTCAGGCAAATATTTTAAAATTATGAGATAATGCTGCATGTTCTTGTCATATGCCAGTGTGCCATGCTACTTAGCTATAAGCTTTAAAGTTGAAATGTTTCTGGCCTCTGGTTCTAATCCTATAAGGACTTTCACATAATTCCTATTTTCTCTGACTATTGGTATTCCATTCCTGCAGTATCTGAATGTGCCAAGGGTTTTAATGTGTTTCTCTTCATGGCACTGGTGTGAGATAGGAAAGTGCTATTATTTTGACTTTAAAGACTGGAAATTGAGGCACAGAAAGGAACTAAATGATCTGCAGAGGCATTTAGGCTCCTATTTCTCATTTGCAATCAAGGAAGTCCATAGCTGAGCAGGAGAATAAAGCTGTCTCTCTCAAATCCCAGAGTAGCTCCTAATCACTGAACAACTCTTCTCCTCCATTAGCTTCTCATTGAGGGACTGAGATTTGTGAATAAAATTTATGTGCAAATTAATTATAAGTGCTTATTTTATATTCACAAAAACCCCAAAATAAGTATCTTATCTGAAGAGCAGCCACTTTAACATCATGAAAAGTCACTTGTGTCAGTAAAGTTCTTCCAGATGAACAGTTCTTGAAATGTGTAAATATTTTTGTTTTTCAGATATTGCATGGCAAGCAAAAAAAATAAAATAAAAAGGGAGTAGGAATATTTCAAGTAATTCTAGCAGCAAAACCCTGTACAAAATCTGTATGAGTTCAAACTGGAACAAGTTCAGAGGAAGGCTATTAGACTGATCAGGGAATGGTGTGTCTATCTTACACGAAAAGATAAAAAGATCTTGGCTTGTTTGGTTTACCAAAATGAAGGTAGAGGGTATATAATTATTGCCTGCAAATGCATCTGGGAGGTAAACACCAAGGAGGGAGGAGTTCTATTTAAATTAATATGACAATGGTGGCAAGAACAAATGTTTATAAACTGTCTGTGACTAAATTCAGGCTAGGAATTAAAAGACAATAATTTCTAGCAATCATCGCAGTCTGATTTTGGAACAGCTTTCCAGCTTGAGTACTAGATGCCAAATGCTTACCTTTTTAAAGATGGATTTCTGGACACAATCATATCACATAATGCCTGTTGTAGCAGGAGGCTGTATCTAGTGACTCAGGAAGTCACATCACTCCTGTGACCCTTATATAGGATGAGATGAAACATTACAAGTGAACAACTTAAATTTGCATTAAACTGGAGACTGAAAACTGGACTTGGATAAGGAATCTAATTTCAAAATAAACTTCAATAGATCAGGCTTGGTGGATTTCGCTGGATGGCAATCCTTTTGTTTTCATGCTAGATATGTACGTGTCTCTGAGGCTAGGGACAGACATTACACATAAACCAGTTTAAGTGGTCAGAAACGGTTTAAAACCTGTAATAGAACAGAAGTTCAGTGCACATACCTCAGTTTGAAAATGGCTGAAACTGGTTTGAGATGTAACTGGTTGAATGTAGTATCAGACTTAACTGATTTGGGTCAAACCACTTTATGCAATGTCTGTCCCAGACTCCTTGCTGGTTTAAGATAAACCAGACTACCTCAGGATCCCAGCATGCTCTTTGGACTGGGTGGGGCTCTCTGCTCCACCACAGGGCTGCCCCCTCCCCTATGCTCCCTGGCTGGAGCTCTGGCAGAGACTTGCAGGCACACTAGACCATCTGCTTGGTTTCTCTCTGCTAAGAATGGATTATCCCCCCCACCCCTCTGCCTTCCATCACTATGGAAAATGATATATAGAAGTATTGCCTCCAGAGCAATGACAAAGTTGTAATGGCAAGAATTTCTCTAGTGAGATGTTTCTCTTCCTCCTACTGCCTCCCTGAATAGTGCTGTCTGTCAAGTGGTTCACAACATTCCCTCATGCTAGCTAAAGTCCGTGCTGTTGGAGACAACAAAGACAGGCTTTTTGGAGCTAATCAACAGGTAGCTTAATGTCCTTCCTTTTGAAAAGCTGTTTAAGAAGAGCTTGGAGAGAGGCTTTGTTTTCTTAAGGGGCTAATAAACACTGAGTTAGGGGTGATAAGCATTCCCTACTGGGCTGCTAAAGAGGGAAGAATAATCAGAGCATCTTGCCAGGGTCTGGCTACACCCTCATCAGCTCAACTTTATGAAGCAAAGGGATGGCTGTTCTAGTGCCTCCTGACTTCAAGCCTGAGCCACTGCAGGCATGTGCCTGCATTTCTGGACTAATCTGCAAAGATTGAATCAATGCAGGCTCAGGCTTTTTGAATGTCTGTACAAAGATATGCTTTCTGACGTAAAACTATCTTAAGATTGAATCAGGGTTCAGGAAGGAAAAACAGAGTACATGCATAATTGTCTGGGACACATAATGGAATGATAGCCAAATAGATTGGAAAAGTGGGGATGCCACCATCTTCATCCAGTCAGCTTTAGCTAGCAGAGCAAAGAGCATGAAGGGAAGGAAGAAAAATCTTGTCTCATTTCCTTCCAGTAATTGGGCAGTGGGAGGAAAAGAAATATTGTATGCACTAGTTACAGAAAGCCACAAAATAGCAGTTTTAAATTTGTCTTGACAGATATTTCCCATACCTCTCTCCACAGACAGAGAGGCTACTACCTTGGGGGTGATTTGGCAGCATCACTTAGTCCCTCTTTTTTGACATGTAATCTGTTCGGGCTATTATTTTGTATGAAAAAGTAGGATATGAATCAGCTTCCAGACGCATAGTATAAGAACTGGCAGCTTCATCTCAGCGGCATATCTGAGCTGTAGTAGCCAAGGAGGCAAAGAATGACACCACCCCCTAAACATTTCAGTGTAATGTTGTTGTCTGCTACTCTTCCTGCTTGCAAGTTCTCCATACAATTTAATCCTCAGAAATAGTTTCAACTTAGCTTCATTCTTTGTTACAGATATTTAGATATTTAATTTCAAAACCACAAACACAAAGAGAACACTTCCCACTCCAAAAGGCCTTGCCCCCTTTATGGAAGAGAATAATTTAAATGATCGATGTGATAAATAATTTTATTTTTACAGCTGCTGTCCTGTGTCTACAAGATCATGTAATCAGTTTAATGCATCCTTAAATGGAGAGCTTTTCCCTGTTCCCTTTGTTATCTGGATTTCAGCCAGTATGCTGAGAGAGCCACTCTTTTAAGAAAGCTAATGACACAAATTAAGTGAGGTCCAAAGATGAAACGATTGGTAAAATTTTCATTTATTTAAGCAAAGTATTACATTTGGAATCTCATTCACATTTTGTGAAAAAAAAGTATCTCACTTTGACTTTTCAGATCAACCTGCAATGCGATCTGATGAAACAAAAGAAGAGGGAGGTAAAAACTGAAAGAAATCTCACATGTTGCACTTTAATCAGGTATTTATTCATTTCAATGTTATAATCTTTTTTTGGTGACTGCTAGGATGATTCATACTTGGTTTTATTCTAAAAAATAAAGTTTAAAATGTAACTATATATACATATTCTAAGTCAAGAGGGGAAACGTGGTTGGCTCTTTATGAATTAAAGAGCCTCCTGACCAGAAAATAAATTTATAAGGTATTGATCTAATATGCGTTCTATGCTGAAAAGCTTCTATGTACTGAAGGACCCCACTTTCTTCAGTGGAACTCCAGGTTCAAAGGTCTTCCTCTATCAATCAAAGGATTTTTGTGCTGTTATTATCTAAGGGAATATTTACCTTTTAAATGCTTAATTTTAATACTTAATATATTTTTCCTCATGATACCTGTTAGGAGCATGAATAGTGTTATTTCCTGAGGGAACATTAGTTCAGAGAGACTAAGGGCTCGTTTCAGGAATGGTTTTGGTCAGAATTTAGTTTTTAAGCCGAAAGTTGCAGTCCTGAAAAACCTTGCTCAGATCTATTCATGGTAGATGAAAGAATGTTAAACTTCTGCACTGCTGGATGAGACTGAACAGTCTGGCATCTAGGTCACACCTTAATCCTGTTAGTTACTTCCCAGCAGGAGAAGGAGCTCAGTCTGGTAGGCATTCTCAGACCACACCAAGCCAGGATACACACAGAATGCAAGAGCCAGAGGAAAAAATGGTAGTTGTCATTCTATCTCCTTTTATATGCAATAGCTCAGTGGCATCTGCACTCACTCAGTCTGAAGTGTAACTCACTCCTTTACCTGAAGAGATTCAAACACATACATTTCTCTTGATGCAAGTACTGTAACTATGAGAGTCTACTAG
>NW_017728906.1:17315960-17323047 GCF_001723895.1 Crocodylus porosus
CCTCTCTCCACAGACAGAGAGGCTACTACCTTGGGGGTGATTTGGCAGCATCACTTAGTCCCTCTTTTTTGACATGTAATCTGTTCGGGCTATTATTTTGTATGAAAAAGTAGGATATGAATCAGCTTCCAGACGCATAGTATAAGAACTGGCAGCTTCATCTCAGTGGCATATCTGAGCTGTAGTAGCCAAGGAGGCAAAGAATGACACCACCCCCTAAACATTTCAGTGTAATGTTGTTGTCTGCTACTCTTCCTGCTTGCAAGTTCTCCATACAATTTAATCCTCAGAAATAGTTTCAACTTAGCTTCATTCTTTGTTACAGATATTTAGATATTTAATTTCAAAACCACAAACACAAAGAGAACACTTCCCACTCCAAAAGGCCTTGCCCCCTTTATGGAAGAGAATAATTTAAATGATCGATGTGATAAATAATTTTATTTTTACAGCTGCTGTCCTGTGTCTACAAGATCATGTAATCAGTTTAATGCATCCTTAAATGGAGAGCTTTTCCCTGTTCCCTTTGTTATCTGGATTTCAGCCAGTATGCTGAGAGAGCCACTCTTTTAAGAAAGCTAATGACACAAATTAAGTGAGGTCCAAAGATGAAACGATTGGTAAAATTTTCATTTATTTAAGCAAAGTATTACATTTGGAATCTCATTCACATTTTGTGAAAAAAAAGTATCTCACTTTGACTTTTCAGATCAACCTGCAATGCGATCTGATGAAACAAAAGAAGAGGGAGGTAAAAACTGAAAGAAATCTCACATGTTGCACTTTAATCAGGTATTTATTCATTTCAATGTTATAATCTTTTTTTGGTGACTGCTAGGATGATTCATACTTGGTTTTATTCTAAAAAATAAAGTTTAAAATGTAACTATATATACATATTCTAAGTCAAGAGGGGAAACGTGGTTGGCTCTTTATGAATTAAAGAGCCTCCTGACCAGAAAATAAATTTATAAGGTATTGATCTAATATGCGTTCTATGCTGAAAAGCTTCTATGTACTGAAGGACCCCACTTTCTTCAGTGGAACTCCAGGTTCAAAGGTCTTCCTCTATCAATCAAAGGATTTTTGTGCTGTTATTATCTAAGGGAATATTTACCTTTTAAATGCTTAATTTTAATACTTAATATATTTTTCCTCATGATACCTGTTAGGAGCATGAATAGTGTTATTTCCTGAGGGAACATTAGTTCAGAGAGACTAAGGGCTCGTTTCAGGAATGGTTTTGGTCAGAATTTAGTTTTTAAGCCGAAAGTTGCAGTCCTGAAAAACCTTGCTCAGATCTATTCATGGTAGATGAAAGAATGTTAAACTTCTGCACTGCTGGATGAGACTGAACAGTCTGGCATCTAGGTCACACCTTAATCCTGTTAGTTACTTCCCAGCAGGAGAAGGAGCTCAGTCTGGTAGGCATTCTCAGACCACACCAAGCCAGGATACACACAGAATGCAAGAGCCAGAGGAAAAAATGGTAGTTGTCATTCTATCTCCTTTTATATGCAATAGCTCAGTGGCATCTGCACTCACTCAGTCTGAAGTGTAACTCACTCCTTTACCTGAAGAGATTCAAACACATACATTTCTCTTGATGCAAGTACTGTAACTATGAGAGTCTACTAGGTATGAAAGCACTTGCTATCCCTCCTTTTGAGAATCTTCTACTCTGCAAAACACAATTTTAGAGTTTGTGGGCCCAGGAGAGGGATCATAACTCTCTGGCATACTGGTTAGGCCACACAATCTTCCAGAAGAGACATACTTATGGTGGGCTCTAGTTCATGCTCCCCATTAATGAATTTTTCAGGAAACAGTTGCTACATACCTATTATATAAACAAGCAAAGGCTTCTCTATCCCATGTGCATAAACTCTTAATCAGTTGAGAAATATTCTGTTTTTCTAATCCACTGAATTAGTTTGGGCCAAAGGGAACGGCATCAAGTTGAGGCAGGCTGAGAGTGCTCCACCCTAGACTTGCCAATAGCCTGGGAATTTAGGACATCTTTCAGCTTGGTAGAAGATTCAGGTCTGCATGTCTTCAAATACAGGGAAAAATTGCAATAGCAGAGTCCCAGGTTTAGATGAATAGTCTCACCCTGGGTTTAAACATGGTAGGGGGAGGCTATGTTTTGAAAGACATGTATATGATCCCTGCTCACTTTTTGGAATGTATGGCATAGACATCTATTTTCAGGAGAAGGTTCTGGGTTAATACTTGAGCGGAGGGGGTTTCCCCTCTGTCGCCTATTGTCCCTGGAGAAGGGAAGGATTAAAGATATCCTTCTCTCAGCATTATTTAGTTGGATACTTATTGAAGACACCTTTCTTAGACAGCTGATTTTTATGGATCCCATTATATGGCATTTAATATGTAGCGTCTCGTAATTCTTCCCATTTTTGGCATGTAATACATAGTTCTGGCCCAAAATGTGTCAAGTTCCTATAAGGCAGGGGTGGGAAAAATGCATCCCATAGGCCAGATCTGGCCTACCAGGCCATTGTATCCAGCCCATGGGGTCCCTAAAAATTTAGAAAATTAATATTTATCTGCTCCTAGCTGCCTGTCAAAAATGATAGGACCCAGAGGCAATTGGACTCAGGGGACTCTGGCAGCAGAACTAAGTTGCTCAGCAGGAAGGCCTGCCCAGCCCTGCCCCCTTCACCCCAACCTACCTCAACCAGAAGCCTCTGCCTAACACAGCCTTCTGGCCTGGGACCCTGGGGCTGTTCCTGGATCCCTACACCAGAGAGGAAATTCAAATAAGAACACTGATACTCCCCACACCTCTAGCTGCCATTTCTCTGTTTCCCTGCCCACTGCTGGCCTCTCCAACACCACATGGCTCCTGGCTGTATCACCAGATGATGGAAGCACTGGGCATGCACCAGTACTTTGGAGGCAGGAGTGTGTGTGTATGTGTGTTAATAGGGTGAGCCACACACACACATCCCACCATAGACATGCACCCACACCACATACATAGACCCCCACAAACTCCATACCCACCCACACCCACATCTCTCCACAAACCTATACCCCCTCACATGTCCCCACCTCATCACAATATACAAGTGTAAGGCTTCCTTTTAAGCTATTGGGCAATCACCTCTATGTACACTACACAAACGCATGTAAATCAGGACAAAAATATTTTCTAAATCAAATTAATTAATGTTGTACATGTTCACTCTTTAGAATATAATATGGTATTTTTTTAATACCAAGATGGCAAAACCCCTTGTTTCAAGGAGTACTTCTAAGGGCAGGGGGAGGGACTTCTGGTGGCAAAGGTCAGGTGTTAAGGAGTGGGACTTTCAGTCACAATATGGCAACTAGGGAATGGGGCACCTTTCAAGGGGTGGGCTACCCATGTGGCCCTTGATAGCTTGCCAAAACTTGATAAGTGGTCCTCTACCCAAAATAATTGCCCACCCCTTCTATAAGAACTCTGGGAGCAGAAATGGGCTTGTATAAAACCATGTCCAATGCAGCTGACTACAACTAGTAAAAATGATAATACACAAAAGTAGTGTTTGAGGTTGTTCTATATTCACATAGATCAATATTCCCTTTGCACTTGACTGAGTTAATTAGAAACAATCCATATTCTTTCATCTTGGGCAGTAATGTTTAGGTGAAGTCTTTGCTTGATGGAAGTCAGTGGGAATTTTGGCGTTAACTTCAATTGAGGAAGTGTTTAATGTGGAGGTGATCTGGCGGTTTGATTTTAGACTCTCCAAAAGAAGAAAAGAGATAATAAAGGGAACATGACCCACTCCCTTCTGCATCCAGCAGCCAGAAGAGAGCCATCTTAAGAGATAACATGCTATAGAAGGGTGGTATATGGCTTGCATCATCATGAAATACTTGATTATTTATGAGAGATTGCTGTTGAGTGCAGTTTAATTTTACACTTATAAAACAGTTTCTTTGCTTGTCTTCTCTCCTTCATTTTGAAAGTGTGCATTTGATTTGCTACAAATCTGCAGTAGAAATACAAGCAGGGGAAAGGCTTTCAAACAACAAGAGAGGGACAAGGAAAGGAGTTTCTGAAATAATGCCACATTTTTTATTACATTTTATAAAATGTCTTGTGAAGAGTGAAAAAAACACTTTCATTCTTTGCTGTTGTCATGTGACATTCTTTGTCTTCAGTAGCTGACTTTGATAACAACTAATCTGTGTCTCAGAAAATGTTTAGTTGACAGGTATAGTTAATAGTGAATTTTAAGCTTTAACTCAACATTTTATTTGCTTCTTTGGGTTTAAATTAGATCCTTAATATCATTGCAGCATATTTTTATGGTTCAGTGCTTTGCAGAATAAGCAGTACATTTATTTCCTTAGGGATCCCTAAGGGTTTAATACTAAAACTAGTGATACTCTTATTTGATAAATCATCTACTATGGGATGTGACTTGTCATAAGTCAAACGCACATTTATACATAGATGACATAGTCTTATGTCAAAGCAGCATTAAATTTAAGATGTAGTTAAAAATCTAGCATTTGGAATTTTCAAGGCAGTTTGTTCTGTTGTACATCAAGTGGCGTCATTTTTTATTATTAATGTTTCTTTTCAGAGACTTAAAACTTAACAGCAAATGTTCATTTTGGAATAATACTTCAAATATATCATCCTCAAGAATGGCTTAAAATATCAAATACAACTTTAGTCATTTTAATAGTAATATATACTGTATAGAAAATATACAAATTAGTTTTGACTGATATAAGATTGCTTGATATTAGTACATTTTGACCCAGTAGTGCATTGGGAAAGTGATTAGTTCATAATGAAATGTAACCTTTTATAGTAAGAAATTCTATGATAGTTAAAAGTGTGTGTCACTGTCCTTTTATTTTTTTTTTTTTATTTTTTTTTTTTTAAGTACAGTACACTCATTTTTTTCCATATAGAACTTTCTTCACTGGTTTTGATATATAACAGTTCAGTGTGAAAATTTGGTCACAGGAAAAAAACCTGATTTCATGATTTTTAGATTTTCTATGTGATCTTAAAAATGTAAATATGAATATATATGATATTTTATCGCATTTGTTCAGACAATTATTGTGAAATCATCGTGTGAAGGTGGGATTATAATAATGTTCAGCAATTTATATCTGACTGTAGCTAAAGAAAATCAATAAATCGTCCATTTTGCACATCATTCTATAGCTACCAGAACTTAAGCACCTCTTTTTAAAAATGTATTATCTTTCTTGTGGAAAACTTTTGTACTAAAATAGGATTCCTCTTTTCATAAACCTTTTGAGCTGAGCAAATCCTACTAAAAGTGTTCTACAAACACTTGTTTGAATTTATAAATGAATTCCCTGATTTTGTTTGATTCCCCTTTGTGGAGTTATTAAACAAGTATTCTGACAGAACTCATAACCGTTACTGACAGAAATGTTCACAGAAAAAGTAAATAGTGAACTGTTGTGCTCTATGAACTTCTGCATAAAAAAAATCAGATGCAAAGAGTTAGTCACCCAGCCAGGGATCAACAGGTGAACCAGGCATATTGCACAGACTCAGTATTGTTTGTTTGCTACTTCCAGTGAAGTACTTGTAGCCAAGCTACATAACAAGGAGCATTTGTGAGAATCATCTGGCAAATAATGAATCAATTTTTGATTTCAAATGGATTTGAGGACAGTGCATGAGGAGAAAAAAACCCAGTGAAACTCATTTGATAAATTGTTTATTGGCAGTTGGGTAATGGGAATGATTGCAGGGGGTATACTGATCATATGGTCTGACTGTAAACTCTTGGTGTAGTGTAGGTAAACAGTTTCTCACCCAAAGATTCCCGCAGAATACAGCACATTCCCATGAGACCCTAACAGGGGGTGCAGTTTCTTTCTGGCTGATTGATGTTTGGCTCTGAAACTCTATCAATCATTTTGTAGAATTGTTTCCAAACAAAATGTTTTCCAAAGTTTTCTCTGGGGTGTCACCAGCAGTTTTGAGTTGTTTCCTACCCCTGCTCCTATATTGGCACTAAGCAAAATAATATTTAACTTGTGCTTCCTCTTGTTAAAATAAATGATAAGAAAAAAATGATTCAAAAGAATAGGAGACAGGAAATCATACACTCTGTTATGTGTAGTGAAAAGTGTTTGTGTTGATTCCTCTAGTGTTATAACAATATAAAAAATGGATATTCATCATGAGCCATACAATGGAAATCAAACCCCAACCTGCCGCATTGTGAAGGCAAAACCAAACACAGTAACATTATCAAATAGAATTCAATAGCTGTGTTGTGAAATGGGACCAAACATAATAAAAAGGGCACAATATAATTGTGGTTTGAAGACATAAATTGTACTCTTTTTATGCTAGGTTTTAATGTTTTCTGTGTACAATTACGGTGCTCTCTGGAATATATGTGTGGGGAAAATGGAAGAATTTCTGGTATACATTTTCTATAATTGTTATTTGGAACTGAGAAGATGTTATTCTCTCTCATACCAATTCCTGCATCATAGTTCTTAATATGAGAAGCTAAGATGCTGTTGTTTGGTGACTATTAGGGCTGTGCGAAGCTTTGGGTGGTGATTCGATTTGGAGATTTGGCCCGATTCAGCGGCTGAATCTCCAAATCCAAATCAAATCAGGGGACCAATTAAAGGTCTGAATCAATTTGTAGCTCTCCAAATCTTCAGAAAAGATTTGGAGAGCTTCGATGATTTGAACAATCCCCACCTGCTGCAGCAGGGAACAGGAGCCAGATTCCATGCTGGTAAGTAGGGGGTGGGGGAGGAAGGAGGGGACCATGGGGGTCCCCTGAAAGGTCCCATCCCCTGCCTACTCCCCCGGCCACCCCCCATGGCTGCCCCGCCTGGCCCAGCTCCCAGTATTTCTAAAAACAAAGGCCCCACTCACCAGGTGCTGCTAGGCAGCAGGACAAACCCTGCTGCCCTCCACTGCCCCATGCAGCTGAGGGGCTCTGCATGAGCCCCCATGATACCACCCCCCTTCCTCCAGCCCCTCAATGGCTGCCCCGCCTGCCCCAGCTCCAGTCCTTTAGAGGAAAAAAAACAAAACAAGAAAAAC
>NW_017728906.1:17323147-17326045 GCF_001723895.1 Crocodylus porosus
TGCTGGCAGGTAGGGTGAGTCTGGGGTTTTTTCTTGGTTTCTTTTTTCTTAAAGGGCTGGAGCTGCGGCAGGCAGGGCAGCCATGGGGGGGACTGGGGGAGTAGGAGGGGTCCAGGGGGCTCATTCAGAGCACCCTCTGCAGTGTGGGGCAGTGGGATCACCCCTCACCCAGCAGCACCCAATGAGTTGGGGCTTTTTTTTCCCCAAGTGCCAGGAGCTGGGGTGGGTGGGGCAGCCATTGCCAGGTTGGGGGAGCAGGCAGGGGATGGGCCTGGCCTGGGTGATTCAGAGATTCAGCAGCAGCTGAATCTCCAAATCAGATTTGGCCTGAATTGATTCGGGACAGGGATTCGAATCACCAAATCAAATCACTGTCCCCTGAATCAGCCGAACCCAAATCCAAAGCGAATATTAGCCACGTTGTACAGGCCTACTATGAGTTTCTCTAAATTCCAGAATAGTTGATGAAGCACTGTGTTTAAAAACATACTCAGAATGATAGGGTGTATATATGGGGCAAATGGGGAAGACACCAAAATATGAGAAATGGAAAAAATCTTAACTGTTGGACCTCCCTTTTCATCTTTCCTCAGATATTATTGAGAAATATGGTATTTTCTAGCCAAAAGGTTTGTTGTTGTTTTTAGTTCAGGTTTTAGGTTTTTTTTTTTCAAAGTGTTTTCAGCTGCAGTTAAAAAAAACTTGTTAACATCTAGCTCTAGCTGATATTAAAAGTCACTGGGTCTAGGTATAGATGGATTTTTCCCAACTTATCTAAAAGATCTTATGAAAGATCAGGGTAGTTTAAAGGCAGGTTAAGTGCTAAAACAAAAGTAAATGAAAAGCTTAAAGAAAAGGTTAAAATAAACTTCTATATAAGGTACCAGTATGGTTTTATATTCTAGTCAAGGATTTGTTCTATTGTATTCTAAAAGATTAGTCACATCTGAGACGCTGTAACAAAATAACTTAATGGTTCAAATGTGCAAGACCCTGTACCTAAGAAGCAAACTACTTAAATGGCAACAGTGAAAGAAAAGAAATGCAATACTTATCAGTCCACTGGAATACCAGTCTTTCATATTTTCCCTGGTAGGCGAGTCTACCAGATTCTAGTCTAAAGTGTTTTCACTGAAGCTGGAGCCATGGTTTTGTAGCCGGACCATGCAACTAGGTGCAGAATGCAGAGCTCTGGTTGTAACCCTACAGACGTTTTTTGCAATGACACAATTTTTTTTATTTGCATTTTGATTTCTGTTATTAGATATTTCAATACTTTGAGGAATGCGTTCTGAGATGTTTGAGCAATAGCACAACTGCCTTGTATTATATCAAGGGCTCAAGGCAACCCTTCCTTCCACCTCAGTAGATGAGATTCTTCACTACAAGTTCATGATCTATGGGTCAATTTGGTATCATGGGACATCTTTACATGTGCTGCAGGAATGGAGGAGGCTTTAATTAGAATAGCTCTGAGAGTGGCTCTAATTAAAGTGCCCACAGCATCTTGTGTATTCAGTGTCCTGCACTTCAAAATGGCAGTGGGAGTGCTTTAACTAAAGCTCAACTGACAGGCAATACGAGCACCTATACATAAGCACAGAGGCTGTTCCAACATGCTGGAATTCCAAGTCATCAAAACAGAATTGAGTCTGCTGAAGTATGGCAATTAGTGAACTCCAGCAGCTTCCTGTAACTCCTGAGTGCAGCAGACTTGGCATTTTAAAATGCCAGGTTGCTAAAGCTGGGCTAAACCCATTTCTTTAGATGTCCTGATTCATAGAGACCCTGATGTTCTGGAAAGGCTTCCTAATCCCAAGTTCCCAGTACCTCAGGACTTCTAAAGCCAATATGTGCAGCTGAGCTGTCCCTGGGCCTGGCCAACAATCAGCTGACTGTCAGACTAGATTTTGAACTGACCCAGGAATTTTGAGGCCATATCCAACAACCAGCTGATAGTCAGACCCAGCTCTAAAAGCCTGAGGTCTCAAACTGCACTGTGGCCTGTTGGGGCTGGGTCCAACAATCAATAGATTGTTGGATCCACTCCAGATGAGCCTGGGTCCTGAACAAGCCCCAGGACTGTTAGGCTGAGTCCAACAATAGGACACATTCCTGAAACAATGCATCTGGGACCTGTTGAAGACTGAGGGAATATCTGAGTCTGGTACAGAGCTTTCCCTTGCCTAATCTGTAGGATCAAGCTGAGGGCAGCTCATTGGTGGTACAGTTGAAATTGGAGGAATGTAATGTCCCATCTTAAAAATCACACCTCTGCCTTACACATCTGTCATGGCAGGAGGCACAGTTTTTGGGATGGGGCATAACATTTTTCTGATCCGAATCACATCATTGTTTTAATGTCTGCCAGGAGCCTAAGGAAAACTAACACATTCTAAATATTGAATTCTTGGAGCCCTGTTACACCTAGAGTGGTTGGCAGGAAGCTCCAGGGTCAGGCTTGGGTACACAGTGCTACTCATGAAAGCAAACACTATGGACAGTTTGCAAGAAAAGCCAAACTTTATTTCCCTCCACTATACAACAACCTCCTCCCCGCTCACAACAGACTCCCACCCACCCCAGCAGCAGCACATTCTATCCCTCCTTCCCAACAACAGACCCTTCCCTAACTCCAGTGTGCACCTCCATAAAAGACCTGCTTCCCATGCAACTATGTACAATGTCTGATTTGTGAACTGATGGGGGGAATAGTGGGGTGGAGGTGCCTATCGTGTGGCACAGAGAGATGCCTGGTACTCTAGCCTTTGTCTACACTTATAGATTCATAGATTCATAGATGCTAGGGTCGGAAGGGACCTCAATAGATCATTGAGTCCGCCCCCCTGCATAAGCAGGAAAGAGTGCTGGGCCTACATTACCCCAGCTAGATACACA
>NW_017728906.1:17326056-17332416 GCF_001723895.1 Crocodylus porosus
CCGCCGCTGCCTCCGGTCAGAAGTTAGTTATGGGGCACACGTGCGTGCGGGACACACGTGTGCCTGATTCCTCTCCTTCCCGCTGCTGCTTCCTGCTGCTGCATACTTACAGGAGTATGGCCAGTATGGTAAGGCCCAGCAGGTTGGGGGCTGGCCTGGGAGGCACTGATCAGCCTATTCAGCATGGTTCTCCTCCTCAATGGGGCTAGGGCCAGCAGATCCCCGATGTGGAGCTGGCCCAGCTGTAAGCAGCACCTGCTCAGGGGCTGCATGGTGTGTGCATGAGCAGCAACCCAGGCAGAGGGCCAGGCTGCTGTGAAACTAGGCCCAGGATCTGAGGCAGGAGGCCCTGGCCAGTGAAGGTGGTGCTGCACCTCTTTTCAACCCCACTGGGAGCTTGGCACTGGGCTGCAGGTGGCTGCCAGTGGCCAGGAGGGGATGGGGATGGGGGTTGGGCATTGAGCAGCACAAAGGTGAATGCCAGGGCCAAGATGGTGTTGAGGACCTGGCAGTCTTCCTCCATCACTGCCACTGCCTGAGCCACCATGGTGCCCTGCCGGTTCTGGGCCTCAACATCCTCTCCAGGAACACAATGTGCCTTTCCTCTAGGGCAAGGTGTGCCTAGTCTCTCCTGTGCTCCCTCTTCAGGTTCTGGGATCACCAGATCTAAGAGTCCATGAGCCACTCCTCCACTGGAGTCAGCAGCTAGTCCAGCTGCACAGTTGGGTCCAGCACTGGCAGAGGCAGTGCATGCAGAGGGCGCTGACTGACAGTGGTAGTGTCCTTGCAGCCACATCTCCGCCAGCAGCAGGTAGTTCTCCTCTGCATGCAGCTTCTGGACCTTCAGAGAAAGGACAGAGAGGTTCTTTGTGACAGTTTGCAAAATTTCAGAGATAACATATACTGTACTGAGGTGCCTCAGTTCAGGGGTGATGTGTACAGGGACCATGTTAAGTTCGCTGGTGGACTCTTCCACATGTAGATGTCAGCTGAGCTTTCCATCCATCCTTCTACAGTTGAGGCAGGCAGGTCACATTCTGCTTCCTTTAGGCAGCCTGCCTTTCCCATTCCCTACCCAGGCTGGGCCAGGGCTGGCTCCTGCTGGCGGCTACCACAGCAACTCCAGGACAAGTTCCCTTCCCCCTTTCTCCTACCTTCAGGCCAGGATGTTTGTTTCCATGCTGACGAGCCTACTATGCCTAGGTTCTGCAGGTGAGGGGCTCTTACCCAGTTGGAATGTGGAGCTGATGACAACCCCCACCTCATGGCTTCATGAGAGGCACCCTAAGCTAATCCTGTCCTGTGCTGCAAGGATGCTTCTGGTTAGAGTCACCTGAGCATGCCACAACGAGCTGTTTGAATGCTCTGAAGGGGTGCCTGACCCACTATGCCTTGCTGCTGCTGAATACCATGGTGCTCTGGGCACAGCTGAGAACCTGTCATGGAGCCCTGAACTTTGACATTGCCCCAGGCAACCCCATGCTTCACTGCAACATGTGCCACTGCCTGGAATGGTATCTCTGCCTATGTGGCAAGTGCTTGACCACTGCAGCTGAGAAGATTGCTGCTGCCATTGAAAAGTTTCTCTGCTTGTGACAGACCCCTGGCTGCTCAGATGAGCATGCTGGCTACTTAATAAGGTCCTAAACTGCCTCCCACATCCCTGTGTATTGAGCAGGGGAACTCCAGTGGGCAGTGGGGAGCTTGGCCAGCCAGGGTGAGGAGGAAAGGGGAGGGGAGGAGAAGGAGGGCCTCCCCAACCCTCCCTGTCATGCAGGGCCCCTGGCTCTAGGCATGATGCTTGGTGGCAGGTGGGTGAGCTGGCAAAGGCATGGGTAGCCATGACACCCCTTTGCCCCCAGCACTTCTGCAAGTGCAGGGCCTACTGGACAGGTGTTGCAGGCACTCCTGGTGGTCAGACTTGGTCTCTGACTTTGTGAGATGGTCTAGCTGCCTGCAGTGTTCCACGGCATGGAGACACAAACCCTGGCCACCTGGCCCATGGCTCCCTCCAGGGAGGAGCTGGACCTCCTTGCTGCTGGAACCATCCCCAGCCTGTTCTCCTCATTTACTGCTAGAGTTGGCAGGCCAGGTGCTGACCTAGGCTACCCAAGCTGCTAAGTGATGCCATGGTTGGGTAGTGGAGGCCCCAAGGGTCTCTCCTGTGCTGAGCCCTCATAGTCACTGGCCTGTGGTGCAGGCTCCGGCTGTTCATCCATGCTGGAAAAGACATAGCAGGCTTCACCAGGGCCAGAATCTTGTTCAGCTGCTGCATGAAGGACATGGAGCTAGGGCCCACCCTGGACCGATGATTATAGTCTCTGACTCAGTCCCAGTGGGCCCACAGGGTCTTGACCTTCATACAGTGCTGGTGGCCAGAGCACTTGTGACTTCACTCCCACTCTGCCATGGCTGTGTATATGTGTGCATTGACCCAGGCCACAGCTCAGGTAACCTGACCAAACTGCCTCTGGACTTCCAAATCATCCCAGACTGTGATGAGGTCCACATTCTCATGCTTCATTAAGTTTGGCTCCCAGGCTGTTGTCTCCAGCATTGGGGAGGTCAACATGGCACGTGCTGCCAGGAGCATTCAGAGGTAAGGGGAGGGCTTCAGGTGCAGGTGGCATATGGTGCATGCTCACTAGGGTGGGGCATGGTGCCCCAGAGACAAACTTTGCCTGTGCAGAGTCCTGGGTGGGTACAGCCAGCACCTAAAGGGCTGCAGGTCCAGCATGTGCCTGCAGTGATGGAACACAGAGCTCATGGGGCAAGCAGCTGCTGTCATGGACCCTAGGAGGCAGAGCTATGGTCTGTGGGACTGCAGTGCCTGGCATGTGCCTGCACTGGTGGGATACAGTGCCCAGTGGGCAGGCAGATGCTGGCAGAGGTCTGGAGGCCAGCTTGGAACAGCCAACAAGCTGCCCCTGCCATGTGGCTGCACAAACGGCTAGTCGTGGTTCTTCATAAAGCAGGAGGTTGGCCCCTGCTGGTGCAAATGACTGGATGCAATTTGCACCTGACTTCAGCCTGTACATGTGTGCTACTGTGTATTAGTTAATGCACCATTTTTCTAATACCTATACATGTTGGTATTAGCAAACAGCACATTAGATTAATGTGTAGTAAGTGCCACACACATTAAATTAGTCTACTGTGCAGTAAAGTGTCCCATGTAAATACACCCAATAAGTGTTTTAAATTAGTTTCAGGTGTCAATGTATAGATAATCCAGGTGTTAAGACATCTGGGGGCCACACAAAATTACCATGTAATAAGGCCCTTTGAATCTCATTGCACTATTCAGTAGCCTTTCAGTTTGAGATTTAAATTGTGGGTAAAGAGTGTATCTACATGTCACCATATGGTGACATTGTTACTGTGCCATGCTTTAGTACTTCACGGTTGAAAATTCTTTTGGAAGTACTAAAGCACGGCCCGTATTGTGCCATGTGCACAGTTCATTTTTGCTGCTGCTTCACCATAGCAGCACGCTAAAACTGGGGAGCATGCCACTACAGCAGAGTAGCTGCCGATACAATGCAGACTCACATGATCGCTACATCACCATAGCGTGTTGCTACGTTGCTATAGGGTCACGTATAGACACACCCAAAAAGGCTTATCTAATGAACCCTGCACTAGTGATAAGATGATAAGCCCTTGGAATACTTCATTAGTGAGCAAGCTTCACCAGTAAATCCAAGACTGAACTATTTTCCTTTTATTAACTAATTATATCCCTGAAGCTAAGATATTAGCAATACAGCAAGGCAGATACCGTAGTTGTAACTGAACTGAATTGGGCTTTTAATGATGTTGTTGTTGTTGTTGTTGTTGTTATAGACAGTGCTACTTAGATGCCACCCTGTAAACCTCAACTTTTAAATAGCTGTTTAGCCATCTAGAATAATCCATATCATTTCATTTTGTACTGTATCCCTTTTTTCCTTGCCCCATTGAACCTGATTAAAGATTGCTTGGAGGCTGAATATACAACCTTCACTCATGAAAGTGCTGTTCTTCTCAATTATGCTGGCAGCCATTGAGCCAAATCTTGAAATTATGCAGACAAAACTTCCACTGACATTCACAAGCATTTTGCCTGAATAAAGATTTAAGAATTTGACCCAATGGAATTATTCATGTGGAAAAGGACTGAAGGATCCAAGCATTGGTAGATATTCCATAACAAAGACTGCATCTTTCTCTGGTGTTCTTACCTTACTGTCCCATGAAAAAAATAATATAATCAAAATGTTATTATCTAACGGCTTCTACTAAATGGAGACCAATTACCATTTTAATTCAGGATTTGCATGTTTGTTTCTTTCAGTTCTTGCCAGTGGTTGTCTAGTAGAATCATTGGCTGCTTGTACACACCACAGGGGTTTACTTTGGTTTATTTCTCACTAAATTGAAGCAGTGGGTTTTTAAAAATCCTGCTTCAATTTAAACCAAAGTAAACCCCTGTGGTGTGTATGCAAGGGTTGGGCCTGACCCTTACCTGCCTCAACAGTGGTGGGGGGTTGGTGAGCTGCCAGTGGGCTGATCGGTCCCTCAGCTGTGGGGGAAATGGGGGGAACTGGTGCCTCCCTCCACAGTGGTGCTCCCCAGGTGGCACCCAGCCCAAGTGGTCCTGGGAGGCACTGCAGCTATGAAAAGAAGCATGTCCCCCCACCCCCCTGCAGCCATGGAGAGCAGCCCAGGAAGGCAGACAGGCTTTGGGGAGAAAAAATAGGAAAAAATATCAGGCTCGCTGCTGCTTTTTTTTTTTCTTTTTTCCTTTAGTGGAGCCTGCCTGCACAGGCTGCCGCTCAACTGCTTGTACAGCCCCTGAGCTGCATGGAGCCCAGTGCTTCCCTCAGCAGATACTAAGGTAGCAAACTGAAACACCTCAGACATGTTTTATTTTGCTATGTCCCAAAGTCATTTAACTTGCAATATGTCACCGACTGTGCAAATAGCAGCACCATTAAAATGGTGCAAAAGGGTATTAAACCTGCTTTAAAGGCCAATTTTGTGGCATGTGCAAAGGCCCATCAATACTAGTTCACTCAACTAGGAAGAACATTTGTTTCACTGGAATATTCTTTTTCCTGCAACAATAGTGAATTGGACTCCTAATCTAGTACAGCAATAGATAATTTTAGAAAACTTTCTCATGGATAGATTAACCAGCTATGTTAGCATTTTGCCTGTAAGTCTAGAGGCAACATTGTGTCAGCAATTTAAGGGATTTATTATCATGATTCATGGAAGACTCTTTACTTTATATCTGGATACAGAAGGAACAATTCTAATACTTTGTTATATTTCAAATAGAAAGACTCACCATGGTATTGCACCCCTACTGTACATGAAATTGATATATATTACATATTCCTTAATAAATCAATTATTGAAAATAGTATACAGTCTGCAAACATGAGGTTCTTTTTGTTTCTGATGCTGTCACTGTGTCTTGCCACTATTTCCTGTTTTCTTCCCAATATGCTACCTTGTTCCCTGTCTTTAAAATGTCTTCACTTCATTCATTCACATATTTATCTCTGATGTTAAGCTTGAATGACAGATAATGTTTTCATTACTGATGTATTCACTCTACTGATGAGGTATTCTACAATCATGACAAATTAAATGATTGACATACACCATGTACATATTTGTTTACTCTTTGAATAGTTTCATAGAAATAGTTTGCATGGGAAAAGCAAATTATGCAACTGTGAATAGCTCTACTAACCCTATGGTAAAAATGTTGCACTTTACCGTATTTTATTTCCTTTAGTGAACATTGTAATTAAGTTTGTAACTCAGTTTCCATTATTAACCCCAATTATGTATAGGTTTCTGAAAATATGTGTGTGTGGGGAGGGTGGGGGGAGGTGGGAGTTGTTTGGTTGTTTGTGTGTGGACTAAAGCTTTTTATTCTATACTTGATCTCAGTCCACAACACATTCCCCCATCTTTTTAAAGAGAACAAATTTTGCTTTTTAACTAATTGAGAAATTGTATTTGTTCTCAAGTCCATAAACCTAACTCAAGGCCAATATTCATGCCTTGAGTTGAAGAACTTTCTCCCCTGATATTCCAGTGCTTTCCCTTTGACTGCATCCTTTGTATCTCTTCCCCAAATCATAGTTTCATAGTTTCTAGGGTCGAAAGGGACCTGAGTAGGTCATCTAGTCCGACCCCCTGTCATGGCAGGAAAGAGTACTGGGGTCAAATGACTCCAGCAAGGTGTTCATCTAACCTCCTTTTGAAAACCCCCAGGGTAGGAGCCTGCACCACTTCTCGTGGAAGTTGGTTCCAGATCCTAGCCACCCTGACGGTGAAGTAGCGCCTCCTGATATCAAG
>NW_017728906.1:17332982-17335052 GCF_001723895.1 Crocodylus porosus
GGAACCCCACTGCCCATGTCCTTCTAGGTTGAGAAGGACCCATCAGCTACCACCCTCTGGGTGCGGCTCTCCAGCCAGTTGGTGACCCATTTAACTGTGTGGGTGTTGACACCACAGTCCCCCAGTTTCTTAATGAGAATGGGGTGAGAGACAGTGTCAAAAGCCTTCCGGAACTCCAGGAAGACTATGTCCACTGCTCCCCTGCATGTAATGATTTGGTGATCTGATTGTAAAAGGCCAGCAGGTTGGTCTGACAGGACCTGCCACTGATGAACCCATGTTGGTTGTCCTTGAGCATGCAGTCCCCTGCAGGCCCCTTGTGGAAGTTGTCAGAACCAAATGAAGGCCCCAAGGTCACGGTGGGCCGGGCAGTGGCTTGGATTCGAAACAGGCGGGATAAGCGGTGAGGAGTTCTGAGTGGCACGGATTCGTAAGGTTTCAAAACAAAGATGATTTATTGACTTACATGTGTGAGGCATAGGTAGTGATGCTTTCTTCAGTTACAGTTAAACCAATGCAAACAAAAGACAACGGAGGGGTCTGTTGGCCCAGGGGCTTCTCAAGTGAGCCTTTGCTTTCTAGCCGGAGCTAGGTGCGGCTGCCCAACTTAATAGTCCCAGGGCTGGTCAACAGCTCATTAAATGGAGTAAACGAACAAACAAAACTGTAACTTGATGGAAGGAACGAACGTTCTGACACCAGTCCAAATGGACAACGGATGGTCAATGAACGGTGCCAAAGTCGAGTGCCAGGTAGAAGAAGACAAAACTGTTAGTCAAGGTAAGTAGGGATAATCCAAATCGTAGTCAGTAGCCAGTGCCAAAATCAGTCAGAAGCCAGAGGAATCAATACAAGAACGAGTCAAATACGAGATACTAAATCATTGTACGGAGTTATAAGGAAGAGGCCTGGGATCGGAATCCCAATCTCTCTGTGTCTCACAGTCCCTGCTAACAGCAGCCTCTGTTTACAGATCGAGCACGGTCTCTCTCACAACACCAACCAACATCTACGCTCCTAATGCCCACAACTCCAACACCACACCAACAATGCCCACACCAAGGTGGGGGCTCGCGGGCCTTTTACAGGAATTTAGTGGCCAATCAAATCGCTCTGCTCATGGAATTTTCTGGTCAAATTATGTCATGCTGTAGAAGGACTGAGCATGCGCCAGATCAGGTTCTGCGTACGACAGAGCATGTGGAAGCTGAAAACTAGGTCATGGCTGATTGACAGGCCTAGGGGTCGATCAGGGGGCAGGCTCTGATCATGCTATGGAAGTTTCCATTAGCTTAGTCTGTCTGCGTGTGTCAGAACCAACTCTCTGTATTGGCAGCACACATATCTAAAATTTTGCTTTGACATGCCCCCTTGCTGTCAATACAGGAGTACCCAATTCGGATTTAGCAATTGTCTTTGTATTCGTCCTCGTTTTCAACTTTTACATACGTTGGTAACTTAGTGTATACAAAAACAGACAAGTTGGACAGTTGTTTTCTTATACATTGGAACACACAACAAATTAATGTAATAACTATAACTATGACAACTAGAAACAAAATTAACAGGGTCAGTAGGTTCATCAACATTGACAGAAGTGTGCCAGAATAATTTTCTCAGACAGCTTGCCTAGGATCGAGGTAAGACTTACTGGCCTATAGTTTCCCGGGTCCTCCTTTTTCCCCTTTTTGAAGATGGGAACCATGTTGACCCTCTTCCAGTCCTCCGGCACCACCAGAGCACCACGAGTGCTTGTAAAGCTGTGCCAGGGGTCCTGCAATGACCTCGGCCAATTCCTTTAGAAGTCTAGGATGGAGATCGTCTGGACCGGCTGACTTGAATATGTCCAGTCCCTCCAGAAGTTCGCTAACTAGTTCCTCACTAACCCATGGCCCAGGTGTGCGTCCCCTGGGGCCCGAGAGGGGCCCAGCAGGGAGGTGACTGTTCTGGTCCCTACTTAGGAAGACAGAGGCAAAGAAATCATTAAACATGTTAGCTTTGTCGTCTGGTGTGATGACCAAATTCCCCAACGCGTCCTACAGGGGCCCCACATTACCCGGAACCTTCTTT
>NW_017728906.1:17335456-17341590 GCF_001723895.1 Crocodylus porosus
CATCTTCAAAACTTTGCCCCTTACATCTGGAATGGTCTTGTATTCCCTGATAGAACTCTGCAGAAATAAGGTGTAATGAACATCATAGTTATCATCCCTTTTCCTATTATTGTTCCCCCTATTTTATACGTTTTAACCTTTTGTAGAGTTTCTAGCAGTTAGGGTTGCAAATATAAAAATCTAAATGTGAAGTGTGTGTCTTTCGTAACTATTCTGAGTCTGCTGAAGAGGGACAAAGCTAAAATATTTGGTTTTGGAAGGGTATGAGCTTTTGACAGGGATATAGTTTCTAAAGATTATCTCTGGAAAGCAGCTATTCACCTCCCTTTCATCCTCAAGGCAGCAATCAGTGGAGAGAATCCAGGAATGAGTGAATCAGCATTAGGAAAGGAACAACCTTCCAACCTATAGGTATGTTGTGACAGTATTATTAGTTCCATAATGCATGGAACAAACTCCTGGGGAACACACATTTCCTATGATTGAGAGTAGTGGACAGACACAAAAGGTAAGTATCGAAGAAAAAGGTAATAAAAAATGAAAAAGTCAAATATAAAAGACAAAAGGAGACAGGTACTACTAGCAAGTGAAAAGGATGGAGGATTTGAAAGATGGCATAGAAAAACTGAGTGTTGCTGTCTTTCGTCCCAAATTGAACTCTGTTCTACTTGGACCTATACTCATCATCATTTTTGAAGACATATTTTGAGGTTGAAAAGTAACCATTTTTACCTTTATTGAGATCTGTTCCTTTTTCAAAGTAGCGTTTTTCTGTTTCTGAAAAAACAGAAAAATCTTTATAGTTTGGGGGAAGCATGTTTTGATGAACTTTTCTTTCAACAGAAATCTGAAAATTTGCCTTTTTATATAGCCATGTGGGATTACAGAGACCTAGTCAGAATATGTTTTATCATGGGTAACCAGGGTTTCTTATAAAAAATTACCTATTTTAAAAAGAAGTCTGTGGCAATATGATTTTTCAAAAGAAATCATAAAAAAGGCTTGCTCAAAGCTGCTGTTTGTTGTTGTTCTTCAGTTCACATTGCCTGTAGCATCTTCTCTCTTCCTCCTAACAAATTATTAAAGACATGTAATAACAAACTTCACAAACAAGCTGCTTGACTGTCAAATGACAGTCTCCACTGGTATAACAAACAAGCAAACATGTTATGGAACTGGCATGCAAAATGACACTTTGGAAAATTATTATTATTGACTTTTGCTCTTATTTCAGCACATGAATTATCCTCTTAGTTCCTCCCTTTTGCAGTAGGTTCAGTGTTCATGTGACCTCAACATTTACATGTTCTAAAAATCCATCCATCTCCACCAAGATTTTCTGCTCCTTGTAACCTATTTCTACATTTGCTCTAGAACTCTTTCTTGAACTCTTTGATGATGACCTTGCTCCATGAACACTTTCCTCAGCAGTTTCTTCAAAGAACAATGGATCTTGAATTCCTGAGCCTCAACAAAACTATTGCTGAATGCATGAGTATTAGATGAAACTAAAAAAATATTAGCCCTCACAGAAAAAGGACATCTTCTTCATGAGAATATTCAAAAGTGTCACTGGAGTCTATTTGACTCTGCTATATAAACATGTGGAAATCAGCCTCCTCTTCATTTCAAATCCTTTTATAAAGCTCATTATTTTGGTGTGCTCTTAATGATAATTCATGAAACAGGTAATCATTCAAAATAACCAGCTGGTGAGCTTAGATCATCCACCTCTTTATACATCTGATTGATATTGTCAATGTATGTTTTAAGACCATATTATCTTAAACAGTCCCTTCACAGGCAGAACTCTGTAGCAGAAAGCCCCCTTTGTAAATTTCCCTTCTGGGCATGGTTATAACAGAAGCCCCTTTTTGACTTTACCACCCCCCATGCCCCGACTCCTCAATTTGCACATTTCTTTTTCTTCTAACTATTGGCAGAGACCTAGTACACTCATTGCGTGGGTGTGGCAAGACTCAGAGCAAGCCAGAAAGCTGAAGTGGCTTTCTGTAAGAGAAACCTAGAAACTACATCTACATATCAAGCTCAGTGTCACTAAAGAAAACAAAAGAACTAAAATATGCACTGCAAAGACTGTAAATATATCTTGTGCTAACCTAACTCACTTACTGTCCCTAGTAGCCTTTGATCCTCACTACCTCACATTGCATTTTTATATATTTCTCACAGTGTATTTTCATATTTCATCTGTCTTGCCTTTACCATGGCATTTTATATTTTATACTTTTAAACTCTTAAGGAATGTACTCTCTGTAGACTGAAGTTATACCCTGGACCATTGTTAAAACTGTGTTGAAACTGTAGTTGTAAAGTGATAAAAGCTGTTGAGTGAATGCAAGTGAATGCTGATCATCAGTAGACAATAGCCTAGGCAAAGGAACTCTATTTTAAGCCAATCAAGCTAAAGAAGTGATTCCTGGAACTGAGCACCTACTCTGTGGACCATTCCTGTAACCTATGACAATACAACCGTTATGTCACTAAGTCAAGGGTGGACTCCCAAAACTTTAGGTACCATCAGGCAGAGATCCCTGTGACTAACAGCTGTCAGGTACTAATCAAGACCCACATGGGAGCCACCTCCAGATTGGGTAGCCAAGATGATGCTGGGAGATCACACAAGTCTGCCAGAGAGGGATAAAAGGCAGTGAAGTCTGGCCTTCAGTGGCGCCCTCTCATCCAGCACCTGAATTACCAAAACAGAAGGACAAGCAGGCAACCCACTTCTGGAGAAGACATCACTTCAAAGGAAGCTGACCATCAACAGGTCCTAGGATAGGCAGATATACTGACACCAGTGCTCACAATCACTACAGCAGCCACTACACACTACACAGGTTTGAGTGAGTGCATGTGTGTGTGTGTGTGTGTGTGTGCGCGCCAAGGTGACCAGTACCACCCATAACTCAAAGTTTGCATTTATGATTTTACTGGTAACTTCACATCCCATTCAATAAACTAGAATTTATTATGATCCCATGAGTTGGTCCTTTGTAGCCAATGACTCTACTTGGAATCATGGTATTTTAATGTTCTTAAACATTGTTTTAGTAAAGGATGACATGGACCTTAAAGCCAGATACCAAAAGGGAAAAAGGAAAGGAAAAAAGAGAAGAACAAGGCATTTGAAATTCAGGTCAGAAAGTTTCCTGGGGTCTTTTGATGGATTATTTTAAACAATTGAGGTCAGAAAAAATATCCCCAGTCTGAATTATTGAAAAAAAATGAGTAAGATGTTGATTTAAAATGAAACATTATACTACTTCATAGGGTAAATGTGCTGCATGTGCAGCCTGGTGAGTAATACACATCAATAAACATTTGGCTTTGAAGTCCTATTTATATATCAAAGTCTGTATCTCTTGAAGTTAAACAGAAAGAGAGCTTGTTCAATAGTTACCATAACAAGTATATAAAATATTTGAATGATACCAATTAACAATAGACCTAATTCTGGAAGAAATAGCTTGGTGGGTTAAATCTTTGGTTTGATGAGAAACTTAAAACTTTCTGGACTCATGAGGTTAAATCTTAGCATATAATGTTAATCCTTCATCCTTCCAAAGCAGACAAAGTAGCTGCCATCTTTTAGATTAGGTTTAAGAATTGAAGTCCCATCTGCTATGCATGAACACTGAAGCTCATATGGTATTCCGTAGGAGCTTGTCTTCTCTGTCCTTCGCTATTATTTCCTCTCCACTCATGACTATGCAAACTATCTGTAGACTGCTCCCTTTGCTCCGACAATGCTTCAGTATTGTTATATTTGCATAGTTTATGGCAATGTATGGTCCTTCAGGAAGTAAGTTTTTATATAAAAAAACAAGAATTTACACACTGCTATATTTATAGCAGCCAACACTATAATTTCTGTAGCTCAACACTGTCAGTGGATACCAAAATGAAAAGTTGTTTTCAATAGGACTTTAGCCTTGTTAAATATATACTCAATCCAAGTACAGAGATTGTAAGGGTAACAAAGGATAATACAAGTAAAGCTACAGCTAATGTCTAGTCAGAGGTTATATTAGATCTAAAGATACAGTACAAACAAGCTTTTATGGAATGCATGCATGACTGGGATAATATTAACTAGCATGAAATCAATACAGAATACTGAGAAACTGAGAAACCGATTATATGTTCACTTATCTAAAATCAGTTACTGTAATATATGGATTTTTGTTAACATTCATTTTGATTTGGAACCTATTCTGCATTGATTTCATATTGTTTACATTTACAATGAAATTTATTTTCATGGTCAATGTCTGAATGGAAGCAGCAATAATGTATAATCATTACAATTGCCTTTTCTCATGGGGTTGCCTTGGAAATAATGCCACATTGCACAAGAGTTAAACGCAAGGAATTTTTAAATTTTCTAGCAAAACAAGATTTTTAAAGATCTTTCTCCTAAAGCTTTATGTGTAAGCAATATATTGGAAAAATCTTATAAAAATAGGGAAAAAGTAATTTGACAGGTTCCCCATTGTGTTACAAATAAGTGGATATCCATTCAGAGAAATTTGAACAAATTCTACTGTGGGAATTTATATTCCCACATAAGCTTCCTGCTACTCTGAATCTATTGAAGAGTTGTATTGTGTAACCTCATCCATTCAGTACAAGATGAAATAAACAGATTTATTTACGGGTAGAATAATAGAAGCTATAACATGGAAACAAAATATATTTTGACATGTTATACCATTTTCTTGGCCAAAAGATTATGACTATGATGTTTTCTTTTGTTTTTTCAAAAATAATTTTGAAAGAAAAGAAAAAAATACAATATTCTCCCCCATCTCCTTGCAGTCCTAAAAGTAGCCCCTGAATATATTTAGTACCAATCTTAAGCACATGTATTATTTTACATATTTGAGCATTCTCTTGGGCTAAGGACAGAAGTTGCACATAAACCGGTTTAAGTGATCAGAAACTGGTTTAAATCTGTAACAGAACAGAAGTTCAGCACACATAAAACAATTTCAAAATGGCTGAAACTGGTTTAAGTTAAACCTGGTTGAATGTAATATCAGACTTAACTGATTTATGTCAAACCAGTTGATGAAACTTCTGTCCCAGATCCCTTCCTGGCTCAAGTTAAATTAGTCCCCCAGGATCCCAGTATTTTGCATCCTTGGGCTGTGCTGGGCTGTGTTGTCTGCTCCAGAGAGCAGGGCTAGCCCCACCCCTCTACTTCCTAGCAGGAGCAGTGAGGGATCGCTCATTGCACTCTACTCCCCAGGTAAAGTCCTGCTGAGGTCTAGGGCCAAGGAGGGGGATTAAACTTCCCTTCCCCCAAGTACAGAACTGCCTGTCCTGCTCTGCCCTGCCCTGCCTTGCGCTTTTTACTTAGTGCTGGCTGCAACTGTGGACTACAAATCCCAGCGGTACCTGTAGTAGAAGAAGTAGTAATGAGTAACCCTACAGAGTCCTGCTGTGGTTTTGGAAAATCTCATGGACCTCAGGGGCAGAAGGAAGAGGAAGTGAACACAGCCTGTGCTAGCTATGTGCCAGAGAGCCATGCTCTAATGCCCTCTGGCTTCTGGCTTGAGCCACTGCAGGCATGGCTGTGTTTCTTGAATCAAAAGTGAATGTCTGTTCATTTGGTTATTGGTTCAATCTTTGCAGCTTAGACTAACCTGAAAAGACTGAATCAATTCAGCCTCAGCCTTTTTGACTGTCTGTACTTAGCCTTTGACTTCAGCACATCCTTTCACACTCTTAAAAGTATGTGCATACTTATTCATGTGTATGGATGTGCTAAATACTACACTAAAATCCCTGCTCTCCAGTATTTAAATAACCAGAATACTTCACTAACTGGAATTTCCAGCCAGCTGGCCAGACATGGGAAGCGGGCAGGGGAAAGCTAACATGCACCACCCACCACCCTGCAGCTGCTTCACATGTGACCACTGCCAACCCCGCCACTGTTTTGCCAGTCAAATGCGGGAAGAGGAGTGGGGGGAAGCTCATATGTGGTGGCTGTGCTGCTGCTGCTCCGCATACACTGCCCTGCTCTGCCACTGCTCCCCTGCCCTGAGTGCCACTCCATGCTGCACCCTGCAGTTGCTGCTGCTCTGCGTGCAGCCGCTGCACAC
>NW_017728906.1:17341690-17378988 GCF_001723895.1 Crocodylus porosus
CATCCACTCCATGTTATCTGAAAACCCTGATGGGTTATTTTAAATAATCTCAGTTTTTACAAAACCAACAATCCCCTTACTCTGGGGATGCTGGATTACAGAGATTTTACTTTATTATCTAACTTGTAGTTTTCTAGTAGTGTCTCACATATGGAAAATCTTCATCTACATTGATTCACTGAAAAAAAAGTCCAATATAAATGTTGAGAAGTTGAATGCACAAGAGTAAGTAAATTTCTAAATGCAAAAGTGATAGAATTCCTAGTTCAGGTTCCCTCTGCTACTGTATCTGCTTCTCCTTCTACACATTCTCTATTTTGTAATTTATGAACATGTGTTGTAGGGCTGAGGGAATCATTTAAAATAATTAAGATATGGGATGAAGTTACTGTTTTTTTCTCATCTCAATGAATAACAATGAAAAGACAGTGAGTGCCTCAAATTTGTTATTCAAGAACATGCAAATGTATCATGTCAGTAAAACTTAAGTGCATTAGTGCTCCTACTGGGATAAATCAAGATCCCTTTGAAGTGAGTGTCAAGACTTCTATTGCCTTCAGCTGGCTCCAGACTTGGCCCAGAAGGCAGAGGGAAAAGGCTCACAAAAAGACTGGTGAATTTATATAAAACAGTGACACTATATTCAAGGGAAAATATTTCCACAGTTCACTCAGCCCTAGAAGGAATATACATTTATATGTGAAATGCATTTGACTCACCGTTGCTCTGGGAACTATAACTCTTAATTTTCTGACTTGTGTGCATTAAGATTCACAATTAAGGTGATGATGCCACATTAACATATCTTTCTGCATAGTTTCTTGGGGAAAATAATCAGGCAGTGGTAGCATATGAATTTTTCCTATTCACATAAGTAGTTTCAATGCATTCTAATGCATTGGTTGCAACACAACAATTTGCACGTGCAGGTGTTGCAATACTGGTTCTATAAGAACATTTTCAGATTTCAGGGCCTGGAAACCAGCTGTAGATTATTAGCAATTAATAGTCTGCTTAGCTGGAAGGCTTGGAGGCTGCTGCACCTGACCTCTGGTAAATGACAATGTAACCACAAAGAGGGCTAAAAGCCCCAGGGCCAGAGTAGGCTGTGGTGCTGAAGGAGAAGTATGAAGTGTGTGTTGTCCTTCTCAGGGTCTATAGAAAGACCACAGGGTTTGGTTTTGTTTAGTTGTGAACTTGCTTGTTAGTTTTCATTTATTTATTACTATGGGGATGAGGTTGCCCCATGTAAAATAAAGTGGCTGGAAACCCAGACCACAGAGCTGACAGGCCTTGATAAAGAACCTAGATGAGCGTCCTTCTTACAGGGTCCAACAGGTGTCCAAGTGTAAGCATAGCAGAATTTCAAAAAACAATGGTTATATGTCCTAAATAACATTTAAGTATTCAAGCACTCATCTAATAAGCCTTTTTTTTTTTGGATCCAACTTTGCAGATTATTACTGAGAGAGTGCTATAGCAAAGAGTTGAGTTTGAATTTTTTTTTTTTACATTTTGTCAGAAATTTAAAATATTTTGGAAAAAAAGATAAGAAATGGAACAAAAATCTTGATACTTAAATACACAAAATATTTTGAGATATTTGGAAGTTGATTTGTTCAACTGAAACATTCAGTCTTTTTAATCTTTCAAAAAAGTTGTTTCAAAATGAGAAATCAAATAGTCTCATTAAATCATCTTGCTAATACTATCCAAATGCTTTTTTTTAATCTTTTTCAATTGACATTTTTCCTAAGTATTTTGATTTCAGCATAAACACACTTTTTGTTGAAAATACTTCAACAAAATTTTGTGAGCAGTAGTAAGCTGAATCTAAAATCCATTCTATAAAGAAATTTGACAGAAAGAGGCAGTGGAATAACTAGCACCGGAGAGTGATTTTTCTCCCCCAGCAATATGGCCTACTCAATGCACAGTGTTGCTTCTTTCGTATCACACTCCCACATACACATGCAGCTTGAACTCTCCGTAATCTCTCCCAGTGAATCTGACTTTCTTCCTCTTTTTGTCATTCCTATCACTTACCTAGCAACAGCCTCTCAGCATCTTCTTGCTACCCCCACTCACTATTACTGATTTTGCATCTACTGCTATTTGAATAGCGTTTCTGCATCTCCACTGACTTGTCTTTTCAAATCTCACCAGAAAATTTGCCTTGTCTAATTCTCCCTTTAACTCCAATTTATTGTATGTATTATTTAATTCTATGAAGTGTTTTAATAATAATTATACTATTGTATAATAACTATAAAATAATCTCCTTTATAGTCCATAACCTCTCTCAACTCCCTGAAAGAAATATTTAGACTACTTGTTCACTTCCTAATAAGCTTTGTTCCCCAGCCCCCTTCTTAAGCTTGCAAGCCTAGAGCTACATCCACAAAAAAAAAAAAGATTTAAATGTCCAAGTCCAAAAGTATGATTTTCATAATCCCTGTTCCAGGAACACCTAATCCTGCAAGCACCTAAAACTCCCTAAAGATCAGGCCCTTGGTATACTCACAAGTATTGCCTCAGTCTTGGTAGAGCTGAGGATCACAGCATCTTGAAGGCACAAGCCATATCTAAGCCCCATGAGAGGCTGTTTTTTGTATCTTTCCTGCAAGGCCTGACTGAATTAGCTGAACATCTCTCTGATACTATTTAGCTTAGATGGCTTCCAGCTTGCTATGCTGCCTTTAGTGGTTCCCTCCCTTAGAGGCCTAAGTTTTGAATACGTATTAAAAGCATTAGCTACAAGGGCTGTGAAGCCTGCTAAAGGGCCAAGTGCTTTTAAGTTAATCACTGCAATCCTGTATGTTGTGGACTTAAGTCCTCTTATGGATATAGATCCTAGGATCTAAAGTGGAGTTCTTTGAAAGTATCAGCGGGACAAGGGAGACTCGTTCAACAGATCTGTCCCTTGTGAGCTTTCAGTGTCACAGCTACTTATTTTAGTGGGAAAAGCAAGATTCTGCTGACTGCTATTCCTGATATCATAGCAAAGTCCCAGGAGTAAGCCGAATTCTATTCCTCCATACAAGTTACCTGTGCAACCGCAGGCATGCATGGAGGCTTCATGGGCATCAGAGAGGGGTAGAAATTGCCCCAAAGATCCATTATTTTATAGGTTTTAAGGCAGGCATATAGAATCTGGAATGGACTTCCAAGAGCGGTAGTACCATCACGTAACTTGGAGGTCTTCAAGGAGGCTTGGTAGTCACCTGGCTGGGGTCATCTGACCTCGGTCCTCTTGCCTGCCAGGTCAGACATGATGATCCATTGTGGTCCCTTCCAACTCTACAATCTATGAATCTGTGTTTTCTTTTAACTAAAAGAATTGCCCTAATGCCATTGTTTACAAAGAAACATTCACTCCTGAAATATATGTTAAAGACAAATTTGAGGTCCCTACAAACAAGCAGAGTGCCTACCCAACTTTCAAGAAAGCAAACAAGTCCTTGAGGTTTAAAGACTCTCTTTTTCTCCTGTTTAGCTTTACTAGTAACACAGAAATCAATAACTCAATTTGTATCTCAGCCTAAGCTTTGCAGGGTCTGGGGTTTCCCTGTAGGGACTTCATTTATTCAAGTCTGTCTCTCCTGTTAGTGGAAATCCTCCTCCTCGGCAGTCTGGGGAAAGTTAATGAGCCACACCTGCTATATTAAGGCATAAGAATTTGAGCAGCTGTAGGGCAGGTTCTGGCACCTGCTGACTGGGTGGGTCAACAGAAGGAGCCTTCCCACCTGGTTCCAGTTCTGCTTGGCAGATTTTGTGTCTCTGTTTACACTTCACTCAGCAATAATTGGCAGTTCTGTCACCATTTCTTCACCATCTTTGGATGTATTGTTATAACGCAGTGCATGATATAGATTGGGCAGAATCCTCACTCATCACAGCCATCATTTTCCCCCTCTCAATCTTCAGTTCTTCTTGTTCCTTTCCTTACACTTTTAGTATCTTAAGTCGTGCCACTTTTAGTGCATGTGAATTGACAGATTTTTGACTGACATGCAAATTAAGTCAGAGGAAGGAAAGAGAACATCTTTGTCCTGACACGTCTTTATTTTTATCTTTGCATGCCATCTTTGACAGGCTTTACAATATTATTCATATTAAAAAAGCATCTTAAAATAAAAAAAAGTAATTTGGATATCAGAAGTACGTTACTACTACATCTTGCTTTCCAATGTCTTTGAGGCTGAGCTAAAAAAAAAAAGCTTCACAATTTTATGCCTCACACTAAGTCACTATTGTGTTATTAAATATTTTTTATTCATCATTATAAAGACTTTGTTTATTACCAAGGTTGAGGAGTAGCCATGTGTTGCCTTTTCCCAATGGTTCTCAGGATTACAGGATGAGGAAAAGGCTGAGGTCTAAAAAAAACAGTTGTAGCAAGTAGAACTAAATGAAGAGTTAATCCCAAACCAGAAAAAAAAGGATTAAAAAAAAATCAAAACTCAGATTTTCCTTACACAGCAAATGAAGTTTTAGTATTACAGTTCACTGAATGGTTTGTCAGTAATTTTTTTGTATTTATACTTCCTCGTTTTCTGGATTTTGTTTAGTTTTATTCAACAATGGTAATATCAAGTTTTGTTTGTTATACCCAGTGGATTCCTTTCCTTTCCTCTTGGGAGTTATATGTAAGTAATCATTAGATTTCCATATTTTCTGTGTATTTACTGTTTTATATAGAACATTTTAAAAAGATTTGATAGTCTAAATTGGATCCTTTGAATTGCTAAGGAATATAAAAGACAAGTATATGGAGAATATTTGATATTTTTGTTAGCCTGCTTACACCTCTGTTTGGCTAAAGTATTATAATTTTCAAATAGAAAAATGACACAAAAGCTTCTGTTTACATATATCAGTGGAAGTTTAATATATCCTCATATACTATTTTTCTGAGTTGGCTGTCACCATTTTTGGGAATAACACTAACTACTTGCTATATATCTCCATCTGAGAATGCCAATAGAGAAATATAACCTATTCTAGATTAGCAATAGCTACATACAAAGGGGAAAATAACATAACGAACTAAGAAAGAAGGGAATAAAAATCAGAGCTCTGGGAAGCATGAGAAAGAAAGATACCATGATAAGGAAAGAAAATGTAATAGTGGGAACTTGGAAAGAAGAGGAAGTGAGGTGAACATGAAGAATGAGAAATGTGGTATGTAGATGTTGTGGAGGAAATGGAAGTGGCTCCTCCTTTCACGCTTACTGTTCTCATTCTTCTGTTTCTTTCCATCTTTCCTTGCTATATTTCTAAGAAGCAGATTCCTTCAAGGCGCAAAAAACATAAATTGAAAATAATTTGGGGGAGCTTAGAAGATAAATAGCCTTTTCATTAGTTGAAAACAAAACAAAACAAAAAGCTTGTGTAAAATCTTAATGCCACTGAAGTCAGTAGCAAACCTCCTATTGCTTTAAATGGTGTAAAGTTTTACCCTGTGTTTCTAAACCACAGGGATACTTTAAAAGGGCCAGGAATCACACACACTTAGCAGTTTATTAACAAAATAATATAGTGGTTCTTTAGTGATGTCATTACTAGATGGCAATTCATAGACAACCATTTTCAGTTTAGAAACATGTGTTTAATGTAGATTTGCTTGCATTATGGAGGCTAAGAGTATTAATTTACATTGGTTTTATTTATGCTCTGTAATAAAATTCTAATACGTATTTTTTAGAATAATTTTGTGGTGACATTTTCTCAAATCAATACTGAGTACAGGCAGTGGCAGACTGTACACTATATGACTCTGTAGTCTTTCGTTTTTATTGTCAACTGGTTACCATGTTTATTTTTTAGAATTAAATAGTCACAATTCCCAAATGAGTACACTTTCACACTTATACTGTCATATTAAGTTAAACTCAAGGTATTGATGTACTTTTGTGACTACTAAAGCTTGATCTGCTTTGCAGAAGAAGCTACTACAGGTATTTTGAGTTAACGGGTCTCATTTAGGACACACAGCGCACATCTACATGAGATGCTACATTGCCATAGGAACAAGCTACTACACCATAGTACCAGGCACAAACAGTGACAGCATAGTACTTCATTGCTACTGTGCAGTAGCAGCTAAAAATAATTGTGCAGTGATGGGACTGCACAGTAACACTAGTTACTACACAGTCATTTAGTACTTGCTTAAGCAAGTACTGTGCAGTCCACTGTATGTGTAGATGCACACTCAGTAATTTTAATACAGAAAAGGTAATATGGAGTGTATAGCTTAAATGCACTGTATCATTTTGATTATAAGTTTTGCTGCAGGCTGTTTTTTACCCACTGCTGCACTAAATGGTGTGTAGTTCCCCAAGTTCTCCTTCTTACCCTTTATCAAGAGGGACAGTTCTCTGGTACCTCACCTGTCTCTCATAACTTCATGAATATCACAGTCAAGGGCTTTCAGGTCTGCCCTACCAGTTCCTTCAGTACCCTGAGATGAAGTTCATCAGGCCCTGCTGACTTGAATTCATTCAGACCTGTCTCTGGTTGGTATTATAGGGCTTGAGTCCTTTCTTGCCTGGCATCCTACCTCCTTGCAATGTCAGAGTGAGGTCTTAAGAATAACATTACCTGTGTGTCCTGTTAGTTGTTACCTCTCACCTGCCACATCTTGATGTTCTTCCTGGGAAACAGTACTTGCAGGTAGCCTCTGAGATCTCACTCCATTGGTTTCTTCATGGGGCTCCAACCTCTCTTTTACCCCACCCTTACCACATCCAAGGCCAGAACAGGCAACATTGTCTCAGCTCACTCTGCTTTGGTGATATCTTTTCACCCGTGCTGCCCATTGTAAGACAGAGAGTTGCTCCAGGCCATCGGCTCAACCTCCTCTGTTCTTTGGCTCAGACTAATGTCCCCACAAATAAACTTGTCTCAGCTTTGCATTAATAAAGTTCTCTACACAATAACTTAGGAAAACCAACTTAAAGCTCAATTGACTAGCCTCTGCTGGTATACTATCATGGCTAATGTGTTCTCACCATGAGCTGAATTATGGGGCTCTTCAGCACCCTGCTGTACCCCTCAGTCCCAATAAGGCCTTCTTTGGGTACCCATCCCTTTGGCTCCTGGCCTCAATGCTGTCTGGGGCTTCGTGCCCTGATTTGATTCTAGGGCCTTAGCTCTTCAGAAGAACTGCTGTCACACTGATGGCTCTCTTCCTGGCTCTGACCAGCTGCAGGGCCATATGGGGTTTCCCCATCAGGCCTCATGTTGCCTCCTGGCTCCCATCCCAGCTCTTCCCAAATGGGTATCTCTGAGCTCCAGCACTGCCTCTCCTGGTTGGGCTCCAGGCTCTTTCCCAGCCCTCAGCTGGGGTCTTCCATGATCTCATACCAGCCAGTCTTCCCCAGGGTGCACAGCTGGCTCGGCTCTTTGGGCGAGCCACATGTGGCTTCCCAGCTGCTCTTTGCCAGGGCACTCCACTGGCTCCGCTCCCTGAGTGAGCCCTGTGGGGCTTCCCAGCCTCGCACTTCTGAGGTGGATCTATCTCTAGCCAACATCATCTCCCTTCAGTGGTTCCCCAGCTCACTACCCTCACCCAGCTCAGCCTGGGTATTCTGGAGGCTCTGCACTTCTGGTGAGCCACTTTGAGCCTCTCTTCCTTGGTTCCCTCTTTCCTGCAGCATTTTCTAGCCACTTCTCATTTGTTTCCTCTCCTGACTTATGTCGCATCACTCCACTTCCAGCCTGCTCATGTGTTGGGCTCTGCCCCCTTCCTTTGTTGATCTGCAGGCTCAGGCTGCTACAGAATTGCTGTGCTGGAGCCCCTCATGCCAGCATTGCTCTGCTTCCTATGCATGAAGGGAAAAGTGGGGAAAAGCCCCTCTTGCTGTCTCTTCCCCATTCACAAGACCCATCAAAAGCTTGCTGTTTCTTTCATTATTTTAACTCTCAGCTTTTTTCCTTCCTTATCCACATAATCCCTTTAAGGGGTCTGACTGAAGTTTAATTGCTTTGTGAAGACTGAAGCGAAGTAGCTGTCGAGTAGCTCTACATTCTTTGCATCTTCTGTTAAGAGTTCCCCTTGGCTAGTTAACAGTGGACCTATAGCTTCCTTGGTCTTGTGTTTCTGGCCAACATATAGAATCTCTCCTTGTTCTCTTTACCTTCCCTCACCAGGTGCAGCTGATTCTTTATCTTTGCCTGTCTGATTTTGTCCCTGCATGTTTTTGCTATTTTCTGGCAAGCTTCCATGGTGATGTGTCCATTTTTCCATTGTCTGTGTGCTTTTCTTTTGCATTTGAAGCATCCTAAAAGCTCCACATCTGTCTCTTGCTGTTCTTCTTGGGTTTCCATTTTGTCAGAACAATTTCTTGTTGTGCTTTCAATGCCTTTACCCTTCAGTTTATGTTCCTATGGCACTGTACCGATCAACTCCTTGAGTTGGGTAAAATCGATCTTTTTGAAATGTAGCACAACCTCATGCTTTCTCCATGTCAGGATCTGGAATTTGATCATATTGTGATTACTTCTACATGAGTTGTCCATCACCTTCATATCCTCCACTAGTTCTTTCCCTATTTGTCAGGACAAGATCCAAAATAGATAATCCCCTAGTTGTATCTTCAGCCTCGTGGAATAGAAATTTTTCCTCTGCACAAGTAAAGACTTAGCTTGACATGTTATGTTTGGCTGTATTGGTCTTCTAGCAGAGGTCCTGAAAAATTCAGTCTCCCATCAGAACCATCCCATAGCTTTTGGATAGATTTGTCTCCTTAAAGAATGCCTTATTCATCTCCTTTTCCTGATTTGGTGGCTTATAATAAATCCCCACTGTTACGTTGGTCACCTTTCATCTTCTCCCAAATGCATTCTGCTTGTCTGTCTTCTTCCTCCAGGGCCCAGGAACAAGTGTATGTATCTTTGACATTCAAGGCAACACCACCACCTTTTCTCCCAACCATGTCCTTCCAAAATAAATGTTGAGCTGTCCCACTGGATTTCTGTGATACTGTCTCATAGTTCTTTTCATAGGCTTCAGCTTCCATCTCAAATCATTTATTACTCATACTTCTCACAATTGTATAGATCCATTGGCCATATTCAGAATTTTGACCTATTTGCTTCCTGTATGCACTGCTTGTTGGTGGTTTTCCTGTGGCTTCCTGGAGTTTTCCAAGAGTTGATCTACTTCTTCCAGTCCTTACCTCTCTGGATTGTTTGCTCTGTTGCTGAAGTATTTTGTTCATCTTGCCCCATACAACCTAGTTTAAAGCCCAAAGAGGCTCTTTCTAGTGTTAGTCAGGTGGATCCTATGTCTTGATAGCTGTTCTCCTCCCCAGAACATCTGCCCATTGTCAAGAAAGCTGAAGCTATCACATAGATACTACTGTCTCAGCTATGCATTTAATTTCAGGGTATGGTGATCCCTGCCTGGGCCTCTGTCCTTCCATGGAGAGGATTGATGAGAACACTGGTTGTGCTCCCAGCTATTTAACCCTTCTACCTAAAAGCCTCGTAGTTCATTCTCATTCTCTTAGTGTTGTTCCTGGCAGCGTTGTTGGTACCTACATGGACAAACAGGAAAGGGCAGTGTTTTGAAGGATGGATGAGCTTTACTGCAGATAATTCGACAAAAAGTTATTCACTTAATCAGCCAAAATGTTCAGTTATGTATCATTCTTTTCTCACCTAAACATTTGTTTTCTACAGAATTTCTGTTCTTTCACACCTATATGGAAAAATGTCTTTCTACCATGTTTAATTGTGCATATGTACATGTTTATTCAATAGACAGCCTTTTCACTAGTACCTGGTTTTGTGCCACTTAGTGACACTGCATCAAAATCTTACTGTGGTGCAAAATCAGGACTTTAGACATTTGTTATATATCAACATACAGACAGAAAAGAAGGCAGTTGGGTATCTGGAACCCTTGAACTAATCAAATAGGCTCAAACTAACTCCTTCATGCTGTGATAAAATATTTATGACTCCTCTTCTTCAAATATCTTAATTTAGTCAAATTCTTGAAAAATAAATAAAAAGCTTTTTAGCCAAATATTCCGGGATAGTATATAGGTTACTTCTGCAATGTGCTATTCATGGGCAAAATAGCAACAGTGAAAAAAGATGCACATGAGAGCATTTTATCTAGGGAAGACTAGTGTTGTTTTTCAGGCTGGAAAGGGTGAAAGGGTAAAATACTTAGCATTTCAATTTTTAATTGAAATATTTCTCTAATGCTTTGGGGACTTTCCTATCATCTACCACCTGTCTAAAAGAGTTGTTTGACCCTTTCAGATCATACTGCTGTTATGCTGGGAGCTACTTAGCAGATGTGTCCATTGCATGAACAGATTCCCAAGACATTCTTCTAAATTTTGAATGATCTAGTTAGGAAATTTGCTTCACATACAAAATATTGAGAAAATATTTTCTTTTGGAGGAATGGTGCTTATCAAATATTACCAAGGTCAGTGATAAACCAGAATTTCTGTCAAATCCTGATTTCCCCCGCCCCCCCAAAAGGCTAAATAGGCATAAATAAATTGGCCTTGAGACCTATATAATGCCTGTTTGGTCCTTATAGCTCCTTAAATAACTTTCATAACTCACAATTCTTGCTCAATTTAGTCTTGTTCATAATCCTTATGAACTTTAAAAACTTTCGCCACAAAAAATAATACCATTTGAAAACCAATCTCATCATTATTCAGAATTTACCAGTCTCTCAGAACTGACCTATGTTAATGTTACACATTTTACAAGATGGCCTGGCTTCTCTGTTGTAACTTATCCTTGAAAACTTTCAAAAAATACTTTAGAAAAAATTAGCTACAAAGTTAAGATTAATATTGTCATATTATGGGTCTGAATCATTAATCAAGAATATTAGTTTGAGAATGACTTTTTGTATTTGCTGATTTACAATTGCAGATAGAAGTCTACTTTCAAATTTGTGGGTAAAAATTAATTAAAAAATACTGCAGTTGAAACCATACTTATTTCAAGGAAGGATCTATCACCCCTAAGAATTTCCTTATATATCTCTGGAGGATTTTATGCCCCTGTGCCACAAGACCAACGGAAATAGACCTCTCTTTGTTCCTTATCTCCTTTGACTCTATTCTAAGCTGCCTGCTGTTTCTTTTGAAACTTTGTCATTCTACCATTGATATGGGTCTTGAGCCAAAGGAACAGTGCAGTTTGACTTCCATCCTGTAGTTTTTCTGACATTGAAAGCTGCACTTTATTAATCTTTTACCCCCTATTGCTTCCTGTCCATTGATGTTAACAGGAGATCATGCTAAAGTGTATTGTATCTGTGTCCCTATTTTCTGGTGATCTGATTGTTGTATGGTATCTATTTATGACAAAATCAGTCAATTCATTTTTTAGGGCAATGGAAGATTGCTTGAAAAAGCAATCCCTCTGGTCATTGGAATATATTGTGTGGCAGCTATTTAGTTTTATAGAAAATGGTATAGAACTGTATTATTCAATTTGTGTAATAATAACCTGTTTGAGAGAGAAATTTCCTATGAACAAAAACCTCAGCTTTTTTATCTAGCTCTACTAAGGGAGCTGGTCATCTAAAGCCTTTAGATTTAGATCCCACCTTCAATGCCTTTCAAATAGACGTAGTTTACAGGACAACAAAGCTGCCCTAAAATACTTTCAGAAGATATCACCACACTATGATGCAGTGTTAAGTCGTTGTTTTACAGAATGCAGTGCAAGTAATTTGTGGAGTGTAAACTTTGTGCAAACATTAATGAGTTCTGTGTAGCCCTCTCCACTTGAAGCTACATGTACAAGACAATCTCTAAATCAATTAAACGATCTGTGTCTCCTTACACCCTATGTATAAAATCAAGAACTTTATTGAGGCTGATGCAGTCCATACCTATATGGATAATATTGCCAACAGTTGTCTTTTCAGAGTCAGTGAGTAAAAACCCTTCTAACAAGGGTTGCAATTGCCCATTGTGATGAAATATCTTGTAATTGCCTATAAAATGAATGTGTGATAGAAATGGATAAAATGAAAGAATCAAAAGTATTCAAGATAACAATAATAAAGCAGATGACTTGATAGATTTTCATCATAAAATAATGATATTGTACTATGTATTTTAATTTTTGGATCATTTCATAGGGGTTAAAGTGGTTTTACAAATATCATATGTGGTTCTTGAATTTCAAATAGCAAACCTCAGCTGACATAGGATTTTTACTGCTCACAGCACTTTCTCGGCTTTAAGTCCTGAGGGAGCACATTCACTTTTTCCAAATTAAACCCATCTTGATGTGGAAGATTAAATAAAGACTATTTCACATCTCCAGTAAACTAAAGTCTCTTTAGAATTCTTTCAGGAGATGCATGGTTATTTTTTAATCCATAATTATTTTGTTCATGGTTTCTAAAGAAATTGGCAGTGATTTTTCAGAAGGCAGCATGTTCACCCCGTACATAAGCTTGGGACCAATGTTTATTTTTGCTATCTCAATTTGACTTGATAGAACTGGGAAGCTGTCACCATCTGCTTCTATCTTATGAGATTTGTCTCACCATGTGAAAGATATTGGATGTGACCAGAATGTTCAGGTTGTAGCAGAAATTTCACTTGAATATGTTGCTTTGATTTTTCTGAAAAGAGAAGCTGCTGATACAGTGAGCATTGGTGAACTCGCATGAGCCTCCTGCTGACTTTACCAATCTTTCTTTTCTCCTTAGAGGAAAGTGTCAGTATTTATTACTTTTTTTCAAACACAAGCAATGTCCTAGTCCTGCAACTGGATCAGCAAAAGCAGAGCCTGGCAACCATGTTGAGATTCTTTTATTTTAAACAGCGCTCTGCTGGGCTGCAGCAAAATATTAGTACAGATCCTATAGCAAGTCAAGAACCTAATTTTATACTACAGCTAGTTGAATATATTCAGTCTTTTTAAAAATAATAATGTTTATTACAACCAGGGCTTAGTTGAAAAACACTTAAAAACCTTTTAATTTATGTTTTTATTTTTTTATTTTATTGTTTGTTTGGTGCTTAAAACTTTAGATGTTCAAAATAAAAGCTTGCTGAGTTTTCAAGTTTTGGGTAGTTTTTCCTAGATAACCTTACTTGTTTTAACCGGTTCTTAATTTTTACTGAGAGGGAGACTTGTTTCCACTTGTAGTTTTCAGTGGTTCTTTTCACTTAGAAAATAGTTCTGAAAAGCAAATCTGCATGAAGAAGCATGTGCCAGTTTCTATCAGGCATAAGCCTTGACAGGAATGAATAGCTATGGCTCACTTTGGCTACAGGCACTAAGGGAATTTAAATGTCCCCCCATGTTTATACACAATTTAAAAAGAAAAGTTAGTTAAATTAGGTTTGTACAACAAAAAGGGTGTTCTCACTGCCACTTCTCAGGGTTCTCAGGGTTTAATGAGAAGAGACAGAAAGGGTGCATTTTTTGCTTAAAAATGCTGAAGCATGATCATCTTAAGTTTTCTTCAGTCCTTTATTAGGCCACAGTAGAGCTGGCTGCTGCCAGGAACTGAATTAAAATCAAGTGCTTCAAGGTTGTTCATCAAGGAGAACTATGGAAATCTAACCATCCCTTCCAATAGTTTTGGCAGTATATTAAGGGAAGCAGACATAAGCTATGGCTGTTTCAAGAGTCATTCAATACAAAGGTCCTATCTTCCTTCTCTTATTGTTTCTCTGTTTCAAACAATGAGTTTGAAAAGTCACTATTGGAAATTAAGTTAGAGTCCCACTTCTATCCTCATTCTCAACTCCCTGCCACTTCATAAGGAAAAAAACCAAACCAAAACCCATTTCTATTTTCTTCCTCAAATAGGAGAGACCCAGTCCTCCACCTCACTTCCCACAACAGGTAGGGAACCTTAGAAGTCAAGGAAGATCCAGCGAAGACCCAATCTAAATAACCCCACTTCTAGAAACAATCTTCTCCCCTTTCTCCTAATTAATAAGCTACCTCACATTCAAAGGTTAATCCATCAGCCAACAAAGACAAGATGAAGAGAAGCTTCCAGGGAAAGAGCTTCTTTAAGGTACTGGGATGATAGGAATTTGGTGTGATGGACAGGGGTGAGGAGATATAAGGATGAATAGGTTTAGGAACTGGAAAGCAAAATACAACTGGCAAGTTCTTTGAGAGAGGAAGGAAGAATACACATTCTTTGGTGGTAGGACAAATAAGAGAAGAATAAATTATTTTGGAGAGAATTGTATTTTCCTCAGGGATTGTCACTTGTATCACTGACTGAAGAAGGATATTTGGGAGCAAACCCCTTTTTATAGCCATAAAATAACACTGGGTGTGTCTACACGTGTCCTTTAATGCGTAGAACTCTATCCTTCTGCACGTTAAGGCAGCACATAAGCAACCATGCTAATAAACTAATGGGCAGTAGAATAGGCTGCACATTAAGCGTCACCTAAAAAGCATGCGCTTGCACTACTGAGTATTTGTGCAGCCTAATGCACATTTATTTATTTAGTATTATATATTGGAGGTACTAAATTTAATGGGCATGAACAAAAGCACATTAATGCACAAGTAGATGCACCCACTCACGTGTAGAAGGTATTCAAACTTTAAGAAATGCTCAGGAGAATGGGTCTGAAAGCAACACTTGATTATGTATCCCACCAGTTTCTCAAATGTGTTTATTAACTCTGGGAGTAGTGAGATTAAATATATTGGGTTTTTGGTTCAATAAAGTCATCTGCCCAAATCATTTTAATATTTTCTTTTTAATTAGAGCCTCTTTCAAGAGTCTGTGAGGGGAAAAAAATAGAAATATTTTACTTCCTACAGTGAGAAAAGAAGCAATTTGTCATGCTCTATGGTAGCTCAGAATTTTAGAGCATTGGAGTAAACCTGATAAAATTAAGACCAAATTCAAAATTTGGAGGAAAGTACTAAGGAAGAGCCATTTGAATATGTTTAGCTGCTTTCTCTGAATTGTATTTGATGGAGATGAGGTTGATTTATGGAGAGCAGTAGCACAGGAAACTCAGTCAAGTATCTGACATCTTGCTTGTTTGGTCTGTTTTCTTTTTCTTTGTTGGCATTAATCTGTGTTAAATAGCAATGGTGAGGATTGCTATGTAAAATTGCTATGCAAAATAGTGAGGATCTATTGCATTTGGATGAAAAACTTCAAAAAAATATTAGCCATCAATGTATTTGTTTATCCAGAATGGCTAAGTAGCTACTTTTTATGCCTTGGCAATATTCACAAAAGGAATTAAATATATTAAAAATTAATAACCCAATCTTTGTATGTATTTATCTCTAAGTCTACAGGTGTTAAATTATTGTCACCAGTCCCTTGATAGAAGGACTTTCTGTAAATAAGGAAGTCATCCTTGAGTTTGTAGATTACTGAGGAGGCTAGTCAGAGATTTGCATGTTTGACTGCTTTTGTGACAAATATTTACAGGAGTAAGGAGTAGATCTTGGTGATTTCAGGTCACAGCTCTGTACCTTTTATCACTTTTATCTATCCACTTCCATAGTGAGGTGAGGTTGCTCAAAATGATCAATGTCTTGTCATATTTCACAGTGCCACTGGGGACAGTTCAGTACTTGAGTCTCCCAGGTATTGATGTTAATCTTGCATTTCTTCAAACTGGTCTTCAACATGTCCTTGCATCTTTCTTCCTCCCATCTACCAATAGAGCAGTGATCATTGGTAAGATGAGAGTACAGGATCTGTTTTGGGAACCAGTTGTTAGGCCTCCACATAACCCATCCTGTCGAAAAGAGCTGGTGTTGCATAAATTTTGCTTCAATGCTGGTGGTGTTTGCTTGAGCCAAAATGCTGGCATTTATTCTTTTCTCTGTCCAACTAATATGAAGGATTTTTTGAAGGCATTGCTGATAGTAACATTCCAAAAGTGTTTCCAATATGTCATGACTGGCATACCCATTCAACAGGGTAGGGTTTGGGTTTGGGTCCTAATGTTATGATCACTGAAGACACTATTTTGGAGGCATCCAAAGACAGAACCAGCAGATTTTATCTAGTGTTGAATATCATTTTTTTTGTTTTATCTTTCCAGGAAAAGTGGCTACCCAGGTAGGGGAAATGCTCACCCTATAATTGTAATATATGGTGAAGCAACTGGTTCATTTGGGGTGCGTTGGTAAATGATCTTAGCTTTTGTAAAGTTAGCAGTTGGAATGTCTACATGTGCAAATGATCTGGGGTAGGTTTACTCTAGAGTCATTTATTCTAGAGTAATCTGACCCTGGGCAGGCATCTACACGCTCAGGGAAGTAGGAGAAGATTTGCTGAACATGGCAGCAGTCCACCAGCCCTGCACCCACCCCCTGCAGCAGTCAAGAGGAGCTCTAGGCTCCCCCTGGATGTTAACGCAGGGGCTGGCAGGGAGCACAGGGCCAGGAGACAGCTGTCTTCTGGTGGGGGCTGGGACATTTCTCCCTGCCCCTGGGGAGCTGGCTGCTGCCAGAGTGGACTCCACCACTGGAGCCTGGGAGGAGACAATGACCTTCTGCCCCAGTAGCTCTGTGGAGATCCCAGCTCCACATTTGCAATCGGGGAACAGGGGCTGGGAGATTCTTATTTCCTAGCTCTAGCTCTGTGATCAGCGAGTGGGGGCTGGGAGACCAACAAAGCTAGGATTCCCTAGTCTGAAAGTCCTGGGAGGGTTATGTTTATAATAATCTATGATTGTAATGATTATAATACTCATGTAATCTATTATTGTATGATTCTGTGATGAAGTACACTTCCTAGTCTGGTTGTCAGGGAACTGGATCCCTGATCAAATGGATAACTGACAAGATGTAATGAATAACATTTTATTTCCTCACCTACACCAGGTACCTGGGCGGTGAGGAAAGGAAAAAACCCACTCTGTCACAGCTATTGTGGTAAAGGGAGAACATTACCACCTGAGGTTGGAAGCTAATGTGTGTTGTTTTGGGAATACATTTTCACCAGCGTCTTCATGGTCTCTCATTGAGTGCATTTGATCTAACAGAGCTTTTGTTTTGTCTTTCCCAGCCATCTGGGATGATGCTTCTTCCGTCTTTACTCATAAGGAGTTGATCTCTCCTGAAAGGAAAATGGAAGGGGAGGCTTCTTGGAGGAGTCAGCACTTGCTCCTTCCTTAGGTATTTGAAGTAAAGCTATCTTGCTTCTGAAGCTGCAGCAGTGCAATTTTGCTTATTTATATTCTCAGTGGTAGCTTCATCTTGAATGCTGCCATCCCCCCAAGTAATTCCTCCCATTTACATTTTATTCTCTTTTCTCTTCGCATGACTCTAGTCTTCTAATTTTTTCCTATCTATCATTCATTTATTACACAGTACAAACTGAAATTTACCTCTAATTCCTGAATATTTTTTTTAAATTAATGATGATAAAATTTGAATGATCTGGCCTGATTCTTTTCAGACTTATGTTTCTGTAAGTAAAAAGTAACTCTAAAAGCATGAAAGTTATCTTGGTATATAACCTGGGCAAGTGATCCTGGAATCATATAAATTTACTGTGCAGCAGTCGGTTTCAACATTTCTTATTTTATCAGAAAAATGGACTTCTGTTCTATGTTGCATTTAAAAATCCTTGACCATCAAAATGTTTCTAAAATGACATGATTATGCTTATAATTAGAAGATGCTCCAAGGGCTTTCAGTAATCTCTGTATCCTCCATTTCTCAAGATCTTAACTTGTACCTTTGGCCTTCATCCCCGCTTTCTTTTGTTGTACTTAGCATGCCTCTCTCTCGATGTAAACTGGGAGTTTGGGCTAGGATAACATAGTTTGCTCAGTGTGGATGGATCTTCAGCAATGTTTGCTATGAAGAGGAAAGGTTTTACTAACTGTGTTATTTCTATGTTGTTTTTTTCCCAGTATTTCTTTTGCTTCTATTTTTCTAGATTTGTAAGTTGACTCAATTTAGTCAGACTTTAACAGAGAACACAAAAATCACAATACTAACTATACCCACCCCACCTTGATAAACTTCAATTTCCTGCCCTAAAAAAGAAGCATTCTTTTCTGACATGAGCAAAAAATGTGTTTTTCATCAGTCCTGTTACTGGAAAGGACTGAACAATTTGGCAGAAGTCAATCAATAAAATAAAATTAAACAGAGGAAAATATATAACATGGAAACATTCTGCCTGAATGGTTAACTTCTTGTGAAATGTATAAGGAATTGAAAGCTGGGTCTTATAATGGGAAGCACCAGGGAAACAATAAAAAAAGAAGATGCAACAAGAGCTACACTATATAATCATATATGATTATTATCCTTGAAAATAATTAAAATATTCTCCAAATACTGTCCAAACTCAGCATAGTTAAGAAGGAAGCTCACAGTACCATCTCTGCAAGGCCAAGATTTCAGACAATTAATTATATGGACTTTACAGAACCACTTCTCTCACGCTTTGTATAGCAGGAATGATGCCTTGGTTCATGAGATAATAGTAAAAATTCCATTTTTGAAAATTCTTATACCTTAACATGATGAACACTGGCCAGAGCACTGCTCTCTGGTAGGTAAGGGTTTGTGTGCATGTGTGTGGAAAAGAGCAACAGCACTGAAAATGCGAGATGAAAGGGGGGAAATGGTAATAACACTGGAGTGGTGCAGCACTGCTAGTGATGGATGGATTTTGAGGTCCTGGAGAAAAACCCCAGTTTAAATGTCATAAAGGGATTCGCAGGATGGAGTTCTTTTCCTGAAGAGGTTAGAAAGTCTGAGAAAGAGTAAAGTTCAGGAAACTAAGGAAGGGAGTGACTTAACATATGGTTCAGATAGTAAAGGACTGTATTGTTTAAGGCACTCTGTTTGATGGAGAATGCTTTCTTTGTTATCTTCCTAAAGGTGACTTACCTTGGAAAAATATGTTGTACAACCCATTATATGCCTCAATATTCATCATAAAATGAGTTTTATGACACAGTGATTTGATGAAAAGATATTATGAAAAATATCATGGCTTAAATGGAAAATGTTATGACTAAAGGTGTTCATAAATCAAAATTGTGCATATTAATTCAGCAAAAAGGTAGTTTGTATCTTAGGTTCTGGAATAATCTATATTTGAGATGAAAGCATTTTGTCACCTATATTTTAGACAACAAAACTGAAGGCGTTCAACAGGTTATGTGGCAAAGAGGAGTGATTTTTCCCCACGATAACAATTTAGGTGGAAGAAAATGCTGTTTAGAGGATTTAAATGTTTATGTATTACATCTATTCTGTCTGTAAGTGAGGTCATTTGTCATTAATTCTAGTTCTCTCCTTAGCAGGATATTTTCTTCTAAAATGTGAAACAATTAAATGATTAATGCTGACTTTAAACTAGTATGTTAGGTTTGAGGGTCAGGAATCTCATTATAATGTACAGAGCAGTTCACAACTCCAAGGCATTAACTTATACTGTATGCAAAACTTAGGAAGATTCTTAACAATTGGTTTAAGCCTGTATCATGGCCCAGAGGACAAGACAGGATTTAGCTTTAAATCTGCAGTGTATAGAGGTTGCAGTCATTTAAGCTTTAAAAGCAGCACTAGGGCAGTTGGGCCCCTTGGTGTGGACATAACTCTGCTGGCAGGGAGTTTTTTTATTGCCAGAGCTGCACAGAAAACAGAGTTTTTGCTAGCAATGCAAATAATAACTCGAGTGCTACATTTTTCCCCACCTACATAGCTCTGCCAACAGAACTTCGTAATGTAAAAACGGGCTTTGTTTCCATAACCTCAGTTCAATGGTGACTATAGGTACAGACTAACCCTCCAAGACTAACCCTCGATGGATGTGGTATCAGACAAAATCTCTTGAGGTTATAGTGCTTTTTTTAATGTACCACATCAATCACGCTTCAATTTAAGTCACACTCCACCACCATCTAGGGGCCCCTCTCTGGGCAGCTTGCTAGCCTTGGCTGGTGTTCCTCTGCTTCAGGTGTGCACTAGCCCAGCTCTGCCCCCAGGCTGTCACAGAGAGGAGACAGAACAGGCTGTCTCCTCCCTGCATAGCAGGGTGAGATATGGGGAAACAGAATCTATCTGCTGAATGGATCCCACACCAAGCTTGTGGGCTGGCGTCTTGGTGGGGGCCAGGCCAGAGCCATGGGGCAGAGAGGCTGTTTCCTGCCCAGCTGGCTCCAGTTCCCAGGTCAGCAAAAAGCTGATACAGGCAGCCTCAGGCTGCAACTTTTGGCCGCTGCTGTCAGGAGATTCAGGCAGGGAGGTGTGGAGGAAAGAAGACCTCATGCTGCAATGGCCTCCGACAGCTTGCTGACTTGGGTCTCAGAGTTGTTGAGGGGAGGACTGGCCCAGGTCCATTTCCCCCTGCCCCAGCCTCTTGAAAGCTGCAGCCAAGAAGTGCAGCATAGGGCTACCTGGTTTGGCTTTTTGTCATGCTGGGAACTGGGGCTGGAGTGGGGTAGGAAGGGATCCACCCTTGCAACAAGGACCCTACCCCACACAGTTTGCTGGTTGGGGTTTTAGGGTGGGGGGTCAGCTGGGTCCACATGGGAGGAGGACCTTCCTTTCCTCCCCAGCCCCAGATCCTGGCACAGTGAAAAGCCAAGCCAGGCAGCCTCATGCTGTAACTCCTGGGTGTAGCTGTCAAAAGGCTGGGGCAGAGGAAGAAGGGGAGCCCCCCTGCCACATGAACCTGGACCCATCCCTCCAAGACCCCAGCCAACAATCTGTGGAGGAGTCCTCACAGCAGGAGGGATCTGTTCCCCTCTTCTCCTTCTGCCAACAGTCATCAGCTGGTGTGGGGGTGGTGCTGGGGAGAGGAGCCACTCTGGTAGCCCCTAGGAAGAATGTAGGAGCATTCCCTGCCTCCTGGCCTTGGCCAGTACAAGCAGTCACTGAGCCCTCTCTCCCCACTACACAGCAGCAAATGTCTGTTCAGTTCACTCCCACTCTGACTTGCAGCAGTCTAAGTAAAGTAGAATATAATTAGTGCTTTCACCTGCAGCTTTTGAAATGTCTGTACTTACCCTATATTTAATTATTTTAGTAGTTAATAATCAGTATAGGTAAGAGTCAGTTATGAATAATAATGTTAATAGATTGCAATACCTGAAAAGCCCAGCACAGTTATACACTTGAAGAATGGCCCTTGCCTTAGACTCTCCAAAACCCTAGAGTAGCAGAAGGCAGGCAATCTTTTGCTGCTGTGGGCTGACATTTGTGATCTGGCCCCCTGCCACAAGCTACAAATCTCTGCCACTTGGAACACACAGGCTATGGACAGACGTTACACACAAACTGGTTTAAGTGATCAGAAACTGGTTTAAACTTATAATAGAACAGATGTTCAGGTCATGTAAACCAGTTTGAAAATGGCTGAAACTGATTTGAGATAAACCTGGTTGAATGTAGTATCAGATTTAACTGATTTGGGTCAAATTGGTTTATGCAACATCTGTCCCAGGCCCCTAGCAACCTGCTCTTACCCTTCCTTCCGTGCCCTTCACAGTAAGAGCAAACATTGGCACAAGAAAACAACCAGAAGGCCTGAGGAGGAGTAGGCAGCTCAGTGCAGCTACATGTCCCCAATTTTCCCAGGCTGCCCTTCACTGGATCCAACCTCGTCATGGGTCACAAGTTACTGTCCCCCGATCTAGAACAGAGTTCATGTTCAGATCTCAACAATCAGGATTTAATTTGCCACAGTAATATTAAAATAGTAAAGAGTATAGTATAAAAATCCTCCAGGACAACAAAGAATATCTGAAAGGGTCCACTTAATGTAATTAAAATAATTTAAATGTATTTAGTTTTACAGAAAATTCATTTTATTTTTTAATCTTTTACACTTGTTTTTATTTTTAGACCTAGTAAAAGAAATTTAAAATGATTTATGGATACTTTTCAACTGAGCCTTAATTCTGGAGCTGCTGAGATGTATCCATTTTTAAGTTTTAAGTTCATCCACTCTATTAAGATATCAGGAAATAATGTTGCATATCTCCATTAACAAATTCATAGTGCCTTCTAGATAAGGTCAATATTTCAGAAGATGGCTTTTGTTCAGCAACAATTGTCCAATGCGTTTTATAGAAAAAATGTCTTAGTCTATGAGCTATTATTGCAAACATTCATAAAGTACTAACATGACACTTCAATACTACTGAAACCTGCTCAAGTTAACTTGCCAACTGTGCTCTATTTGCAAGTAAAATGTGCTTTCCTGTCTAATCATCTGCTGCTGTAACTGATCATCTCCCATTCACTTAATAATATATGCCAAGAGCTTTCCAAATGTATTTTGTCCTTAGACTATCTGATCATCATTAGCAAGAAATAGCAGCAGCACCAATGTCAAAAGAGAAGAAGCTTGTAGGGGACCAAAAAGTCTGCATGGCAAGGAACTTTAGAGGGATATAATGTCTGTGTCACTAAAAAACACCCTGCCATCCAGACAGAGAGGAAGTAAAGAAATATATGGGAAATCTGACCAACCAAAGAAGGTTTTAAACAATATATATTATTTATGACTTGAGGAATCTGAAATGTGTTACCATAGTGATGATGCTTGGAGAGGATCAGTTTAAAAACTGCTAATTGTAAAATAATGGTTTCAATTTCATACAAATACTTTTGCTTTTTACCAAGCAACAGAGAATATCTAGTTTTAGATAATTGGAGTACTAAAAATGTATAGAAAAGCCAATTCAGAAAGAGGACAACCCATTGTATTTTGAAACCTACAATGTGAGCCAGCTGTTTTCCTCTGAATGTAAATTTAATCTCAGTTTAATTCAAGAACAGGTTAAATGTCCCTGTAAAAGGAAATATGTTTCTATATCTAGTAAGAGATACTTGGCTTACTATAAGCATTCACTTTAAGCTCCACAAGAAAAAACCCAGATATATTCACCAGAAATCTGACATTTATCTGAAAGCTAATGCTAATTAAAATGGAAGCATTAATGATGGCTTGTGCTGGAACAGAAGTAATAGTGATTGTGCTAAAATACCTGTTGAGATAGAATTTATCAAAAAGTCAAGGTATGCTTGGGAAGAGATAAATTTCACTATCTTGTGAAATATTCCAGAATAGTACAGTAAAATTGTTTGGTGCAAGGTTTTAGAAATTACAACAAAAGACTTTCAATTTTTTTGTAAGGAAGAACAATATTTAAATATATAAATTAGCCCATTAAAGAAGTTTCACTTTAAAACTGCAGCAACTTTTAACCCTAATTTAATAGCTGTGTAAGTGCATGTTTGAAGTCTGGATAGTATTAACAAATAATGATAAACCATGCAATCCAGATCAAAGCTGAAAAGCCATTGCACTTTTAGCCTGAATTTGAATTTTGTCATGTGTAATAGATGACATATCATGTATAATATATATCCTTGCACAGGATTGATTGTGTAGTTTCAGTAAGACAAGGATTTGTTGAGATGGGTTGGGTAAGGATGATCTTGCCTCAGGCAGGGTGTTAGACTAGATGATCATCAAAGGTCCCTTTCAGACATACTTTTCTATGTTTTTCTATGACTTAAAAAGAACCACTTAAGCTTCCAAATGCTCCTGGTTAAGACAAGTTTTATACATAGAGAGAGAGAGAGAGAGGGAGAGTTCTATATAGAGCTCGCTTTCTCTCTTTCTCTTTCTAGACATATATATATAGGAAGAGAGAGCTGTGTGTGTGTGTGTATCTCAGAAAAGCTTGTCTTAATCAGAAGCATTTGGAAATGTAAGTGGTTCTTTTTAAGTCATAGAAAAACATAGAAAAGTAGGTCTGAAAGGGACTTCTGATGATCATCTAGTCTAATGCTTTGCCTAAGGCAAGATCATCCTTATCCAAACCATCTCAACAAATCCTTCTACAGGTAAAGCAGGGTCCTATACTGTACTTGTGGTTTTTGTGATTATTCTATTTTGTGCAATGGAATAGTTTGATACAGAACTTAAACATCAATCAAAATACTCACCACTGTGCTTACGATAGTTGAATCAGAGAAAGGCAATGAGTGGAGACCACTTTCAAGTCTAAAATGGATATTAAAATACACATCTTAATTACTACACATATATTATTCCCTCTGGCTGGCTGGCTGTCACACGCACATACACACATGCACATGTTTTTATAACTTTTAAAGAAGAAATATAACATAGATATCTAAGTGCCAAGTTATATCTGACTGCCATGTCTAGATCTGGTGTTAGACAACCTAAATGACTAAAGATAAACACTTTGAATGTATGGAGTGCTTTACCACTTTAAAACACGTTACTAATTTTCACAGAATCCAGAGAGATACCTAACAGGTAATATCAGGATACATGCACATGACTAGCACTGATTGCAAATAAAATATCTCTGATTACAAATTTTATATATAGTATTTTAAAGATGCAGAGATGTTATTTAAGAGAATTGCAGGAGAGGCCAGTGATAATGGTGTCAAGAAATCAAATATTAACAACTTAACTTAGTCTGGGTTGTGCTGTATTGAAGAAAAGTTTTCTTGGGGGCTCACATTTAACTATTTAAGACTGACTATCATCAGGATGATTTTGCAATACAAAAATCTCGATATGTTCATATAGCAGAAGATAGGTGTAGAGCAGGGATAATGATGCAGCTCTGAGATGCAGTATAGTAGCAATGGAAGAAAGGGCTGAATACCACTGTGCTGAACCATGACCTGGAGAAAAGACCTATGACCAGGTATTGGTTCCTACTCAAGAGACTGAAGAAGAAGGGGATCCCTGGTTCTTTATCACCTGGCTGAAGATTTGAGCAGCAGGGTATTGGTAAACGGATCCCTGATAGTCCCGATCGCGGTGGAGTTAAACATCCATCATGGATGCCCATTCTCTCTGACCATGTTTATTTGTGTGATTGAACATCTAGCACAGATACTCAGACAGGACCTCAGAATCGGTGGAATAGGGATCCATGAGAGTAACTAGCAAGAGACGAAGGTCCTGGCCTACAAAGACAACCTCAACATCATGCAGGGAAAAGTGGTCAGTCAGAAGGGTGTTACAACACACCCAGGTATATGGAACAGTGATGGAGGCCAAGCTCAATGTAAGCAAAAGCACCTGCCTATTACTGGTAAACTTGGGGACCTGTTGGCCCTGATGGTCTCCCTTCCCTGCCAGGGGGTAAAGATTCCCAGGCTGGAGTTCAACCTTAGATTTCATAGATTTTATAGACATTAGGGCTGGAAGGGACCTCATAAGATCATTGGGTCCAGGCCCCTGCCCAAGGGGCAGGCAGTCAGCTTGAGTCAAAGGATCCCAGCAAGATAAGCATCCAAATGTTTCTTTAAAGTGTCCAGAGTAGGTGTTTGCACCACCTCTGGAGGAAGTCTGTTTCAGGCCTTGGGGGCTCGAACAGTAAAGAAAATTTTCCTTATGTCTATTCTAAAATGGTCTTGCAGGAGTTTGTGACCATTAGACCTTGTCATCCCCTGGGATGCTCTGGTGAACAGGCATTCCCCCAGATCCTGATGCAGACCTCTTATGTACCTATAGGCTGCCACCAAGTCACCCCTGAGCCTGCACTTCTACAGGCTGAAGAGGCTCACAGCCTCTCTTCATAAGGCCTGTTCTCCTGCCCTCTGATCATATGCATGACTCTCCTCTGGACTCTTTCAAGCTTCTTCATGTCCTTCCTAAATTGTGGTCCCAGAATTGGATGCAGTACTCCAGCTGTGGCCTCGCCAAGGCCAAGTACAGCGGGAGGATGACATCCTGTGTCTTGCTTGAGATGCATCGGTAGATGTAAGCCAGCTTTGTTTGCTTTGCCAACTGTGGTCAATCATGACCCCCATGTCTCTTTCAGTTATGGTGCTTATAAGCATAGTATTGCCAAGTCTGTAAGTGTAATGTGGGTTTCTTTTCCTGAAGTGGAGCACCTTGCATTACTCCATGTCAAATGCCATTGGGTTTTCATCCACTCACCTTGCAAGCTTATCAGGGCAGCCTGGATCATTAACATATCCTCAAGTGTGGACACTCTTCCACAAAGTTTGGTGTCATCAGTGACCTTAGGCAGTCTGCTTCTGATGCCAGTGTCCAGATCATTTCTGAAGACATTAAAGAATAGAGGTTCAAAAATGGAGCCTTGGGGGATACAACTAGTCACTGAGTGCCAGGTTGGTTCGGTTCTATGAACTATCACTCTCTGGGTCCGACCTTGGGGCCAGTTCCCCAGCTATCGGACTGTGAAGTAGTTGAGGCCATAGTTGCCCAATTTTTCCAGGAGAGTATCATGGGACATCAGGTCAGAGGCATTTTTAAAGTCCAAATATATGATATCAACCTCTTCACTTTTGTCCAGGTGATATGTCTCCTGGTCATAGAAGGAAATGAGGTTAGTCAGGAAAGAGCTACCCATCCCAGACCCGAGCTAGCTATCCCTCCAAATGTTGCCTTCTTTTAGCTTGTCAAGAATGGTTTTGTTATTTTTTTTCCAAAATCTTCCCAGTCATTGAGGTCAAACTGATTTGGCTTGTAGTTTCCCTGGGTCTTCTTTCCTCCCTTTCTTGAAGATGAGCACCACATTGACCCTCTTCCAATCTTCAGGTACTTTGCCCAAGTGCCACAAGATCTTGAATATCCTTGCCAGTGGCTGTGTTATGATGTCTGCCAGTTCCTTTAGCACTCTCGTGTGCAATCTATCTGGACCAGGTGATTTGTGGGGATCCAGCCTCTCAAGGTGCTTCCTCACAAGATCCATGCCAGTGGTGGGCATATATTCACCCTCACCTTGGTCATCCTACATCACGTTAGGCAGGGTGGTCCCTTTGAGCTGGTGAAAAACTGACACAAAGTAATCATTAAGCAGATTGGCTTTTTTCTGGGTGTCAGTAGTCAGCTGTCCCAGTTGGTTTACAGGGATCCAGTGCTGACCTTGTTTTTCTTTTGACTCTCCACATATCTGAAGAAGGACTCTTTATTGTCCTTGATTCGTGTAGCCAGTTGCAGTTCAGTTGCATCCTTGGCTTTCTTAGTTCACTCCCTGCAGGTGCAGACCAGTGCAGAATACTTTTTCTTAGTGGTGTTTCCTGTCTAAGATCCTTTATAAGCCTCTCTTTTTAGATTTAGGGTGTCCATGAGTTCCCTGTTGAGCCAAGGGGGTTGTTGAGCTCTTTCCTACAGGTTGGGATGGACTCCCCTTCACAATGGCACCAGTGCCACAGTCTTCTGTTTACAGTCTCAATTTGTCTCTCCCTCTTCAGCCCATGACCTGTAACTGGAAGGATTGAGGGAAAAAACACCTGTGCCTCCAAACCCCTGAGCCCCTGTAGCCATTCATGACCCAGCTGGGATTCCTCCAAGCTGTGTCATTTGTGCCCACATGGATAAGGAGCATAGGGTAGTGGTCAGAGGGCTGAATAAGTTTTGGGATCCTCTCAGCCACATCCTGGATACAGGGGTCTTGGGAGGCAGCAAACCTCCTGGGCTGAGGGATCAGGGTGACAGATCACTCCTTCTGTCCCCCTCAGGTGGGAGTCTCCCACAATGACCACCCCGTGTTTTGTCTTAGGGATGGTAGCTGGTTGCATTTCTTCATCGCTTGCAATAGCTGGTAGCTCTGCAGGCTCTACTGGTGCTGCAAGAGGTTCATACCTCTTGCAGAGATTCAGGGGGGTAGTGACCCTGGTACAGTGAGCATTGGGGCCAGAGACAACCCTTGTCCAGCCTCCTGGCTGAACAATGTGGGAGTGCCTCTTGTCCTCCCTGGTCCTGGCAGGCAACTTGGGTCTTTCCTTTTCTTTCCTGGGGCAAAAGGCCTGGCAGTAGGAGTCAATCTCCTGTTCAGCATCTCTGATGGCACCCTCTGCACCGCAGTCTGGAGCTGCACTATCTGGGATTCCAGAGACTCCAGTATGAAGCAAACCTCACAAGGGAAGGCTACAATGCTCCTGATCCCATGTGCCTGGAGTCATGCCAGGCAGCCCCCAAACCTGACAGCCAGCGGCTCCATCTGAATGGAAGCCAAAACCATGGGTTCCACATGTGTGGAGGCTTCAGAAGTACCAGAGGGGAGGGAACCAACCACAAGGGGGAACCTCAGGGTGCAACGCATCCCACCCACCATTGCACAGGTAGTAGTTTGGCTACTACTGTGCCAACTGTTCCCCTGAGGCTTGGGCCTCATGCCTCACCTGCACACCCTCCTGAGGGAACTCCCATGCTAACTCTTGCATTGAGCCAAGAACTTGCTTGTTTGCACATTCTGTTCATGAGGCACCAGTTACATGGCTCCCTGGGAGGCTGGGCAAAGTAGAAGCCAGGGGGGTGACCCTCCTCAACACCTCTCAGCTGCCCTGCCACTGTGCTAGTTCCCTCCCACCACAAGTCCCACTTACCTCCCAGCTATGCTGGGGGTTCTCCAGCATCTGCTGGAGTCCTGTTAGGGATCCCGGGGGTCCTGGGGGTGTAACAAGCTTCCACCAGTGTGTCTTGCTCCGGAGCCAGGGCCAAACTGAGCTGACTGGACAGAAGTCATGGGAAAAGACTGAGGTCAAGGCTAAACAAAGACTGGAGCTATGGAAATCATGCTGCCTGTCAGTGGGGAGTTGCATGGCACTCATAAAGGCAATGTTATTACTGATGCTTCTGCACACCACACTAGTCTTCCCCTCCTCAGAGCAAGTCATTCACAGAATCCAAAGAGCTACGCACATCTTCTGGAATTTCAGATGGGAGAAGGTAGAAAGGACCACACTGTACAAAACTAAACTGTTTGGAGGCAGAAGAATGCCAGACATCCTGCTGGTTCTCTGGTCCAAGTATATGAGCAAGATCTGCAAACTGGCAAAGGGGACAGAATCTAAAACAACCCGATTTGTGAAGTATTTTGTAGGGCAACTACTATGACAGTGATGGGTATACATGATGAGCAATGCCAGTGGACCATGGAGTCACCATGTTTCTATGAGATCCCGAAACCCTTCAAGAACAAATACAAACTGCACAATGAGGCCCCAGTGACCCTGACAAACCACCATAAAATGCAGGAAGCAATAAGGGAAAGAGATGTCATGTCACCCATGGACCTACTACCTGGTGATAGCTTCTAGGCTGTGTGGGAGCAGATCTTCCACAAGGACTTGCAGAAGCACAGAGACTTGACCTAGTAGGTAGTCCACCAGGTACTCCCATATGGGCATGGAAAAACAGTGTGGGGCAGAGAGGCCCATCAAACTGCCCTGGAAAACCTGATGGTGGAAGATGAAATAATCAAGCACATCCTCTGATACTGCCCACATGCCAAGGAGGTGTGGAAGAGAGTACCTGTGGTACTGTGTACCACCTCTTGATGGTGACAGGGTTCTGTATGGGCACTTGGCCAAGCAGCAAGGAACCCCAATAGCCCACTTCAATCAGTTCATCTCCTGCTTCAAGAATTCCCTGTGGAAGATCAAGACCCTACTCATGAACAGATGCACAAACCTCTCAGCTGAGGGTTGTATCAAAATGGGACTGAATAAGATGTACTGATAGTACAGGAAGGCAGTAGAAGATGAGAGGGAAGAGATGGCAGACATAATATGAAAGATAGGGTCTTCATAGACTATACTGTCATAGACTGTTCAGAGATGGGTCCTCCCAAAGAGGGCAGAGATGATGATGGCGACAGAGATGACAACAAATAAAATGACCAGTGAATGGACTAAGGAAACAGGCAGGGGAGTTGGGGGAGGGGGGGAGGGTAAGGAGCAGGAGGAACACTGAGGTGGTCCTTTGTGTAACTGTGATGGTTAAAGGTGCCAGTGATGGGCAATCAGGTGTGTGGACTTGCAGGAATGCAGATGTGCAGATTTGCAGTGCAGTTTTTTAACAGAAATGAGAATGGTATACGTGTAAAGGTGTGTGTTTGGACTGTAAAGTGAACCATAGTGGTCACAAGAAAGAATGGTCAAAGTATGGGGGGAGATGGAGGGAAGGGGTGTGGGTGGATGCATGCATATATGTATATAATAGTATTTATATGTAGTGAAATAAATATTTTTGCCAAAAAAAGAAAAAGATACACACATCTCTCTCTGCTTCCAAGTGGGAGATAGCACACCCAGAGCTCAAGTAAGCATCCTTTCATGGTGCTTCCTTGTGTTCACTTCTAAGACTGCTCTACTACACTAAAATTCATAAGCCCAGATTTCACTGAACTGAAATGGTACTTATTTAGGTCTTGCCATACCCTCTGTTCTATACAAATTAAAGATGTTATCATTTTTATAAATGAAAATTATATACATCGAGAATAAAGATTCTTGTAATAGGAAGATTAAGTGTTAGAGGTATGTATCAGAACAGAGTAATTCCTTTAACATTTAACTTTCTTGTCTCAATCATTGTGCATCCCTCATTTTAATTCTCTTCCATCCATTGTGTCGCAGTTTTGAATGCTGGCTTTTTGAGTGTTTTGCAATGAGCAGAAGAATGCAAGTCCATAACATAAAGGGCATGTGTCCATCCAGTGTCTGAGTTCTCAGTACAGAAGAGTGGAAAGGCCAACAACAAGGTAATTATTTCCCCCCTGATTCTGTGGGCTGTGATGAGATGATTAAATAAATAAACCTGGATCTAAATAAATCCCAGACAGCATCTAAGAGCTATGTAAGGATTTCAGATTAAACAGAAGAGGTCATGAATGTTAGTGTGTTGAAGGCTGATGAGTGCTCCAGTAGCTGCAGAATGAAACTTCCTTCACATACAACATTGCAGAAGTTGTTTCAGGATCACGGAGTTGTTTCAGGATCACTAATCATGCTCTGAGCTGCAAAGTGCTCCTTGTTAGAAGAATTCATCTTTTATGAAATAGACTTAATTGTAGCCATCTTCAAACAAATTGAAAAATAACCAGAAGGTGAGTAAGTGAAAGATTCATTCTATAATCTCAATGAGACAGAGCCCAGAGCAAATGAAGGCCTTTAACAAGGGGTAATGACTGTACCTGGGAAAAGACCTGGTTCTGTTTTAGAATTATTAATTTTGTTGAGGAAGGGAAGAAATGTATCGACACACATTTTGATGAGGATGTAAAACTAGTACTGAAAACTTGCTAAAATAAAACTGAAAAACCTCAACCAGCCCAAATATAATTTATCACTTGGCTGAATGGGATTTCTTTATTCTACCTTGCCACATTTTCCAGGGTTGGAAGATAGACATGACTTTCCAGTAGATTCCCTCCCCATGCTCTGTCCCCCAGCTCTTGAACTGTGGAGTCCCATATTTTTGGCAGGAGAAGGATCAGATAATGGACCCTGATTGCAGCTGAATCAATATTATAGAGCATGTGAATTTTCAGTATTCTGGTTGAAAGGCACCAGGCAGTAGGTGCTGCACCCAAAGCTGCTAATCAGATGGCAGTTGGTGAGAGAGGCAATTATGCTTCTCTTTCAGGATCCAGCTATCATTGATCACTGAGGAGAAGATATTTTGGAGAGAGAGACGCTTGCAGTCCTTTAAACTTTACAGAAGTTTTCCATCCTAAATCCATAGGATATTTTTTTCCCTGGGTGCCCCAGATGGATGGATGATGACATTCCAGGTCACATAAGAGATGGTGAGAACTGGCCATTAGCTCTCCCTGTATTCCATGATGAGAAACCTCCATAAATTCAGCCCAAAGTGGCTTTCAGTTTTATACAGTAAGCTACCATTATCATCCACAGGGTCAGAGAAGCAATGCAGTCCTACTACACAATAAGTGCATACCATACTCATGAAAGAAAAGGGATGTCCTCTACCATTCCAGCCTCCCTATTTTAAAGCCTAAGGCACTGCTGCATGGATAATTGGACTAACATACTATGTGTAGGATATTGTTTTAATGTAGAACAGGACCATGCTGGGATAGAATAGGACCACTGCCGTCTTCTGCCACTGCTTCTTCATTTATGTAGGTCCAGTGCTGAAAATCCTAACTGTTCATAATAAGGAAATAGAGGCACATTGGCCCTGAACCTTAAATCAGGGCACTGGGCTTTGATAGAGTCGAGCATATTTGACTTAAAATCCAGTACTAAGTTAAGATTAATTCCTATCATCCCTAAATCTTTCTCATCCCTAGGTCTTTGGCAATGGTTCACCATATCACAGATTATCTTGACTATTTGAATCCTGGAGTTTGAATTATTTTCTTTAAACAAACGTATTATTTAATATTTTTCCAATTTGTATCTCTTAATTTCACTTGGCCTCATTTGCATTATTTATTTGTCCTCACCTGTGTTCACCTCAACTTCTAATTTTTACCTGCATATTTCATTAAAATGTCTTTAATACACATCCAGTTTATTAATATGTAAACCACATCTTATAGCTTACTAAATATTTTCTCCACTCCCAGTGTAATACATTGACCCCTGTTTTACAATCAGCTCTCAATCCACATGAAAGCATTTCTATGCAAGTCAACTAAAAATAACTTTGAACAAGCTTTCGAGAGGCATTGTATCAAATATTTTACTTGTCTCCGAATACATTATCTTTACTTGATTCATTTTGTCGTTTAGTCAAAAAAGGCAAATAGCAGGATCTATCATTAGGAAACACTCAACCTACTTTATTATTTTTTGGTAGGGGAGGGGGAGAGAATGATCTGGATTCTTTTTCATAACATTCCTATAGTGATTTATAGAGCACTACTAGCAGCATTTCCATTTTTATTTTGCTTCTTCCATTCCAAATCTGCTCCTATTACTTGTAGTGTATAATGCTAGATTAACCCTTGCTGTCAAGGGATGATAGAAGAGCAGAAAACTTCCCCAAAACTAATGCCTCTGCTGAACTACAGCTAAGTTTACAGCATATTCTGCTGTGAATGGGATACCAAAGTCAATGCTGTGTTGTTTGTGGAGCTTTTCTCACATCTTTTAGAGAAGAACCAGACCTTCTGGCACAATGTGTTGTTTCCTGAGGTAGAATCCTACATGTGACTGTTTAACATGAGGAAGCTGGCATGCAGAAACAGCAACCACACAGTCTTTACAAGGTGTAGGTTTGGACCCAGTGGCAAGGGAGAACTGAAGATGGCAGGAGATGTACAGCTTGCTAAAGCCTTCTTCTTCTACAGCCATTGAGAACCTGACATCTTCCACCTGATCTGCTGTTGAGGTTAGACTGTGGTTTGTCTGGAACCTCCCCTCAGTCCTGTTCACCATGGGTGACCGTGCTAGGAGTGTGAGGCTCCAGGCAACATACAGCTCTGAGGATCATTGAGACACACAAGTCTCTCCACCACTACAAGTTTTGGTCCAGAGAGGCCTGGCAAAGTGATATACCTGACTATAGCCATGCTGTTTTGATTTTTCACTTTTCTTTGTCTTGTTTATGCTACTTTTCTTTGCCATGTTAAATTGTTCTCCTCCCTAGCAATTTTCTCTTAGCTATTTGTTTTTCCTTCTAATTACTAGAAGCAATTAGAGTAATTTGACTTTCTTCTATGGGTTTTGCAACTTGATAATAGTACCCAGTCACATCCAGACTCAACTAATGTTATTTCTGATATGCCTGCTCTTGGAAAGGTATGTGAGAGAAGTGACACATTAGTCTGTGCCACTAACAGTAGTGCCAGCATTAAGCAGGTTGGGCAATTTCATTTAGGAAATAATGCAACCATTGTTAGAGAAAGGTAGTCTTTCATACATTTACACATTTTAGACTTGTGTTAAGACTGTATCAAAAATATGAAAGTATATCTAGCTACAGGGCTAACTTGTAAGTGCCCTTTAAGAAGCACAAACTGGGAGAAGAATCTATTCATTTTAGACAGATTGTTGAAATAGCTGAATTCTAAGATGTGCTAAATTATTTATCTCCAAAGTGTATACTAATACACTTGAACCATGTGTCCTAATGTTTCAAAACAAATGCTAACTAAATTATTAAACCTGTATAGGCTGCTGATTTCCATTCAGAATAAAAAAAAAAAAATCAAGTATGACATTTAAAGCTTCTCAGGAAGTCCTACAAAAAGAGGTAAGAAGAATTCAGACTTGTAAAAGAAGCTTGTTCAGTGCTTACTAGGGTGACCTATTGGTAGTGGAAGCCATTAAAAATACAAATCTTATACATGATGTTTCAGGAGTACATGCATGGTTTAATATTTTGCAAAAGTAAGCTGACAGGAAGCTGAGAAGTGATGTCTCTTGTTGGCTTAGATCAAGTAGTAAATAATATAAATTCTATCCAATAACCTTAATGGGCTAGGTCCTGTTGACCACACTCCCTGCTTGCTGTAGTCCTGAAGTTGTTTAACTGACCCTAGAATCAGTGTGAAACTGGCTCCTTTGCAAAATTCCTTTTCTGCTAGCAGGGTAGTGGGGGAAAGGATGTGTAGTAAGAATTCTCCTTCTCCATTTTGTCAGCGCTTAGTTGTGATTTGGACTCTTTCCAGGCTTAGGACAATCTACATGCTCAGTTCTACAGGTATGTAGAGAGAGCTTAAATTGCTCAAAAAAGTGGCATGCCTGATCTAAGTTAGCTTACCTGAGTAGATGTACTTGGATCAACTTGGATCAAAATTAGGTTAACCCAATCAAAGAAAGGCTTAGTCTGACCTTGCAAATTCCTGTATGCACTCGCAGTGGAGCCCTGAGCCTGGAAAAGCCAAGCTGTTTCCACTCCCCCCGGCCAACCCTCCAAGCCTGACTGGGTAATTTTTCGCTCCCTACCCAGGCAACCTGTGCCCCCAACAGACTCACCAAACCCCCTGCAGACCCACTAAGCTCTTTCCCATCCCATCATATCTGCCTACCCCTGCCCTGACCACAGGTAACTTACACTGGTTTCTCTTTCTATGTGACACTCCCAGGAGAAGCAGACAGCTGCATGCAGTTTCCAGTTTCCTGCATACAGGATTTTCACAGCTTAAAGTAGACCATGAGTGTAGACTGTGTGCAGTGAATGCCTTTATGCACCCTCTATGGCTAATGCAACTTACTGCATGATAAAGCAGTTCTCGAGCTCCTCTATTCTGGTTCAGAGAGTCTGACCCTGTGTAAAAAATGACTAGTATGAAGAAAAGCGCAGAGGAAAATGAGTACAGAAGTCTTAACTGTCATTTCATATACGCCTTGGCTGAAGCTGTGGATATTGTCAGTAGCTTAACTAAGATGAGGGGAGGATGTCACCAGGGCAGTAGCCCTGGACACTGATTTTGTTGGAAGAGAAGAGAGTACAAACATAAGAGCTGGTGCCAGCCAGCTGTACTTCCAGCACTGGGAGCCCCTGCTGCCCCTGCAGGCATCATTGCCCAGGGTGCAGAGCTGCCCTGCTATACCTATGGATGCCGGTCAAGGTTTTCATATCTAGGCCTGAACTGAGCACAAATCTCTTGGGAAGGAGATTTCCTTTATTCCTTTCTCATTAAGAATATAAAGACTGTGACTGTGTAAAGGCTGGCACTGCATTTTTGATTTTTTACAATTTACAGAAAAATGAAATTTGATTTCTAACTTCACAAATGCTATAATTATTCTTTTTAACACAGTTGTGCCATATTGCTCTTTACTCTTGCTGTCAATTAGTAGGAATTACCATAAAATGTAATATTTATGATGTCTGGATTTAGGTGAGCCAAATTCTGTAATTAGTACTTGCGCAATCGTAGGATTCTTATAATTTCACCCAGCAAGGGGTTTTCTTTTTTTAATGTTTATCTTATTTTAGATCTCCACTTCCAGCTTTGGATTAGATTTTGTGAAGTAAGTAACAAATGCTTGTTCTGTTCAAGCACTGATGCCTTGGATTGTATCTCTGAATGAATTATAATCCATTGCAGACCATGATATAGATATGTAATATGCAGTATTCATGAAACACTAAGTAGGAAGCTGTAAAGTGGGTCACAATCTGAAGTTTCCAAGACTGCTGCCAGAAAAGCACTCTATAGCTCATGTTGTAGTAATCACATTTGCAGGAGTTGTGCATACTGAGGTTTCCATCCAAAACTCAGAGACCATATTCATTCAATTGGATAAAATTGGTGTGGGAGAAGAACCATTCACTGCTGCTTCTATCCAAACATCTATAAACAATCAGATCTCTGTTATGAACCTTAGCAATAGGGGCAGTCATTTTTTTGTTTGTTTTGTTTAGTACTATTTTCTTGAGAAACTAGGCTACTGACTGACCAACATTTTCTGAAGAAAGTGTCTGGGAGCGGGTTTTTGAGTGGGGGGTGGAAAAAACATTTATGGTTTTCAATTTTTTTTCTGTAAAAAAAGTTAACATTTTCCCCAAAAATACCATTTCCAAATAAGTCTATTTAGCCATACAGAGACAATAGCTTTATAATAAAGTTACCTCAGAAAATACATTCTCCAGTTATTGCACCATGAATGCCCTTTTAACCCAATTGAGCAACAAGTTTTTTGTGCACCTCCAAGCCCCAGTTTGGTCATCTATGGCTGTATGGAAATGTTGGCACTAGGCATTATTGTTACTGCAAAATGCGTGAATACATGCTGAGATACTTATCCTGAATAGATATTTGCACAAGCTCAATTTTATTCCTCATGACTTTGTCTATTGATGTATAAGGCTAATCACCTCTCATAAAGTTAACATTCCATGCAAATTTTTGAAGCCTAAATGTCTATCATCCAATTTTCCATTCCAAACACAAATGGTGAAAATATTGAGAAATACCTGGCTACTGTCTATTTGGAATTATCATATGTTGTACAATATATAGGTGTTTGTGATTTCAGATCGATCTGGTCAAAAGTCAGAATTTCTGTTATGTTGAAAATTCGTAAATTCCAACGAGAAATTTGCATTTTGACAAAAAAAGTTTCTGAAATTCCTAGCAGAAGGAAAAAAATGTGCTAAAAAGTGGTTGAAATTATCAGAATGTTTGATTTTTAAATTTTGAAGTGAAATTGGTCCTGAGAACCTAAATTTTAAGCCTCCCAGGTTAGCCAGAAGTCCCTAGCTCTGAGGCTGTACTTTGGTATTTGGGTGACTAGAAGTTGTAGGAGTTGACCCCAGAAACTTTGTGGTTTGGGAGCCCCAGCAAGAAGCCTGGAAGTCTTGGGAAAACTAGCACAATGTAGGGGTCTTATGATTTCCATACTTCTTGCTGCAAAGCTGTTCTCCTTTTTTAAAACTGGCAGCAGCTACAGAGGTGGAAACCAGGAGACCCTGACAGCTTCTAAGCGTTCAGCCTGGAAACTCTGAGGCCTTGGGGCAGTTGACTTGACAGGCAGAAGAACAGAGCCTTCATTGTGGAAGTTCTCAGGTCTCTGACCCTGCACGAGTCTGCATGCCAGGGATACCCACAATTTCAAACCTG
>NW_017728906.1:17381378-17406427 GCF_001723895.1 Crocodylus porosus
GGCATCTGAAATCAAAGATTTTGATCTTTGACAGTTTGTATTTTCAGGACTATCAAAAAGATGTACCATCAAGAAATCATTATTGAATTTTGTTTTTAATCAGCTTTCTGAAATGAGAATGAAAGTAAAATTAGATAAAATTGGAATCTATTTAATTGGGAAAAATTAAATTAAAAGTAGTTTCAGACTAAATCTGAAGCAGCATCCAGCCAATTGTTGTGGTTTTACAATCACATGGCCCTATTTTTCTTTTTTTTTTTCTCTTTTTAGGAAATGCTTTCTTCTCTTCTGTTACTGTGTCAAATAGCTATATTAACAACAGAAGAAATTAACTAACAAAGTTATTGTAATTGGAAATAGTGCAATTAACATTACATAATGTGCTTCCAAATGTAAAAAGTAACTTTTTTTTGTAAGTTTGAGAACTACTTTTGTTTCTGTCTTGCAACCCAAGTAGTAATAGGTGTTCTTTGTAACAATTAGAGATAAAGACTATATACAGATAGCAGTGTCCATTTATCCAATCTGTATTTTACCTGAATAAGAATGATAGGATTAAAATATAAGAATTCTACATAGATTCTTCTGATACTATATATACTGAATAACTGAACTTAGTTCCATCTGCTTGGTAACTTTGCTGATAAGGTAACACAAATCTGCATTGGCCTGGCAGGGAGGTCAAATTTCTCATTATTATAAATTGTTATAACTAGATTGAATGTGAAGTCATGGTTTGATCTGCTTTGGTGAGTCCAGACAATAGAGAAATTCTGGACATAGAAAACCATGGGAACAAATCTAGAACTGAGAGAGAGAGAGGAAAGAGTGAAAAGTCATGTATGATAAGCTATCTAGGAACTGTTGTCTTATATCAGGCATTCAAATAATGATTCCTCTATGAGCTGTGTTGTCTTCTTTGGACCATGCAACTTCATTTTCTCTTACCTTTCTGCATGTTCCAGGTTTATTTTCCCTCAGATTCGTATTTCAGGTTGCTCATCTATTGCCTAAGCCTTCTGTACTCTCCATTTTTTCTTGTAACCACTCTTTTAACATGTCTATCATAGCTTATTCTGCTACACGATATTGCTCAAGCCCGATCTTCAGGTGTGAAGATATCTAGGGGTGTGCAGGGCCCAGGGCATATCAGGTCAAGTGGGGCCTGGAGATGGCAAGCAGCCAGAGTGCAGAGCCAATGGCATGCAGTGGCCGTGGCAGGGCCTGTACGGCACTGTCCGCAGGGCCCCCTCAAGGCACAGGGCCTGGGGCAGTCACCCCAATTCACCCCACCCCCCCTCCAGGGATGGCCCTGCCTATCTTTATGAACAGACATAGACCTTAAACACTTGTGTGTGTGTGTGTGGTGTTTTGACTCCACACTTGCTTGATGGATAGGAGAATGAGAGAATGGATCAAAACCCAAGTTGGGTTACCACTTTGCACTAAGGATACAGGCAAAATCATTGAAGTGCTAGATAGTTCTTCAGTACCATTCCCATAATTCATCTGAGGGACAGACAAGTTTTCCAAGTAGTCTAGGAAAGGATTTTAGAGACATTCATCCCTGAGATCCACTATGCTATAGATCTACCATTAGTATCAATATAACACTACAGCCAGCACTTTCATACCCATTTCAGTTCTCCACAACCCTTTACTTACACTATATACTTATGTGAAGCTTTAAGATCTAGGAATCCTAGCTGGTTCAGTTAGGACTCATATCCTATCAACCTCACAGGACCAATTTTTCATTACAATGTACTATACTGAAGTCTTCCTTTTTCTTGTTTTTGTGTATGTATTTATATGACCCCTGGAAAATACTGAATCAATAATAGTTAGGATATGAATCAATGGGTCCCATTGATTCCAGTGAGCTTTGGGTCAGGATTCTAGGATTTCTATGAAACGTGTCACTTTTTAAGAAAAGGACCATTTCAGTCACTACCCCTTCACTTCCCCTTTCCCACACACCTACTGCCAAGCTTCCCTTTCCCTTTCCCTTTGTTAACCTGTTTGACAGCCAAGGTGATATTCTTTTGTTTCCATTTTTCATTGCACAGTGCCATAATTAGCCCGTTGGATTCTTGATCTGTGACCAGTAACTTATGAGATTTCATCAAGCAGCCGTTGTTGCAAGTCATCTTCTTTATTACACTTATGAAGAATCCAACAATGTCACTTAAAACTTTTCTTAAAGTATACAATGTGTGAGTGTAATGTGGGATTATATCGCAGCTCTAACAAGTAAACATCTGAATTTAGAGCAGCTAAAGCAAAGAAAAGAGCTTTATAATTGTTCACTGCAGACTAGAAGTCTGCAGGAATCCAGAAGAGAATGATAGATTTGAAGGATATTTAGAGCATATCCTTCTTACACCTGCTAAGAGTTCTAATTGTTTCATTATTGGGATAAACAATATGCCATCTCTATGTGAACACAGGCAGAGCTTATGAAATATTTCTCATTAAAACCATGCTGTACAAATAGCTATAAAATAACCATAGAGCGGCATGTTTGGGAGTGAGGCTGGTTTGGATCACCACAGGAGATGCATTGATATTAGTCATTCTGCCAATGTTCACAACATTGCTCAATTTATTGATTCTATGCTGAAGGGAAAAAAACCAATGTATCTGTTGTTTGTTTGTTTGTTGTTTTTTGAAACAAAAACAAAAGAACAGCATAAATAAAAAAATATGTTTTCTGTTACTAGATCTGTAACATGACTTCCTTTGCTAGCACACTTAATGACATAAAACTCCAGGATGAAACAGTAATAAGCCAAACTAATTACACAACCTAAGATCTTAGGTTCCTGTAAATCAATATTCAGAACATTTTAGAATACAGTTGAACAATGTAGATGTAAAGGTCAAGTTGCACCTTTCATATTTCCTAGGCTCAAAATATTTAAAATACTTTCTTTCCTGTTTAGAAGGGGGAGAAATGCATGCATTTAAATACATTTGTGATATTTTTGTCAATTATTTATCTATACCAAACAAGCATGAGGCAATTTGGTGGTTTGAATACTTTCTTGCATTTTAATTATATGAGTTTCTTTCCATGCAGCATAAGAAAAAACAAAGAAGTGACCTCTCAGCAGCTACTTCAAGTGGTGCTGGGTAATACATAATTTATCCATAAGAATACGGACACTCAGCATTGAAGTTTAATAAATAATATGGCTGGATACTTTTATAGTTCATTGTCATAGCTCTCCTAAATACAGGGCTTGTGTTTTCTATGAATTCTAAATTTGGATAAGAATTATTCTTCATTCCCTCAATAAAAAATTGAAAATATTTTGTGAGGAGTGGAAAGGGGACTTTTCTTCTGCATGTAACTTTTACCCATAGTTTCTCAGACTCAGTGTGATTCTTTCTCCCAGCTCTGAGGAGTAAAACATGATACCCATGTTATCCCATGCAGCATTGTTCTGATTTAACAGTGTAGGCAAGCTTAGTGATCTTGTTTGTCAGTTTTCACACCAAATAAAGTAAATGTTGCTTAGATGCTCCAGAATGATTATGTTCACCTTCAGGTCATTTCACAATAACCTGTTGCAGATTTAATTCACAAAATGCAATGTCATCTCCCATCCTTATTGAGGTAATTGACCCTCCTACTGAATTAATAATCCACAATCTGCTTGCTTAAATGTGCTTGCTACTAAATTACTGTCCTAATGTCTAAATGGTAATTTATTTTGATGAGATATTTCAGTTTGTTGCTCCTCTTATTCACTTAAATCATCCTGGATTGATGGGAGATTATTGTTTACATTTATCGAAAGAGAAAAATGTGGAAGTCTCAAAATTGGTCAGGGATTTTTTTTTATAATTTTTAACCAATTTTAGTCACTTTCCCTTAGCCATTCAGACATGAAATTGTAGGTGAAAAACTAAGTTATTCACATTCAAACACTCAGTGTATACTTAATTTGTCATTACAAGTTTATTGCCTCTGAAACAGATTTTTCTTGTTTCCAATATCCCTTTATGTCATGTATTGTAATCAGCTATATGAATTTACTTGAATTTTTAACATAATATAAAATATACATTTTTAAAGAGGGTTTACAATTTCATTATTGTTAGATATTTTTCCACTTTCTAATAGAAATGATAGGCCTATATGCTTCAGACTACTATGGAAACCTTTGAATGCTTAGGCTCCCACATGCTTATGGAAGAAGTATGGTGAATGTTTTCCATTTCATGTGCTGCCTGCCCTCAGCTGTTGCCATCTCAAATGAGTCTCAATAATACCAACAGAAAAAGAAATAGAGAGGAGATACGTATTTTTTTGTCCCTCATTTCCCTCATTTAAGTGGTCATTTTGCATCTGAGAACTACCTGCCTTGTTTTCCTCCAGCTTTTGCCACCTGTTATCCACTCCCTGTCCCTTAACCCCTTATGTGCTAGGGTTTGGTCGATCTTAGTGTACCTACATTCAGGGAGGTTAGATGGGGCAAAACAATGGCCACATGATCTAACTTTATTTACCCATGTGCAGACCTTGCACTTAGATCTACTTAACTAGTGGGGGCTAGACTGAGCAAAAACTTGGCCAGCCTGATCTCACTTACTTCACTTGGACTAAGTTAGATCAGGCATGGGTTAGCCTGATCTACTAAATGTCTGTACAAATTCAGAGAGCAGCCCTGTGACTGCACTTTTCCTACCTGCCTCCACACACCCTGACCAGGCTATTTTTACCCCCTCCAGGCAATCCCCACCAACCTTCTCCCATTCCTCTTCCATTCTTGCCAAACCCCAGGAGACGTATTAGCCCCCACCCCCAATTTCCATAGATCATGTTCTCAGCACAGTTTCTTGCACTGGCAACAAACAGGGCCTGGTCTATAATCCTGTAGTTTAAAGAACATGTGCACATGTTTGGAGTGTAGCCCCAGGGATGGGAAAACCCAGCACTCACCCTAGCCATGGAGCTGTGCTTTTCCTGTCCCTCCCTCCCACCCCTTCCCACTCCCTGACGAGGCTATCTTTACCCTTGCTACTCCTCCCACGCAAAGACAATTCGCTTTCCCATCCCATACACCCACTGACCCCTGTCCCCTCTGGACTCACCAGCCTCCTAACTCCATTACCCCTTCTTGGATGTGACAAGCTTCCTGTGGACCTGGTATCTTTCCATTGATCCTGCCAACCCCCCTGCAGACCCATTAGCCCCTCAATCTTTCCTGCCCCTTTCCCATACTCTAATTTACTTAGATCATACTCCCAGCCTGGCTCCCATCACTGGCAACTGTGTGTACATGTAGGGAACAGATCTACAATCATGTTGCTTAAAGTAAGCCATGTAATAATAGATCAGGTCTCACAAAGGTGAGAACATGGCCCTACATTTTATTGTCTGTCTTTGGTGCCTCTGCTAATCTTAGCATGGCAAATAAATATACATTTCCTCAAAGTGTAACCAGCAAAGCTAGCACAGCTATAAGCTAATTTGAAAATATGCCCCAGTTTGATAGCTATTTAAACTAAGTTTATTTTTTGGTTCCCCCCCAATGCAATAATAAAACCTGAAGCATGTTGAGGCTGTCAACCAAAGCAAATCCTCACAATCCCAGTGCATACAAATCAGCATTAAAGATGGACTTCATACCTTATGCTAGGATGTAAGTAACTTTTGCAAGCTATGGAGAATCTGATCAAGTTCATACCTGAATGAGAGTTCTTCAAGAAGACCTTTGAAACTAAATATCATCTATGCTTTACCTCAGCACTGCTGTATTTCTTGGATGAAGGAGAGATCTGTGACATTTTGGTAATCAAGGCCTGATCTTACACCCCTTCTTTGTGTGAGTAATCTGGATGAAATCAAACGTGCTATTTACTTAAGTAAAGGTATTCAGGAATGCGTCCTCAATTTATGAGACATTCAGCAATTCAGAAGGTGTTCATTATTAAGGGGAAAAATCCAAGAGAAATATATTTGGATGTTTTGTAGCATTTACAACTATAGAATGAAATTATTTTATGTTTTGCATTATATTGCTGCGACAGAACTGTTGCTTAGCTCTTATTCAGATGACAAGTATTTATGTAAGAAAAACTGCAGTATGTAGGCTAGGTATACTGAACATTGGGCAGATTGGTCATTGTCTGCTACTAATTTCATTTCACTGAAGCACAACAAACCAGTTGTCTCAACTGCTATTTCAGCTTACATAATATTCTGTAGCTACCTCAGCAATATTGTCAGCATTTCAATTTCTCGTATATGTTATATGTTTTCTATATCTTGTTAGTCTCCTCAGGCCAGCCTTCTTCCATACTGTATGTTAAAAAAAAAAAAAAATATATATATATATATAAGAATATAAGCCTTGGAATGGTCAAATGTCATGAAAAAGACCACATCAAGAGGGTCCAGACCTTGCAGTTGCTAAGTGATTCTAGTAGAATGCTAAATTCACTTTATTTACATTTTTTTATTTATATTTATTTATTTCTCTTTATTACATTGATTTTAAGTGTGCTTACCACTTCTCAGTATTGAACTCTGAGCACTAGAGTTCCACCTTCTGCCCCTACAAAATTCCTGAAGCACAAAAGATAGTAGCTTTTCTATATTTCTTTGTCAAAACCGTAAAAAGAGGCATCTAGATAACAGACAATCATAAAACTTGCAGCTCAGCAGAAATGAAAGGTTTCCCCATCTACCATAACTGCTACAGTCCTGTTCATAACAAAACCTTAGACTTCCCCCAGGCCTTTAAAAAAGCTATATAAAAATAGAACAACTGGCCACAATAGAGGTCAGGTACAACTAGTCTTGATGGTTAAAATGACTTCTTTGAACCCTACAATTGTTTTTTATGTGATACAGTTAGCAGAAAGGTACCATTGGTTAAAAATTTAGAATGTTTACCCTCTAGGATAGACATAGCTCGATGGATGATCAATAATCACTGTTGACGGCAGGTTGTAAACCTGGATGAAATTCTGGACTCATGGAAGTCAACAGTAAAACTTCATTTTACTCTGTTGTGTTCAGAATTGCAGACTCTTCACACACGTCTAGTGATTTTAATGTATGAATATTTTGTAGTGACTCTTTCCATAATTTCAACTGTATCATTATCTTACATGTAGATTATTTTTAATCCTAGAAATGGGGCCAAGTGTACAGGGGTACAACTAGCTTTTGAATTAAAATGAATGAATAAGACCTTCATGACACAGAGCACTGGAAGAATGAAGTGGACAAGACACCTTGCAGTCCCCTTGCCTGATATACCCTGTCAAGGAGCTGGCCATTTTTCAGGATGTAGGTAACACATTTCTAAGCCTTTTGGCTTTCTGTAGAATGCTCCCTAGAAGTATTTTTTCATGAATTTATTTATTGCTATTCTATTTCTATTTTTAAATTGGTCATTGATATTATTAAAGTCTTTCTAGGCTCAAAGGGTTGTGGAAAAACTGAATCACAATGCTAAGCAAGCTACTTGGCCATGGTCATTCTCCAGACCTTTAAAGTTCTGTATTTTAAGCCTGATTCTGTTCACATGGAAGTCAATAGCCAATCTTATAACTGACTTCTATGAAAGCTCTTCATGAAGAAAAGATAACTAACAAGTTACAATAGAATTTTAGAATGTTTAATGGTCGCTTAGTTTTCGCCGCTTACTTTTAACTCCCTTTCCCTCTTCCCAATACATCTTTATATTATGAGGTTGGAAGGGAGGTATAAAATCCATGCAAGGATCTGTTTTTACACTTCTGAAGTACCCATTATTACAATATTTGGTGAATAGGTAAAATGGAACATATAATTTGGGTGACTTACCCAAGGTTTCTCTGTGCCAGCTCCTACTTGATCCTTACATGAGTGAATATTGGGGTGTCCTGGGCATACAGAGAATGAGTAGTTCTCCAAATGATACAGAAGGAGACTGTGTCCCTTCAGAAACTTACTACCAGAACTAAGTGAGTTATGCCTTAAAGAGATTATAAGTGAAGTAAAGTTTCTGAGTTTTCTTAGGTAATATTTGGGTAGCTCTTCAAGGCTAGAGACTATCTCTATACATATTGCCTGGCATGATAGGGTCCTAAGATTGTTTGGGGCTTCTAAGTGCCAAAATGATTTTTTTTCCTGGACCTGCCTTCTTGTGGGGGATAAAGCTGAATTGTGCCCTTTACACTTTTAAGATTTTAAATTCTGTTTTAAGAAAAAGTTGTCAATAGAAGGGTCATGTAAATATCCAAAGGTTAGTGTGTTTAACTGAGCTTTTTGAAGTTCTTTGTCTTGAAGCAAGGCTGTGGTTTGTGTAACACTTATTTTGTTCTCCTGGAATCTTTTCAATCGCAAAAGAAAAAAAAAACCTGAAGACAGACTAATGCTACCATTCTTTAACTGCAGTTAGTCAATAGATGCAATTATTTTTCACAGTCAGTAAGTGGGTGTTTCCCAGTACAATTGTCCTCCCTACACCCTCTGTATGTAACCTGCTGTCTTTGCAAGGATTGACAGCATTCCATTTAAAATATCTGTATTAGACATAGCCCTTTTTAGCTAACTGCAATAGTAAGGCCTATATTCTAATTCCCTCAGTTGTTACTGTTTGCTTCACTGAAAGCCATATAACATTTGAGAATGAAATCTCGTCTTTTATAATTCATAAGAGAAACATAACTACTCTGTAGACACATAGGCCCCAGCCTTGCGGTTGACCCCAGGCTGAGTCAATTGTAGGAATGCATCCCTAGTGTTGTATTCCTCTCGCATGTAATTTCTGTGAATATACTGGAATTGTCTCAGGGATGAAGGAAAAGAAAAGAAGAGAGAGAATTTTATCTGGGATAAAGAAAATATGCAAATAAAAAGTAGCTACGGGACATGCTTTCACTGTAAAATATTATCTATTTTCAGTTAAAATATAAGAGAGCTGTGAGCTAACAGACAGTTTCACAATATACACTGTTGTGATAGGAATATAAAAAGTAGCTGCTGTTGCTTTACTTCATAGAGAAATCTCTATATAATCTAGATGGCAACATGGCTTCTGAGTAAAGAGAATATTTGCTGATGGTCTTTTTTGATTTACAACCCCATACGTCCCCTAAGCACTAGTTCATGTAGGTATGCTTTGAATTGAATGAAAAAGAAATAAAACAAAATTTGGCCACCCCACATAAATATTCAATCTATTCCTGAAAGCAGTAATCAAGTTAGAGGCAGCCACATCATGCCCAAGTACAGAGGCCTGTAGATTTCTGTACCATATTAATAAAAACTGTTGTTATGCTTGATTTAATTTTAATATTTTTCAGCATATTTTCACAGGAGGTTTGAGGAATAATATGTTTGTGTCTTTTCCATTACATCATTTATTTACTTATATTGTATCATGGTATTTTATTGGGAAGGTGTTTTTGTTTTGTTTTTTCCCCTATTGTAAGGCTATATGGTTTGGAAATTCAGATAACTCAAATGCTTTCCCTTGTAACAACACAATTTTCCTCCCTAAAGGCAAAGCTTACATTTCTTACATTTGTTTCTCCTGCACCATGAAGTCTCTACATGATTTTCAATGCTGTCATAGAAATGGCCTTAAATGTTTACTTTCAATTCTACTTAAAATATCATTACAGCTCAATTAGTTATACAGCACTAAGCATTCTTCTGTTTTATTTCCATACTTCATTAAATGTGTGTGGAGAATGGGGTTAACTTCTGCAGTTTTTGCATGAACTATTATGAGAAACTTAGTTTCCATTTTTTATTCTTGTTCTGCTTGCTATCTGACCTCAAGGGATTAATTTATTTAAAGTGATCAATGGAGCAACGTTGTGTGTCACATAGTCATGTCTGGGTTGCGTGAAAGGACTATAAAGGCTTGTTAATATTTGAGTAGGTCTGTGCAATACAATAGATACACTGACAGGGTGACCAAGCCTAGCTTATGGTCTTCTAGTGAGGCAATAAATCACATGGTGGGGACGTGGATCACTTAATGAAGCTGACTGGGGAGTCACCTGTCAATAGGGCATGGGATAAGACGTGATCTCTCCTCAGCCAGTTTTAGTCAAAGATAATGGAAGGAAAGTGTCTATAGATGTGAGAAAGAAACTGTATGCTCTCGAGAAGAATCCATATACCGACAGAGTGACAGAAAGCACCTAAATAAAACCGCTCAGACCGTTCTGACCTGGACTTAAAGAACACTCCAGAATGGTAAAGAAGATTGCCTCTTAGCAATCATTATTCTGTCTAGATGAGCATATTTCTTGGGCTAGTTAAACACAACTGTTTCTTGGATTTTTTTACAAAATATGTATATCTGTTTACTTCAACTATTCCAAGTCCCTTAATATATAAATTATAAAGCCAGAATGCCCTGAAGGGTTGAACCTGGGGATGCTGAAGTTGAAACTAAGCGGGGAATATTGGTTCATAGAGGTTGATGGGTCCCATTTCTGTGAAAGGAGGTTGTAAACAGAGATCCATTGGTTTAGCAATATACTAGGAAGGCCAAGGAGAAAAAGACAATGTATTGGCTTACACCAACAAAAAATGAAAGCACATGAGATGCACCTGATAGGACTCTAATGTAGCAGCCTAAGTAATGATTCAAAAAGAAACCTCTATCAAGACTGTGATAGCTTGGTTAAACACAATAATATTACAAACTTTTAGCAGTTGCTTGTGTGTTAGCAAGAAAATGTAATAGTATCTAGAAAGGTAGCAATGGTCTGTGGCTCTTTTATCAGGCCTGATTAAACAGGGTGCCTCTGTGGTGTTTCAGTTGTAAGTGGGAGGTAGTTAGTGGTATTTAGGAAGATTTAGCCTAGGCGGTAGCCAAGCAGTGCAGAGAAGGTGGGGAAGCAGTGACTGCAGCTGCAATAGTAGTAATGCAGGTCTGCTTGGAAGTGATGCATGCTCAAAGCTAAGGTCCATTAAAAGGCCCTGTGCTTCAAAACATTACCAGTCCTTGGTATACAATAGGGCTGTGCAAAGCTTCAGTCCCTGATTCAATTTGGCAGAGATTCGGCCCAATTCAGTGGCTGAATCTCCAAATCTGTATCAAATCATAGGACTCTTCAGTCTCTCCAAAAGGAATTGGAGCCCTCCAAATTGATTCAGAGAGATTCTGAAAGATTCAGAGTTTTGGACATAGACAGAGCTTTAAATGTTTTTTCTACATACTTCTAGGTAGCAAGGGCTCATGAGTGCTGCGATGCTGGGGTGAATCTGGGGTGCATGGAGTGTCCTACAGAAGTGCAGTAGGGCTCCCCAGCATCCTCAGCAGCAGACCCAGAAGTGGACTGGAAGCACTTCTGGTCCACTTCCAGGTCTGCTGGGGAGCGCGCTGGGGGCCCCTATGGCTTGATGACTGGTGCTGCCTGGGTCTGAAGGGGTACCTGGGGTCCCCCTCATGGCCACTCGCTGAGATGGCAGGGTGTGTATGTGTGGCGGGGCGACCCTGCATGCTCCCCTACAGACCCAGAAGTAGACCGAAAGTACTTCCAGTCGACTTCCGGGTTCACCACTGAGCATGTGGAGGGCCCCCTGCACTCCTGTGCGATGCTCCATGTGCCTTAGCATTGCAGCATTCACAAGCTGTGCCTGCTAACTCAAGGTATGTAGAAAAAATATTTAAAGCTGCATCTGTGTCTGAATCTCCGATTCTCTGAATTAGCATCGAATCTTTAGATTCAGATTCAGCTGAATTGAATTGGGGACATTGATCCAAATCAGCTAATCAAATCACTGTCGCTGATTCAGGCTGAATCTGAATCCAAATTGAATAGGGCCTGCTTTGCACACCCCTAGTATACGGGGCAAAATCTGGCCAACCTTCTAAGTGGTACCGAAATAGTAAATTGAATTCTAGCGGGAACTACTCATGAAGTAAGGTGCTAGCGTATTTAACTCAATAGTTATACAAGGTTTAGGATCTGACTACAAAGATCTGGGCTGTTAGGCACATAAAAACCACCATTAAAGTTTTGTTCAATATTTTATGAAAGATACAGAAAAAGAAGGAAAATGGGCTAAAACACTTGAAACATAAAGTATTTAACAAGGCTTTTGTTTTAACAGTATTCCTTATTCCTTTTCCCTTTAGTTGTAAAAAAGCCTTTATAAGGAAAAAAAACCCTGTTTCCCTTTACATGGTATAAAAGATCATAATAGCTATCTTTTTGGTTGGAAAGGAGAAAAATGTAGTTGAGATGGGCTGTGGCTACTGTGATTGTTATTGTTGAAGTCAATCCTGTTTTCCTGAAGACAGAACAAAACACAAACAAGGGAAGAGAAAAAAACTGTAAAGACAGAAAGTACAGCTCCCATTTCTGTTGCTGACTTTTACTTGCAATCTTACTGCTAGAAGAAGACAGATACACAACACACGGTCTTATCAGGCAATCCAAGACCTGGCAAATTTATACAGGCATTATGCTATTTAAGACATTCCCTTTCAGTTTACAGGCTCTTACCAGAGTTGCAAAAGATGAAATCTTAGCCGGCTAAGCCAGGCTCTTATTAAACAGAAGGGAAAAGAAAGTGAGTGCACAAATGAAAAAAATAAGAAAGCCATATGTATATATAAAGCAGGAAAACCTATGTGAAGTGTGTCTGCCAGCAAAAACACAATTTTCCCATGCTTCGTAGTACTCAGGCTGAAGCCAAAGCTGACGCTGATGGTGGTATCGTGTGGGTCCCCCTCCCTGATCCAGTCTGATTTGGACTTCCCTTAGAATTGTAGTGAAGGCTGAGTGGTGTCATTGGTAAATCTGAACATCCCAGAAGATGGTGGGAGTAACTCCTTTTAATCAACAGCCTCAGAAAATGGTAACCATAATAGCATATCCTCTCATTCTTTTGGGTACCAATTAAATTAGATTTGTTGCATTAAATTTTGATCCATCTTTTTCTTTGTTTACTGGGTATGTTGTCAATACAACTATTGGCTAATATTCAGAAGGGTGCAGTTGCACCCCCTTTGATTTCTGCTCCACTCAAACATTAAAGCCAGCTGCCTGGGATAGGCAGCAGCATTTTTCTTCACGCACAAGTAAGGAAGTCAATTAACTTCATTCTCATTTCCCTGATTTCCCTGTTAATCTCTCTGGTGTTCTATCTCCATTCTACAGATGTTAGCAACCCTTTCTCCTTTTTCATGGTTTTCATGTTCCATTGTTCAAACTGCCCTTTCTTCTGTAATTTTTCTGTCTGTTAGCCAGTCTTGTCTTCTATTCTATAGCCTTGCAGACTGTTTTAAAGCCAATAACCTTAACACTATAGCAAAACAGTGCACTGTCTAATATTTATTTTTGTTTTGATATTAAACTGAATAATATAGTGCTGCCGCCCTACCATATTAGTAAAGTTTCTAGTTTCTCTTTAACTGGAGGAAAATTGTTGTGTTATATGTTATGATATGCCATGCCATCTGCACCTCCTGCTTTCAAAATTGTGTATCCGCCCATGGTGGTGTCTGTATTTCTTTGTCTTAGAAATAATTCAGATTTTCTATCTTTAATTCTTGATCATTTTCATAAACAATTACCTGTAACATACAGAGTTAGGCTTTGTTACTCTGAACAACTGAAATATATAGTTCTCTGTATAACAATATGACAGCCTGAGGAAGAATGACAAAAGTTGTCCCGTAGCATTTGCATGAATTCATTTCCATTTTATGTAGTTGAAGCAGTAAACACTCACTTTCTGGATAGGTGCATTGAAAAAGGATGGTAGATTTTATTATCTTATGATTAATCCAAATGAGAGTCTGATGCGGAAACAAATAAGTACAGCTGATCAAAAAATGAAAATGAAATCATGATAATAGCTTTCCATTTCTTATTGAAATTTTGTGTCAATTAAAATATAATCTGATGGTAAGATTTTTTTTTTCATTGAAATATGTAGTTTCAAAAATAGTTCTCAAGTGTTGGAATCTTCTAGTGACATTTTAGAAAAAATAACAGCAGAACATTTCAAACAACTATATTATCCAATGTAAACCATACACTGAATTCCCAATAATTATCTCTCCAAGCATCTTAATACCAATGTCTTTCTAGAGGTTTGTAAAGCATGAGACAGAATCTTCTTTTTTCCCTGAAAATATAAGAAGGGTAAACAAGAAAGGAAACTTGTCAGTAGTTAGGTAATTACTTGTGCTTCTTGCATCACAATCTGAACCAGATACAAGAATTTTATGATGGATTTTGCAACCAGATTAGATTAAATCAACAAGTATATGTTGGCATTCTTTTATCTAGATGCCATATTACTTATACTTAATGTACTCTTATATATCTAAAGACAAAGTTATTTCACTTTAATTTTATCACACTTAAAAATAATCTGCAATTGATTTATCTTAAACTCATTTGTTTCATTTAGACACAGTTCACCATGGAAGTTGGTGCAGAACTCCATTTCTACAGGTACTGAGAGAACACAAGGAGATATTATGCTTTGACAAAACATAAGGCAATATTATGCTATTTCCTGAAACTTCCTTGTGTGTGTGGGAAACTTGCCCCATCCTTTGAGTAGTGTAGCCTCCTTTCTTCAATGCTTAGGCTGCTTTACAGGTAAAGACACAATCTTGTAACACTGATAGGAGATGTCAGAAGTGTTGGACTCATGGAGAACAGATGGTGCAGTATTTTACTTAGCCAAAATATCCATTGTAGAATTTTGCTTGACTGCAGAGTAGATACAGGGAGCCAAATCCAAGCTGACAGTGAATGTAGTCATTCAAATGAGCAGAAGTCAAATGTGGTGCATAACATTATAAGCCTTGCTAGCGTATGCACTAATACAATGTCTGGTCAGTGCACATGTAAATTACATGGAGGCCTGGTTTACCACCTGAACTGAAGTAGGCCCCACAGAATACAGATCTAGACATACCATACTTGGTTTGCACCAAAGTGCTCAGAATATAGTTAATTAGTTTTAGAGGAACCTCGAAAGCTAACAGATAGAGACTGAATTCCTGAGACCAGTACAGAACACAGTCCAGTGGCCTGAGCACAGATGTCCACTAATTTGAGAGTAGAAGGATGTGGAGGATGTCACCTAAATATGTTTTAGTAGTTGGTATACTGTAAACACAAAGTTTTGATTTGTGTATGAAAAGGGGCCTTAATAGTTTATACTGATCTTAGGGGTTATGTCCATGCCTACAAACGACCTCGCTAATATCCTGGGGTGGCTTGTCATGGATGATAGTGTCTACTGTCTAGGCTGGTTTGTAGATGACAAACCTGGCTGAGCTCTTTGTCACTAAGAACTGAAGCCTGTGGTCTCTTTCTGGTAACCATCAGGTTTTTAAGGTCACGATGTCACAAATGGTATTACATGACGGCATGTGTACAGACCATCCAAACTGAGGGAGCCTTACATGACTCGTAATGCCCAACCCCCTAACAACACTGATAGTGTCCTACAAAAACTTCAGAGACCATAAAATTTCAATATTAAAGAATAAAGAAATAAAATGTATGTAACTTGCCATCTCAGTAGAGACTTGCCAAGAAACTACACTTCCATCTTTGCTGTTCTCAGTAGCAACCCACATTTTTACTGGCATCTTTCCATACAATTTAGATGCAGATGGAATGAATCTTACTTGCTCAGATTCATGAATTAATTTAGAGTTTTGCCTAAATAGGGAGGAGATGTATAATGCTTTTCAGTTCCAGCATATTATTTAACCAATGGTTATCTCTGTGAGTTATACTGATTTGCAGATATGGCATGGTGTATTGCAGCCTGTTTTCGATTACAGTCCCTGTGGTTATCTTTCAAAAATGTCACTAGTTTAAAATGGACTATGATATTACGAGAGTATCAACCACAAAATACATTTTATGTTAAAAGAGAAGCTGGTAAGGATCCTACAGACCATAATGAGGCAAAACTTTTTAACTTTAATCAGGAAGGTTTATTTATTTATTTATTTGCCTCAGGTAGGGTGATTAATTTGAGTATTTTAGAGTATCAGAACGGGACAAATAACAATTTTGCACAAATTTCCTGACTGGTTTCAGCCAACCCCTCATTTCCTGCCCTCAGAGCAGCTCCCAACCAGCTTGAAGCAGTGCCCATGCCACAGCTGAGTGGGGTTGAGGGAGCAGTGGCCACAATATGAACCCAGTTTGCAGATGCCTGGCTATGGTGTATCTCCTTATAGGCTGAAAGGTGCACCCACAAAGGAGGCATATAACAGGGCAGCTAGAGAAAATGGTGGTGGTGTGGGTGCAGCTCCCATTGCTTGGACATGGCATGCCCACAGGCAAAACTCCCTGCTGCTGATGCACCATCAAAACTACCCAGTCCATATCAGACCAGAGCTGGGGGAGTGAGGAGAAGCGACAGAGCCACAGACACAAATAGAAGGTGTCCGAGCCTGGCAGAGCTCCTCACTGTCCAGTCCCAGCATGGGCAAAGGCCAAGCCCTCCAGGTCCACATCCACTGCTTCTTCTGTAGGTGTGTTGCTGAATCCTGTTCTAAACCATAAGTATGTGGAATCTTTATAATGATCTAATTGATATTACACATTGTAAACAACATAATATATTATAGTCTCATGATTTTTTTTCAAACATCATTTCATAGAAATCCCAAAGAATGTTGATAATGGCATTAAAATTGTAATGGAAATTCAAACTATTGTGTGTTGAGACTAGAGGATTTGCTTATTTTTAAAGATGCATTGAAACTGGGATAAGAGATAAGGAAATAGGAGTAAAACTGACACTTGTCAAACTAAAATGTTGACTTCTACATTTGATTTAGATTATTTCCTTTGATATAGGACAGGCTGTATAGCTGAAAGGATTCAAAGAAAGAAAAAATGTGTGGTAAGTGCTTGAAAGTATACTATTAAAAATTCAATGAGATTAACTAAAAAATAGTATTCTTTTTACAGAGAGGGAAATAATCAATGCCAAATCTGTTCTTCGAAAGCTTTACAGCATGATTCCAAACACTCTTGTCATTTGCGTGTATGTGGAATTCATGCTACATATTTCCCATAAAAATTGACTAAGAAATTTTACTTTACTGGTTATTTGCCAATCCAGTGCTCTCTTTTATAAGATACTATCTCTTCAGAATCTTTTTCCTTACAGGATCTGCAGGTATTTTCCGTACGTGGAAAGTGGTCTGCGTGTGCCAGGGAGATGGGCAGGAATACAAGGAATAAAAAGTATGCAGAACATTAAGATTTTTTAAGGGGCACTTAAGCATTAAACTTTTAAGTTCATAAATAGGAGTAAAAATGTATTAGCTTGCATTTCAGTGAAGTCATTTGGAGCTGATGTGTGCTTAAGCCTTTTGCAAGCCCAGCTGCTTTATTTATGTTTTCAAACATGTGATTAGGATAAGATTTTCAAGTATCTTACAGCCAGATCCACAGTATTTAGACACCTAGAGCTCCTAGACATGTGCAGGGAGGATGCTACAATGTGCTGTAATTACATTATTGTAATTGTATCATTGTCCCTGCACCAAAAAACGGTGGTGGAGTGCTTTTAACTAAAGCTCATTCAATAGGCTTTAGTTAAATCACCCCCGCCACGGTATTTCTGAATGGGAATGCTGATACACCTAATACTCTGGGTGCTTTAATTAGTGCGACTCTCAGAGCTGTGCTACTTAAAGTGCCACCTCCCAGAGTATGTTTATAAATGCTCCTATATGAAATCAGAGGGACTAAAGGTGCCTGTAGACATGAGGGGATGCTGTTCAGATGCACTGCAATTACAGCATATCAAAGCAGACTGAATCAAGTGTTAATTAACATGTTCTTGGAGCTGTTTTAATTGAAGCACCCTCACCCACCACCACCCATCCCCAGAGCACTTGTAAAGACACCCTAAGTGCTTAAAGAGACAGTTACCTATTTAAATACCTTATGGATCAGGGTTTAAATGACTTTAGAGTACAAGGCTTCTGAGCATCAACATGTGCTTCTGAGTAATTTAGGTCCAGATCTACAACAGAACTTTAGGTGTCGGGAAGTTGAATGATATAGAATTTAACTTTTAGGCACCTGGCTCCCACAGCAGGATATGTGCTTAAATATTTTAAAGGTACATGCATCCATCAGACTAAAACCAGCATGGTGAGCTGAGAACTAGTAGTTACTACTTTCTTCCAAGAAAGTTCTACTCCAGGAGGAGGAGAGAGGTGATAATTACATTGGTACTTTCCTTTTATCCATTAACCAACAGAGACCTGGATTCAGTTCCCTGCCACCACTGATTCTTGCCCCTGAAGACTGCCCTAACCACTACACTAAAGACTATTGTAAAGTGGGAACACACTTTCCCATTAAGCTATCTATTTTTCATTTAAAAAATTTTAAAAATATTGAGCTAGACAGTTCCCGTTTAGCACCATTTCTGTTTTATGGTAAACAATAATTAGATAATGTACTGAAATAGTTGTCTGATCTGGTAACCATGCACTGAGGCAACCAAACTGCTTAGGCAAGATAGACTGACAAATCCCTAATAAAACAATTGCCACAAAGACTGGACATGAGGTAGGCACCATGCTGTCAGCCCAGTCAGGGCTGAAGTACTATTGAGCATGTTAAGAAGCAAAATTAGGCTTGCAGAGAATTTAAGTGGTAAATACTTAGATGTATCAAGTCTTTGGACATGGCCAGAGTTAGCCAACAACTGAGCAAGGGTTATGAGTGTCCAAATTTTAGATGCAAGCACCTCTGGGTCATTTAGTTGCTATAGTCTTTGGACACTTTAGATAATCCCATTAAGTGAAGTGCTACTTAATGGAAGAGTACAACCTTAGGCACTCATGAAAAATATTGTGCAGCCTCGCACACTGCTGTTCATTTGGAAATCTTGTTTTCTAGCACAAAAATTGGCATTGCTAGTACATTGGTAGGCAATTCCTAGCATTAGTAGAAATTAAGGCAAACAGTCTTCAGCACTGCTTAGTTTTTATTTTGCTTATTTTTATAGTCTGGCCTAGGTGCTATCTGATGACATTTTTGGGTCACAGTAGTTTGGGGAATTTCAGCAGAGGGTTTGATCAGAGATGTCTCATTTTGCTCAGAGGCAGCTTAGTTCACATATTGTAAACTGACACAAATTAGGTACACATTATCTGTTAAGGTTTAATTTGAGGTACTCAGATACTATGGCAGTAGGTCTTTAACTACCTAACAGAAATAATAATTTGACACAAGTATATAGACTAGGTTGATGCTATACTGCCATGATCTGTGTAAACAAAAGCATCACATTTATCATACCATAAATATGATGTCTATAAGGGCCCTCACGGTCTTTAAGTCAGACCAAGAACTTGAACCTTCTTTTCCCACATGCCATGGCCTAAGAATAGCTATTGGCTATTTAGAAATGACTGTCCTTCCTCCATGAAAATTCATCTAAGAACTGAAGTAGCTTCCAAGTGAAAGAGTAACTGCAAGTGATGTAACTAGCATTTTCACTTCAAGAACACATTTTACAGAAAAAATTCCTGGTCATCTCTGTGTAAGAGAAAACAGTATAATTATAGACAAAAACTAGGGAATATCAGAGACTGCTAATATTTGGCATCATTGGAATTTTAGGTCCTGGGTCTGTTAGATCCTGAGTACTTGATGCAAGCTGATGTGTGGCTTAAGTTGGAGTTGACAGCTCAGAGGTCGCAAGTTTGAGGCCATAGCAAAAGTGCTCACGGCATGGCCCTGTCAGATTCCAATGAATCTATGAATTCTGCTAAATATTTTGTCACAACAAGGACATGAGAAAAGGAAAAGGAAAAGTTGGAGCTGAGAGTTCTTGGTGCTTGCAAAGCCCTCAGCCACTGCAGTCACACCTGCTCTTTTCCCCAAATGAATTCCCGCCCCCCAACAATTCCATCAACATTCTACCTTGTTGTACAACAATGTACAACCTAATAGTTAAACCACAAACATTTCCTCAAATATCTGATTTTGATGAAGATCGTATGCCGTGGCTAAAGAAGTGAAAGAATAGCTATTGAAGTACCTTAACCATAAAAACATATTTGAAAAAAATGTCTATGCATATCATAGACCCACCTGCAGGCAGCTTTACTTTTTGCTTTGGGTATTGATATGAAATTTTACCTAATCATTATCTCTCTTTCTAAATCAGGGACCATCTCCCAAACTTGATGAGATTATATGCAAACAGTCTGTGCTCACATTTGATCTAAAGATACTCAACGTATTGACCTCACAATGTAGAATAAGCTATTTTAGAACTTCTGTTATTACAAGAGGGGTTTTTTTTAAATTTTATTAAGAGCCTAATCCTATGAGCATTAAAGTCGATGGGAACATTCTTATCTACCTCTGTGAACAAAGAACTAGATACCAGCTATATATCACAAAAGATTCTAATTGCTCCCTTTAAGAACCCTAAGAATTAAGAACAAGAGGGATTCCTGCCCTGCTAACTAAGTCCTCTATCCGTCTAATATCACATGTTCAGGGGATTTCTATCCATAGAAGCTGTTGTTTAGAAAGCATGGGGAAAGTGTTTAAATGGATAAAGAATTCAGTTGTATATAATCCCATTGCAACCAAAAGACTTGCATATCCAATTTCTATACACATGCCACATACATTTCATTTGCTATTTTGTTATACCAGAACAAAATAAATTATCAGTATTAAACCTGAGTAAATAATCTCCCAAATCTAAAATAAACAGATGTCATGGGATCATTAAACAGTTTCCACCTAAAGGACTGTATTTGCTATCTTTGTGCAATCTCTTTTTTTCTCTGACAGTCTTTTTATATCATAATTTTGGGTGGCTCCTGGAGCTCTTAACACCTGGATTATCCATACATTAACACCTGAAACTCATTATGTGGCTCAAAGTTATGCCACTCCAGGGCAGGATTATCTCTGATCCATGTTACCCCATTCATGTTACACTAAGGCAGGGGTGAACAATTATTTTGGGTGGAAGTTCACTTGAGGAATTTTGGTGAACTATTGTGGGCTGGTTGGGGGTGGGGGGGGAGGGCTGAGAGGGAGGAGGTTGCTGCCCTGGCTAAGTGCAGTGAGGGATGGGGACAATAGGTGGATGGCCCAGATGGAGCGGGTGGGCAAGGTCTCCATGGAAACTCGTTGGGACCCCTGCAGGCAGGGTGTGCTTGGCTGGGCAGATGTGATGGGGCTGCATGTGGGCAGGGTGCAGTGTCTGGGAGTGGGACAGGTAGGTGGGGGCTGGAGGGAGGATTGCAGAATTATGACAGCGTGACAGGGCCAAGGGCATACCTATGCTCCACTCACCACATAGGACATGTGAGGAGGAGAATGCAGCTTGGGCCTGGGCCCCACGCTGTCACTGCCCCACAGTCCCAGCCCTGGGTTCACCCACCCACTTGTCCCACTCTGAGATACCTATCCCCACCTGCCTGTGGCCCCATCCCTTCTGCACACCCTGCCCATGGGGCTCCTGGCCAATCTTTGCGGAGACCCCATATACCTGCTTCATTTGGTATCCCCAGTGGTGGGTTCAGGGCATATGGGCTAGAATGCCTGGGCAGCAAGGCCAGCTCCAGTGATGGTGGAAACACTAGTGGCAGCAGCCAGATAGAGCTGCAAGGGCTATTGGGAAGCCGAATCCAGACACTGCACTATCCCCACCATGCCATGTGCCCAAGTGTGGCAGGACTGGCTGCATGTGCCATGGGCCAGGCTGGTCCCCATGCCTGAGCAAATGGGGCTGAGGGATCCACCACAGTCCAGATAGAATCCCCTGTGGGCTGGAACCAGCTTGTGGGCTGTATTTTGCCCACACTTGCACTAAGGTGTAGCTACTCTAACTTAACCATAGTGTAAACACCCCAGACTCCCCTGTCCCCACTGCTTCCTCCTTCCCAACATCCCAGATCTCTTCTCGCTGCCCTCCCAGCTCCTCCCACCTACCCCATTTAATCCATTTCATATATTTCATAGACATTTGGGCTGGAAGGGACCCTGGAGGATCACCGAGTCCAGCCCCCTGCTCCAGGGGCAGGAAGTTAGCAGAGATCATAGGATCCCAGCAAGATAAGCATCCAAACATGTCTTGAAGGCATGCAAAGTGGGTGCTTGAACCGCTTCTGGCAGCAGTCTATTCCAAACCTTGCGGGCTTGGACAGTGAAGAAGTTCTTTCTTATGTCCAGCCTGAATCGGTCACAGTGGAGTTTGTGACCATTCGATCTTCTCATCCCTTGGGGTGCTCTGGTGAACAGACGTTCCCCCAAATCCTGATGATAAACTTAGAGGTGGCCACCAGATCATCCCTGAGCCTTTGCTTTTCCAGGCTGAATAGCCCCATTGCTCTCAGCCTCTCATCATAAGGTCTGTTTTCCTGACCTTTGATCATGTGCATGGCTCTCCTCTGCACCGTCTCAAGCTTCTCCACATCCTTTTTGAATTGTGGAGCCCAAAACTGGACACTGTACTCCAGCTTCAGCCTCACCAAGGCCGAGTACAGAGGGAGAATGATGTCCCGGGATCTGCTTGAAAAGCATCTATGGATGCAAGCCAGTGTTTTTCTCCCTTTACTAGCTGCAGCATCACGTGTTCATCTTCTGGTCAACCATGACCCCCAAGTCCCTTTCATCTGTAGTGCTAACCAGCATAGCACTACCGAGCCTATAAGGATGGTGCAGGTTTTTCCTCCCAAGGTGGAGAACCTTGCATTTTTCGGTGTTGAACACCATCAGGTTCCTGTCCGCCCATTTCATGAGTCTGTCCAGATTAGCCTGGATCACCCTCCTGTTCTCAGGTGTGGATGCTTTACCCCAGAGTTGGGTGTCGTCGTTGGATTTACTTGACTGCCTGTGCTATCTGACCCAGGGAAGAAGACAAGGAAGAGTTAACCTGCCTGCCTGGCTGCTGCCACCACTTCTGCTGCTCTCTGGGCTAGTCTCAGCCTGAAGAAGAGCAGCAGCCTGGAAGCAGTGGTAGCAGGGGGGCTGGACAGGCAGGTTAACCCTTCCCTACCTGTTCCTTTGGGATAGACAGCACAGGTAGCCACAAGTAAGCAGGGGGAGGGTGGAGTGGGCGGAGTGCCAGAGGGATTCTTACCTTTAGTCCTCCAGGCCCCTGATGGCCTAAATGTGTGACTGCTCCAAACTCAAGTTAGTACTAAGACCCATCAACATTTGTGTGACTCAGTGAAAATTGTAATGAACGCCTTTGCTTAAGTAGGGAATAAATTGTTTGTTGGCTTTGGGATAACCCTTTCCACATGCATTAATTTCATTTAGTACTTGTGACTGAAATGCAGGACCACTTGCCCTGGAATACATGGAATGGAGAGAATAAGAAGTAGAGCTGTGTGAATATATATATTGGGTTGATGGCTGAACAGAAAACATGTGAAGAAGTTTTAGTGAACCAGAAATGGAAATATCAAAGTAAAACAAAACAAACTGGCTCCATTTTTAGCAGTGCTGGAGTGATACTGTAGCTGTGATGGTCCAGAAATTATATGAGAAGCAAGGATTTTGTAGGTGATATGTTTTATTGGATCAACTATAATAGTCAGATAAGTTTTCAATTGCAAAGCATTCTTCATCCATTTTTTATGGATTTTACCATCTCAAAATTAAATTTAGGTTAGTTTTGAAATGAAATAAATTCTCCAAGTGAAAAAATTGTGATATTGTCATTGGAATCCTCCCACCCACTCTACTGTCTCACCTAAAAGAACTCACCACACATTCACAATTGTTTTGGTCATATTCATTTTGTAGAAGAAAAAATATTGCCCAAACCTTTATAGAGAGCAAATCATGTAATCAGTCTAGAAGTATGACTGCATAATTTGCTCTCTACAGTGTAGAAGACAACCTTCTTTAGTAGATTAAATAAGAAAAAAAGTCTTAAACCCAACATTAGAGAAAAAATAAAAATATGGGCCTTTCTAATCAATAATAAATACTTCAACCAATTATTACTCAAGTAAATACTTACATGTCCTTATTATTGTCATTTCTGCATTTCCTATTGTAAAATACAGTATGTTGAGATCTATGCTGTACCTGAATCCCACATCCTATATATATATATCTGTCGATATATGTATTCATTATCAACTTCTTTCATCACACAGCCAAAAATTACTTAACTAAGTAATTTTATTATTATAAACTACTTTACAATTAAGTGATTGTAATTCAGTGTATTACAGGGCATGACACAGCTGAGGCAGATCTGGAGGGGAAGCCTTTTGGTGCCGCCTTAGCTCACCCGACAGGGAGCCGTGCTCCCGAGCCACACGCGGGCAGCGTGCGCGAACAGTGCACGCAAACAGGCGTGCTCTGTAAGGGCGTGCCGGTGTTTGCGCTGGCATTCGTGTAAGGCGGGTGTTAGGTAGCTGCACAGAGCGGCACCTCTAGGGAGCAAAGCAGCGGGCGCACCTCTGCAGGCATGGTGATGGACTTGCTGGAGTGGGATGGGCTTCATCTCCCTCCTAAAAGCAAGCGTGTCTTCCCAGTTGGCTGATCTCGTACAGCGAGCTTTAAACTAGCCTCGCCGGGGGAGGAGGCCTCAGGAAGATGAGGAGATGCCATCTGAGCAAGACAGGTGACAAAGGCAAGGAGTCCTAAGGTAAGGAATGGAGGTTCAGACAGTCTCCCTAAACGGGGGGGGGGTGGCACACACAGTCTTGCAAGGCCTTAAATGCCTATATACCAATGCTCACAGTATGGGGAATAAACGGGAGGAACTCACCCTCAGAATAGCTAGTTCAAACCGAGATGTCATAGGGCTAACAGAAACATGGTGGGATTCGTCCCATGACTGGGCAGTTAGCATTAGGGGCTATAAGCTTTACAGTCGGGATAGAGAAGGAAGGAAAGGTGGGGGTGTGGCGCTCTATGTCAAGGAGCACTACACATCCTCTGCCAGTAGAATGGGGTCAGAGGAAGGGCAGGCTGAAATGCTCTGGGTCAAGATTCAAGGGGGCTGTGGGGAGAGCGATTTGACAGACCCCCCAACCAAGGGGAGGAGCTGGACCGGGAAT
>NW_017728906.1:17406438-17422255 GCF_001723895.1 Crocodylus porosus
CAGGTTTTTCCTCCTGCCCAGGCAGGGGGTCGGACTTGAAGATCTACAAGGTCCCTTCTGACCCTACTTCTATGATTCTATGACTCTATGAAAAAGTAGCCTATATTAATATGGATAAGACTTTAAAAAAATTAAAAAATATTCCATCCAGAAACTCTCACTCAGTCCCCTTAATCTACATACCGTATTTACTCAAAGATAAAATGAGGGTTTTTTCCTCCAGAGTGCATGGAGTATCTTTCATACGCATATAAGAAACCTCACTAAATACATGATCTGTCAATTAACTGCTGGTGAAAGTAGCATGTGCTGAGTATAAGGGACCAACTATAAAGCTGATTAAAAGCAGTCAATACTGAGTGTCTCTATAAAGTATATAGCTCATATGGGACAAACAGACTGATGAGAATCTACCACAAAAATTGATTTTTTTAAATTAAAATATATTGAGGGACAGAGGGTTTTTTATATACAAGGAACAATGGACACAAATTGCTGAGCATATTACCCCTCTGCAATGTCTCTTTTTGAAGTTATGGTGAGCCACTATATTGAATATATTTCAACATTCTCTTCACTCCCACAGCTGAGCCACACTTTTTGTTCCCATTTCCAATTATTCCTGTTTCTTCACAAGCCTTAAAGGCCTGGCAAACCTCACCAAATACTTCACCCAGAATCCCTTTGTTGCCCCTTCACTCAGCCTGTCATATATGGTTAGTGTGGCCTCATCCACCATGAAGTAAAGCCAAACCAGGTGCCCTGCACAAGGACTCATGACAAGAACACCCAGTTCCAGTCATGAGTGGGAGCTAATTAACACACACATCCCCTGCCCCCTCATGCTGCTCCAAGAAAAAAAAAAAGCTGTGAGACCTGGAGATGGGGAAAATGAGGCTGCTTTTTATGCAGTTTTCCCACCCAGGGTTAGCATTCAGCTGGCTACAGCTTCTAGCCCCCTCAGTCCCTCTTACCTTAGTCCCATGCATGGGTGGCACTCCATGTCCCAACATACCAGTGCTTCCCTGACCACGACTTTCTGTTTGTTGACATATCCTGGGCAATGATGCCCTGGCAAGGGTGCACCATGGCTTGCCCCAGTGTGCTGCATTTTCTTTACTTAGGTTTTCAGAATAATTCTTCCTGGCCTTGCAGCTGTTGTGGAGAATGCAGACAGAGGCAGTGATGCATACCAAATACTCCTCAGACGTACTGAGGTGTACACCCAGAGACCTCTAGCATGGCTTGAGGCAGGTGAAGGCTCAGGTGTCACATGTGACAGTCATGTGACACCTACTGAGGCAGCGATTAATGTGGTCCTTCCTGCTGTCTTGTTGCTCGATGGATCCAGCTCAGTGACAATCACCATTAAGGAAGATGCTGAATGTCTATTGCCACTATTTATCACCCCAGGTTGCCAGGGTGATGTGCTTCTGCTTGTACCAGGCACTTGTCTTTTAGGCCTCGTGAAGCAGTAGCCAATTGTCTGGAGGTGCTTCCAGAGCACTGCAGGCTGGATGACATCCAATAGAATCTTGTCTTCCTTAGCCATGTGCAAGTCATCAGCGATATCCAGAAGTCCGGGTGTCATAAACTCCGGTAAGTGGCCCCATGTGGTAATATATGCCTTGAATGCCTGTACAAGATACACACTAGCATGAATACTTGTCAGGTCACCTCATGAAGGACAAACCAAATCTCCCCAAGTCTACATCAAGAGGAGAGCAGCACAGCTCCTGGGTCTATTGGCTTCTTTGAGAGGGATAGGAGCTGGCCAAAGTCTTTGAGAAACCCCTGGAGAAACTCTTCTACAACTTGTGGTGCTCTGGAGAAGGCCCTGACACACACACAAGGGTACTGCCTCTAGGTTTGCTAGTGATCAGTATTTAATTTCACAAGTTTTAATATACAAGCTTATGTTAAATTAGAGACATGGGAAAATATGGAAGGGATTCCTTTGCAAAACCAAACACATCTATTTCACATCCCCCCACCCCACCCCGCTTCCTCAGTAAATGATTAAAATATCACTCAGTACTATACAGTACTGTTATGTTTGCTTCAGGGTGCTGAATTGCTTGGCATTGTGTATGCTGCTGTCTGTTTTCCTTCATCTTGCATATTTCCTTTTATTATTTTTTACCTTCAACACATAGGAATGTTTCCTTCAATATTTGGATGCTGATGATTGGCAGTGGACATAACTCATTCTTCTGTTGAGAAGATATATGGCATTTGATGGGAACCAATTAGGATCAATGTCAACACATGGTTTTCCAACAAATGACATGGTAAATCCTTGACAGAATAATAAGGTGTATTTGATATGAATCACTGAAGAACTATACTTCTCCAGCAACCATTTCATGCACCAAACAAAAAGTTAAGATAATGGCTGTTTGTTCTTCATTTAAGTACACTTCCTTTGAGGCAGTAGAAATTGCTTCAAAGGAAACTATGTTCTCTATTCAATTTAATTACACCTGACTCCACTTTTCAAGTTGTCAGAACCAATTCACATATTTTATGATTTATTGTGTTAATAGTTTCAAATTAAGTGTGTCCACTAAATAGCTGAGGAAATGAAAATTGTACAGGTAAGTTGCAATCCTACGTGATATGATCACATTGATACATGTGATTAATGACTGAAATTATTTTTGCGTTAGTAATTGGCCAGGTGTGCTTTACATCTGTGCAATGGGGCTTGAGATCCAATCATAGTATATTTGCACAGGAGCAAATGTCAACCTAAGTTACAAGTCAGTGTAGAATTAGGAATGTTATATTTGTTCATACTGTTATCTTAGCTTGCAATTATGAGAGGCTAAGTCCATTTTGTTTTTTCTTTGTGTATGAGACTCCTGACAGATGTATCTGAATATTGTTGTTTGAATGCTATTTAATTCATGCTGAATGACATATAATAGTCACATTTCTGTCAAATAATTTCTGTAGGATCTGCTCTACTTTCATTGGACTTAGCATACAGTAGTTTTCTGTTTTCTGTTTTCTCTTTAAGTTCTTGAAAGCAATATCCACCACCCAATTTACCCTTTCCCTTTTTATATTTATCCCCAACCTGCCTTATAATTTTAATCCATTTGTTTAAATTTGTGTTATCCATAATGAACTGTATTTTTCATGCTTTCATATTTGCATGTTTAGACTTTTTTAGCTAAAGACTATTAAACCCAAGGAAAATTGCATACCATAGATGATTATGTGAAACAAACTTTGCTCTGTATCCTTTAAGCCAGTATAATTCACATTGCTTTCTGCTGACTTCTAACAACTTTCAGTTCATGTTTTTTGTCAGCTGCTTCATCATTATTTTTAATTAGCTGAAGAACTGACTTGTATCTCTTGGTATATGTCTACCAGAATGCTGTCCTGTTTATAACATCTCAGTCACAATTGCCTTTTCCTTTACAAGTTATTCTTTTCCATCAGTGATCATCATTATTATAATTGCTGGAAAACTCACCAGTTCTGAATAGTTGAAGCATTTCAGCCATCAAGACCAGATGCCAGTCCATGCTAGTTTTGTATTGGCTTGTTCTGCATTTTACTGACTTTTGATTTTTTGCACTGTTCAGTATTTATAGTAAAAAAAAAAAAAATTTTTGTTTACTCCTCAGTTCCATCAGTAGTAGTACTGGTAGTAGTCGTAGTAATAACCCCCTGGCTGATTCCCAGTTATTGTCTATTAGAACCATACCTTCTATTGCCAATACAGGTAAAATAAAATTACTTTTTATAAAAGAGTCAGTAAAATAGAGGACAAGTAATCCTTCTTTTTTTCTCTTCTTTTCCTTTCTTACCTTCATGTAGATTCCTTAAAGGAGAGAAGTTTCTTCTAAACTAAATAAACAAAGGCATTATATTATATTTAATATTCCTGTGATTATGCAACTCATCCGGGACAAAGGAAACCTGTTTTCATTCCTCCCTCATATCTCATTTTGAGCAGATGTCCCATATCCTAAATGCACCTCTGACATTCTTGCCTATGAGGCATTCTGGGATGGGGTGGATTATTTTCAAATTGTCTTTTTGGAGCTGTTCTTCTTTGTAATGATTAACAAGGCCTCAAATGAATTCTCCCAATTTCCACCAGAGTGCTCTAACCAATGGGCTGTAGATTCAATATATTACTTCTTCTGACCCAGTTTTAAGCAAAGTGTAAATATTGACACAGGTGAGACTGAAAAAGACTCACCTAAAAATTGCAAAAAAATTTGGTTGTCAGAGCTGTCTCCTGCAATGTGGGAGACTTGGGTTTAAGTCCTTGCTCTGATTAAGAATTTTAAACTGTACTTGTGACCTTAAAGATGAGTACTATAGGCACTGGGCAATTTGTTAAAATGGAACACATTAGCACTGAGGCTAAGTACAGACAGTCAGAAAGCCCAAGGCTGAATCAATTCTGTCCTTGAAGGTTAGTCTAAACTGCTGAGATTAAACTGACAAATAACTGGACACACATTCACTTCTGATTCAGGAAACGTAGCCACATGCCTGCAGTGAATTAGGTCAGAAGCTGGGGGATGCTACAGTGAGCTCTCTGGCATGTAGACAGCATGGGATGTGTGTTCACTTTCTCTTTCTGCTTCCTGTTGGAGGTCTCTGGGATTTGCAGTCCAGAATCATAACAGTAAGACTCTGCAGGGTTGCTTATCACTTCCTCTTCCTGCTTCCAGCTGCCTCTGGCATTTGTAGTCCACAGTTGCAGCCAGCAGTAACTTTCAGTAATTTTAGCAGGGCAGGGCAGCTCTGTATTTAGGGGAAGGGGAGGGTTTAGTCCCTGCCTTCTCCCCACCCCACAACCCTTCTCTGCTGGAGCAGACAGCACAGCATGGCCCAGGGCTGGAAGGCATGTTGGAATGCTGGGGGACTCTGGTTTAACTTAAATCAGGAAGGGGTTTAAGAACTTTCATAAACTGATTTGACCCAAATCAGTTAAGTCTGATACTACATTCAACTAGATTTATCTGAAACCAATTTCAGCCATTTTGAACTTCTATTCTGTTACAGGTTTAAACCAGTTTCTGATGACTTAAACCAGTTTATGTATAAATTCTGTCCCTAGCCAAAATCTTTCAAAATAGAGGAAACTGGATATGTGACCATTGTATAACTGTGATTCTTTACCTATACACAGACCAATGCAATTGAGCACAAAGAGCTGGAAAATGAAAATTATAGTGTCTTGCTGTATCAACATATATTTTATACAGCTTAGTAATAGATGCCAAATTTAATCAGGTATGAAACTAGTACATTCACACCTGTAAGACTATTTTGTGGAATACTGCATTAGGTGATGACCTCAATCTCCAGACCAAGGACAGCCCTACCTATTCATGTACCATGAACAAACTGATGAATTGATTTTCTAAATTGAGCAGTTGGCTAAAAATTATAGGTCTTGCAAATTTTCCAGTTAGGAAGAGACATTGGTGGTGAAATCATGTATTTGATTTAATCTTGTGTGACCAAACAAATTCCTGTGTCCCTGAACAAAGGAAGGGGAAATCAATCAAGATATGGTGTCTTTGCTCTAGTTCCATATCTTTTGAAACTAGATCCCAAAAACCCTTTCAAGGCTCTTTTTTTCCTCCAGGACATTCTTTTTAAGGTATATTGCTTCTTCTATCATACTGTCTCCAAACAACTATCTGTATCAAAACAATATTGAAGAAAACCTTACACATTCTTGAGTGGCCTTGTACGTGGAATTTTTTAACAGTTCTACATGAATATTTTGGAATGAAGTCCTCTACTGTTCTGTGGAGGACTTCAGTTGTCCTTTACAACTACTGTAGGCCAGAAGTGTTTACATCTAACAGTATTTATCATCTCTCAGCAAAATGTTGAAACACTGGCACTAATTTTCAACCCTGTAGTGAATGAATTATTTAGAAAAAAAACTGTATGTCCTAGGACCAAAATACAACTTGACCAACAGTGTTGAAGGGAAGAATGAAGAGCCAGGTTTGAAGAAGAAAAAATGTTTGGAAGGAAGTGAGATATTTGGCATGAAAAAAAAATCAAAATCAAAACACGGGAAGAAATGGAACATATTCATGATTTAATTCATAGTAATTATTTAGCTATTTGAAGTCTTAAAGGATAAAAACAAAGATACACATCTGCCCTGCTTGAGTGCTTCAACCCTGAAGCAGATCTGCTGTGCAAGATGTGTCCGAAGCAGCAGTCCAGCTGAATTCTGATTTGTGCAAGAAAATAGTAGGGGAAAGCTGTTGAACTACAGTTGTATATAGGCTGAACACAAACACACAAGTTCTATAAAGCACGCAGAGCTGCCATCTGTTCAAGAAGGATATTTTAACTGTGTCCCTGTATACAGCAGATAGAAATGAATTGCTTACCAAGGAAGTATCCATCGCTGAAAGTATGAACATTATCTGACTTTAATCATAAATTTCATCATGTGGGATGCTTTGGCCCTTGTAGAACTCTAACCAGTAAGAAATAACCTTGATACAAATTCTATTTTCAAAGGTGCTTATAAAAGTTCGGCAACATTGGAAAAAAATCTCTCTCTGGCCCCTGAAATATCTTTACAGATCTGTGTAAACAGTTGTGACACACTGATGGGACAAAATCATTTAATTTCTTTGGGAAATCTGGGTTCAAGAAAGAATACTGCAAAAGCTGCAAGATCCCAACTTTGTCACTTTTACAAGCAAAATGGCTCAAAAAAGTGACTTGTAATTATTAAGAGATCTCTTAACTGTCAGTTGCAAGCAAAATATTGGCAGGAGCTCTTCTCAGCTGACTACTGGACAATTTAACAGACACCATACTACTGAAGACGCAGGGAAGTTTGGATTGTGACACAGAGCTATTGACATGATCTTTGCTGCTTGACAATTGCAGAAAATGTCCAGGAATTAAAATAGGAATACTTATATAATCTGTATCTGCCTGACAAAGTTCTTTGTTACTGTCAGCATTCACAGTCGTTGGATGCTCCTGAGAAAATATGGATGTTCTGATAAGGTGGCCAACATCATCCATCAACTGTATTGTGGTACAGGGGGACAAGACAGAATATCTTTTCTTTCTAGCAATGCAAGTGCTGTTAGGCAGACTTGTTGTCATCTTCTGAATGCTGTTTGGACCTTCTTTCAGAGTAAGATAAGATAAGGCAACTAATATTCTACCATGTAGAATAGATTGTAATACAGCAAAGTTTTATTTTTAATCTAGCTCATTTGCGTGCATCAAGACTGGTGTCAGGAACTCTATTAGAAAATTATTGTTTGTGGATGTTGTCCCAGTTGTGGCTCTCTCACAGGAAGACCTGAAGATAATGATATCTTGAGAGCCAGGAGCAGCGGGGAGAGGAGGGATCCAGGCACACGAGTGTCCCGCATGCACATGTGCTCCCTTACCAGACCCAAGGTGGAGGTGGATGGAGCAGCAGCGGAGCCAGCAACGGGGGCAGCAGCAGCTGATCCCCCTAAGGTAAGTGGGCAGAGGGACTGGACGCAGCTGAGCCGGATCCAGAGGGGAAGCCCCCTGGATCCCTCTTAGCTGAGCCGGTGGGGAGCCGCGCTGCGCAAACAGAGCACGCCGGTGTTTGCGTTGACATTCGCACCGGTGAGTGAGCAGGAAGGGCCAGGAGGGAGACTCCTACTAGGGTAGGATGAAGGCACTGCACTAAGCTAAAAACAAGCAGAAACTTCTATGATGGTGTTGATGCGGAGTGCTGCCAGGGCCCATGCCCAGGGGGAGTAGCCTACCCGGGGCTTGTCTGGGGCCTCCACCCAGACAGAGTCCATGGGAGAGCTGGCGTCCTCCCACCCCCTGGCCTGTGGGGGTTGCCCAGCAAGGCCCGGGGGGCAGGGATTGGGGACCCCCACACCTGTCCTGCAGGTGCCCGCCTTAGGGCCCTGGAGGCTCAGGTGAGGGAGACATATCCACAGCAACTTGTATAAGGTTACACAGGGAGGCTGTGGTAGAACCAGAAATTTAGCACAAACCTCTTGAGTCCATATCTGTGATTTTTAAGAATAAAGTATTTTAATATTTAATGATTTAATTTTGCTGAACCTTGGAGCATGATACAAGAGGTCTGTTTGTAAGAAGACTGCTAGGAAATTACTTTCAACATCAATACACATAAGTAAACTGTGTAATGTATTTGCTGTGCTGTATGCTGCATTGCTATTAATTGTTTTCCATATTTTTCAGGATTGTCATTTGTTCTTACTTAATTGTCAGAGCTACCCAGAGTGTTAAATAGGCACCTCCTGTGTTTACTCACAATTCTGAATTTATTAATGTGTAGTGCATTGTTGTCAACTTCACTGTAATGAGCTTGAGGGGACAATCTGTGAAAGCAAGGTATTAATCATATGACTGGATGCTGATAGCTAGGGTTTCAAAATTTGGTTCACATAGCTATTGACTGAAAGCTGTTACCACCTGAAGAATATTCTGTGTCAAATGAGATCTTAATCCAAGAGCTAACAAATTCAGTGGGGAATTTTCCATAGACTTTAGATCAAACTATGATTTTGGTGCTCAAATCTCAGTAGAGTGGTATCTATGTAAACTGCAATGAATGTCAGTATTTTAATAAAGGGTTCCTACAAAAATGTACCTTTTCAGTCTTTGAAAATTCCCATGTGGTTTCCTGAATGAAGAGATGAGGTATTGAGGAAACTATTTATCTTTTTATTCACTAAATCAAAAAACTTTCATCACCAAATAATAAGGCAACATCATTTTAAAAACAAGCTAATCTTAACTGTACTTTTCTCATAATATTTTTATTTTCTGGTTCAAAAATATACCAGTTATATTGAACACATAGTACAGAGCTCATCTATGTAATTTGAAATGGGGTCTGATTGTGTATAAGTGCAAAAAGAACTTTTAGGTAGACAAAGTCTCTTCTGGAAGATCTAAAAAAGAAATAAATGGAAGTCAGTACAACCCAATCCATTTCAAAGGCAAAATAGTGGCTCTTCAGAGTACTTTTGAGAGCTGTAAAGACGAAATCTCTGTTAAGTTTATTTAGCATTATGCAGAGAAGGGTGAACTTCATTGGAAACAAATCTCCCAGTGAAACAACTCATAAAACTTAAATACACCCATGCAAAATAAAACAAAGCAAAATACCAATCCAACTGACACTCAGTAAGACTGTATTGTCTGCATTTCTCTCTCCCTCTCTAATTTTTTTTTACTTACAAAGTGGTATTGCGTAAGACAATAAGGCACTTGAATACAGGGATGGTAGGACTTACAAACCTGTATAAAATAAAATATCAGATGTTTCAGTAAAAACTCATTGAAAAATCAGAAAATCAAGAAAAATCTTTAAATGTTACTGTATAGACACATTTTTGGAACAGAGAGATGAAGGATGAAATGGGGATGGAGTATGAATGACTCTCTTTCCTGTAAGTATCAGGATTGAGGCACATTTATTACATAATATAAGGGATTTTGTACTGCTGCTGCCTGCCTTTTATATAAATTAATATGGGGGGGGGGGGAACGTTGCAAAATCTTACAAATGCTAAATTTATACCTGGTTTTATGCACATTTGAAATGAGAGAGAAGCTCTCTTTGACTCAAACCAATGGCCTTTCTTTCTTCCCATGATTTTATTGCATTTCATATTACTGCAGAACCTAAGAGCCCCAGTCCTGGACCAAAATTCCACTGAAATAAGTGCTTTATAAATAGAGCACATAAAGACATACCCTGACTGAAAAAGCACAAGCAAAGCCTAAGCCTAGGGACAACACATAGACATTACACCATGCTTCCTGTTCTGGAGGAGCTTCTTTGTCACATCCTCCTCTTCTCTGCCAGGCCCTAACTGCTGGTCTCTCACTCCTTCATCCACAGGTATAAGTGGACAGTTGAAGCAGCAGTACACAAGGCAGCAGCACTGCTTTGCCTGCTGGCTATGCAGTGAGGCAAGCAACACAGCTGGTGCAATTTTTTGTGCTCCACTTTCTGGTCAGGGCCAGTGCCCCACCCCCATCCCCTTCTCCCTCCTGTCCTCCTCTTTGTTTCATTACTGCCCTTTAACAGAAGTAGCAAAGAGGGCCAACTAGATCCAGACTTCACAGTTTTTAAAGGGACACCCACCCCCCACACAAATGTGTGGGAAAGTACACTGAAAAAAAATTGCTCAGCATGATTAATTGTGAGCTCAGTAAGCCCTATCCTGTGTCCAGCTTTTTGAAGCATTGTCACAAAGGTGAGCAACATGAGGTGATTGTTATTTTTTATAGGAAGTTTTGCCAAGTGTGAGGGATGGCATAGATGAAAGCTCAAGAATACAAAGATATCTGAAAATTTAATGATGAAATCTGGTCTTATGGACCAATAGATTCCTGGAGTCAACCTTTAGATACTGGACGGGAGTGGAGGGCAATGTACCTACACTCTTCTGAATGGATTCACTGTGTACTGGGAATTGTAATATTAGTGACTCATGCATTTATTTTATCCTCCAGACCAGGCTGACAACTGAACTATATCTGTCTATATAGGACTCTCATGATGGATTACAGGAGTTCAGCCAGAGGAGATACCACAGTGAATCCTGGGAGATGAAGTCTGTCCCATAAGACAGGAGAGAACAGGGGCATGAGGCACTGGGGCACATCAGGTGGACATAAATCAATGTCAAACAGAACTGAAATGAAACATTTTCATTTGGTCTGACAAACTCAAGGACCAGGTCAACCCAGACTGAAACAGAGTGTTTTATTCCTGAAAATAGACATCTTCTGTAGGAAAAAAGCTCCAACTTGTTTTCAGAAACCACATTTTCATCAAAAACTTCCAACAGAAAATTCCTAAACAGCTCTATCGGCCAATTTGTTTATTGCAATATGGTCTGACCCCTTAAAGGCAAGCATACAGAATATACCAGGTTACATGTTACATGAATTTGATGATCTCTGTGTGTGATCCATGGAGCAGGTAAAAGAATACATCACAAAAGCACTGTATAGTTTAGTAAAATCAATCTTCTTTGCCCATTGTACTTCCCTGGTACTTTCTGTGGTGGAAAAACAAAGACTGTGCTCAGATAAAGGATGACGTGCAGTGTAATTTTGAGGAAGGCTATTCTAGTTGACATGACTATTGGCATTCTGGGAAATTTTATATAACTCTCTTTATGAATACATGTAGCTTGCCTGCAGCTTGAAACATCGACAGCTGCACATCTCTTTGGGCATTTAGAGCCCTGAGAAATGGAGCTGAAATTAAGTACTGTTAGCTGCCATGCTGAGAGTTGGAGGGGTAGTGAATTTGAAGCAAATTATATGATATTGGTACACAAGTCACTTTTCTCATATACAGTAAATTGTGTCACAAAGAGTGCATAAAAAGTGATTAAGTGATTTGTGAACCAGGCTCTTGACATATTCAAAAATTACTAAGGTGAATTACTTCTTGGATTGTAAGATAATTACAGCACCAGTCTTCTACTCATCAACAATGTAGTCCTCATACAGGCACAACTGTAATGGAGTGCTATATTTTTATATGTGGCCCCACACTCTAATTAGCACATTCTAATTTCAAGCTTAAAAGGAAACCACACGAAGCATATGGCTTATAGCATTTTATTGTTAACAACTAAGCTGTATGTCTCACTGTGAGACAAAAAGCCAATCTTTCTTTTCTTTGATTCAGCCTTGCTCCCTGCTTTTTATTTCTATCAGATAATTAAATAACCCAAACAAGATGAAATGAGTTACTTAATTTCTTTAGGAATTAGAGGTAATTTAGGTTTGAGAAACTACTTTTTTGAGTATTTGAATGTTTTGTTTATAACAGCTTAGTTCAGCTTGTTTGTTCACTAATTTCTTTTCATCTGCAAAGTTTAGAACCAATCAATGTAGTACTGCATTATTTCTAATTTAATGAGAGAACTTGCTTGTTTTATTTTTTTTCAACTAAATGCACCATGCCTTTTGTATCTCTTAAAACCATGCTCATAAAACTATACCAAAGCTGACAGGGCTTCTTATTAACATGCTCATATGGTATGCAAATTCTGTTCACAGAGGTCACATGGGTTAGGCACAACAGGTTCTGATACAAGGGGACAATGACAATACTCATAACTTACCTTGCTTTTTCCTTCTTTTTCCCCCTTAAATGTTCAGCAGTTTGTGTATGAAGTCCTAATGAAGGATAAGATGTCTTCATGTTTTGCAAAGCTTTCTTAGTCATGCTTTTTTCTGGTGTAAAGCAGATAGCTCTGCTCCTACTATCTTTTCAAATGTGAAACCATTAAGGGTAGTGCCCCACTGACTTTTTGATGAGACAGGTCTAAAATCATCAAAGGCTGCCCTCTTCTTTCCATCAAAAAGTACAAGCAGGGGCTATAGAGACCATCGTCAATGGAAGACGATAACAGTAATTAGCCTCTATGATAGATAAATCTTCATCCTCTGATGATCAAAGACAGCTGAAATTGTCAAATTATATGTGGCAGTTTGGTAATATGAAAAAAAATGAAGTAGACTTATAATCTCCACTATCTTGTTACTTACGGTGCTAAATCTATTTTAAATGCATTAAACATTTCATTTGGGTTCCTAGTTTCACAATCCTGGGGATTCCTTAAATTTATTAATAATGTCCCATTTAATAAAGGAATATTTTTGAAGTAATTTCAAAGATTTGGCAAAGGAGGGAAAAGTAAAAAAAGGAAAGGGAAAATGGTTCTTTTTACTAACTGCTTCCTCACATCCTTCTTCTATTCATCTTTGTATTGTTTGCTTTTTCTACACCTTGTTCTTCTTTTCCTTTCATCTTCATTCCTATATGTCTAATCCAATCTTAAGTAGAAATGGCACCCTCTAGCTCTCAAGCAGGAGTTTGGACTCTCTGGACTCTCTTGAAAGCTGTTTTATTTCATAAAATACTTGCAGTGCCTTACTGTAAACTAATACTACAATTCCTGTCACAAAAGATATAAATATCGTTCCTATGCTGATGGAGGTAAAATGTTTTGAATGACAGACAACAGAGGTGCCTATCACTTATGCTATTAAAAATCCTATGTTATTTTTCAAACTAAGAACATTTAGCCCTACTCTTCTGTCTAAATTCCATTTTAGATAATAACATTATTTTAAACTAAAACCTAAGAAAACTGAAAGGGAGACCTGAAAAAGGGCACTTGGTACCAGAGAGCTTGTCTGGATACCTCCCAACTATACTCTTAGACCAATAAAAGACATGACTCACAAAACTCCTTGCCTCTTTCAGACTAAAACATACTTTCAGGCCATGCTTCCCTTTTGAACCTGGGGCCACAGCTGAAAAATGAGACCAATATACAGCAAGGTCCCCTCCAAGGTGCACAATTTAAAATCTTCCCATGCACTAATTCATTAATGCCATGCACTTGCCTGGAAAGGAGCTGGGCAGTGGATTCCCAGGGAGGTGCTAGGCACGGAGTGCAGTGGAGGCACTGGGGCCAGTGCGGAACACTTACCAGGTAAACTCAGGCAGCAGCTCCTCCCCAAAGCAAGGCGGGGTGGGGGGGTTGGGGGAAGGGACTGGTTCTGGTGCAGAGTGCCTCCTCACTCCCCAAGGTGAGGCGGGGATGGAGGCTAGGGCTAGGGGCTGGTGCCGGGGAATTGTTCCATTCCCCAGCCCTGATGCCATGTGCCTTCTTGCTCCCCAAGGCAGGCAAGGCGAGATGAGGTGAGGCAGGGGCAGAGACTGGGGCTGGGGGCTGGCTCCAGGGAATTGCTCTGCCGGCTTTGAGGAACTGCTTTGCTCACCAGCCCTGATGCTATGTTCCTCCTCACTCCCTGAGGCAAGGCAGGAGCTCAGGGCACTCCTCAGCCCCTTTGGGCTCCAGGCCCCTGGCTCTGTTCCACATGTTATCCAGGTCCCCTGGGGTCCCTGGCCCAGGTAAGGCTCCTCTCTATTCATCCCAGGCCCCTGGGGGCCCTGACCCCAGACAAGGCTGATCACCCTCCACTACAGTCCCTCCACTAATGGTCCCTGACCCTTATAGGGCTCTATGCAAGGTGCCCCTCAGGCACCTGTGGTTTCTGAAGTGGTGCGCGCCAAAAGGGGGAGGTAGGACTGAAGCAGCATGCTCATGAACCAAATCGGCATGCTCACAGATCACTAAACCTTAGAGAGAACATTGATATGTAGCATAAACATCCAAATCCAAAAATTAGGCAAAGTAGATGACACAGAGTATGTGTATGCATGCCAGTGACACTCTCAGGCTCTCTCAAACCCTTTCCCTTTCTGTGAACCATGTTTGTTAACTAACTGTCAGGACTGGGTTTTGGTAAAGCAGGAAATATTTCTTAGCAGCAGAGGGCTCAGCAGTGAAGCAGTACACACAGGGTGCTTCTACATTAGACACATTACTGCATGTTAGACTAATTTAATGTGCAGTAAAGCATCACGGTCTACATGTGCTTAGGATTTACTGTGCAGTAAATTAGGCTAATGTGCCATTAGCTAGTACCAGCAGATACAGGTACTAGATTAATGATGCATTAGCTAATGTGGTGTACATGTAGATAGTGACTGGAAGCAATTTCCACTGCTGCCTGGCTAAAACCTAACATTGGGCTAGCTGCAGTAGCTGCAGAGGCAGCTGTCTCCCTACCACATGGGGACTGGGACATTTTTTAGCATTGTGTAGGTTATATATAGGGTAAGGATAACAAATGCAATTCATGAAATCACTCAGCCAAGAGAGCTGTCTCAGCAGCTGGAACTGGTGTGTCCCAGCTACATGGAAATCAGGTCAGGACCTGATCTCCACATGGCCAGGAAAGCTGTCCCAGTCTGCTTTCCACATGTCTGGGATGCAGCACTCCAAGCTGCTGGGACAGCTGCATGGCATTAATTGCATGTGTAAACACATCCACTGGGAGTAAGCAGGTTAGTGATTATGCTTCACTTCACTTCCTGTTCTAAATTTAGTATAGTTTTCTGAGCATTATGGGTGCCTGTAAATGTGTGAGGAGGTATTCATTAAGTGCCCCCACTACCATTTTGAAGCTAAGGAAAAGTGAGAGGCCCTTCATTGAAAGGGGAGAATGGTTGGATCCAAATAGGGAAGAAGTGGGGGCAGGGCAGACCTAAACTGATGGGGAGGAGGGTAGGGTCAGACCCAAAGTGGAGGGAGGGGGGCTCAAATCTGAACTGGGGAGGGAGGGGGGAAAGGGAGTTGGACCCAAACCAGGGGGGAGAGAGGGGATGGGTATGACCCGAAGCAGGGGAGTGGGGTGGGGTCAGGCCCGAAACAGGGGGAGGATGGTGGAGCAGGGTTGGACCTGAAGTAGCAAGTGGAGGGGGATGGGGTCAGACCCGAAGTTGGGGGGGAAGCAAGGTTGGACCTGAACTGGGGAGAAGTGAGGGGGCGGGGATCTGAAGCAGGGGTAAGGGGGTGAGATCAGAGGTGAAGAGGTGGGGGTCAGGGTTATGTGGTCATAACCAAAGTGCGGGGGAAGGGGGGTGGGTGCAGACCCAAAGCAGCAGAGGTGAGGGGGGCAGGGCAGACCTGAAGAAGGGGAGGAGGGTGGAGTAGGGTCAGAACCGAACCAGAAGGGGAAAGGTGGGCAGGTTCAGACCTGAAATGCTTGGGCAGGGGGGAGTCAACTCAAACCGGAAGGGAGGGACAGGGTGGGGTAACACCTGAAGTAGGGTGGGTGGAGTGGGGTTGGACCCACTGGGGGAGGGGGGGGAGAGAGGTCAGACCCAAAATAGTGGGGAAGGGAGGGAGTGGGTTCAGACTCAAACAGGGGGCGA
>NW_017728906.1:17422976-17471558 GCF_001723895.1 Crocodylus porosus
TGATATATCATTCAATTCAGTTTTCCAACTCATAGAAAACATTTTCTAGTTGCTGCTGAGTGATTTCATGAATTGTATTTGTGATCCTTACCCTATACATAGCTTACACTATGCTAAAAAATATAATGAATTATATTTTCAATCACCATTCAGGTTGTTTCTATCACATGTATTTCCAAAGTTATTAAAGTTTAAAGTTGCACAAGGACTTTACAAACACCTTGTTTTTCTACAGAATCATGCAGATTTAATAATTACATCATAAAAGCTTGTATCAGTTCCCTCTGATATTGCTATAATTCTTATATCCATACCCTAACCCCGAAGTACTGAAAATAGAATTATCTGAAGACAGCATGTTGAGTGGAGAATGAACCAATAGAAAAAACCAAGGAAAAGGATCGCTCTCTGGCTCTTAGGCTACAGCCCTGAGAAAGGTGTTTTTCTCAGGAATTTTCTCTGAAAGGTATGTGGACAGGGGCAGATTCAGGGAGGGTGTACTGATGCACTTGTGCCACCCTTTGATTCCCACTCCACACAAACTTTAAAACCAACTGCCTGGCAGTGGCAGCAGCATTTCTAGTCAGGCAGTTCTGGGGGAGTCAACTGACTTCATGAATCATTATAATCTACTTGATCCCTTCTAAACACTTAATTCCACAGGTGTTAATGATCCTATCTTCTCTTTAATGGCCTTGCTATTCCACCAATCAAGCTATCCTTTGTTCTGCAATTTTGCAGTCTGTTAGCTGCTCCTGATAATGAAGCTCCTACTTTATAGCTCTGCAGATTGTATGTGACTCATTCTAATGAAATTATATTTGTTTTTGCTTCAGACTTACACTGAATAATACAGCCCTAGGTCCCTAGCATATTAGGAAAGCTTCCATGGTTTTTTTCCCCTGGAGAAAAATATATGTTATTTTATATGTGATGATACACCTTGTCATCTGCACCGCCCCCACCTCTTCAAAATTCTAGATCTGCCCAAGTACGTGGCTGCATCATTTATTTAAAAAACACTTCTTTTGTGGCCAAAGGAAGGGGAAAGAGATGGTGAGGATGCTGGTGGTGCCAGTACCAGAGCCAGACACCTTAATCTATTAAGTAGCCTTGTCCGGATATAGAAAACTGAGATTCAATTCCCTCCTCCTCCTTAGAGATTTCAAATATAATTTCTTTTTCCCTGGAGATCACACTAACAACCTGATAAGAGTTTACCCTGGAGTTGAAGAATGTAAGAAACAATTCAAAATATTCTCTGAAAGAGAACTAAAAGGAACATGGCTAGCTCAGAGGTTAGGGTACTTACCAGAGAAAGGGGAGGCCCTTGAATGGAGTCAGGTTCCATCAAAAGCAACTGAATCCTGAGTAACCTTAACCAAAAACATACAGGGGCATGTTGTCTCTTGTGCTTTCTCTTTCTGGCCCAATATATCTTGAATCCATTTCTGTGCAGCTTGCAGGGGTGGAGTGCTCCCACACACCCAAAATAGCTTATAGCATTGTGTTTAGGAATTTCCTGGGAGGTAGGAGATATGAAGTGGAAATTCTGTAAAGGAAGAGAGGGAATTGACACTGGAGCAGTATTCTAACCACTAGACAAGGGATGGCCAACCTACGGCTCCAGAACCACATGCGACTCTTCAGAAGTTAATATGTGTCTCCTTGAATCTTTGCACAAGCACACAGTGACCAGTTTCCATTTGGTCACCATGTGCTTGTGCAAAGATTCAAGGATATGCATATTAACTTCTGAAGAGCCACAGGTGACTCTGGAGCTGCATGTTGCCCACCCGTGCACTAGATGTTGAGGGCCCTGCATAACGACCTGAAATAGAGGTCTTGATTTTAAAGAAAGGAATGTCCACAGTATTTTGTATTGATTCTAATAATGTAGGGCTTTTACACAATACGCATTGTGTAAAAGCCTACCAGATAAAACTGCATATAGTTGATAAGCAAAGGAAGGCCTTGTGTTTGGATCCAATTGAGTGCTAGATATGAGGTAAGGTGCCAAGCTAATCAGCACTGTAAGGGTGAATGTTTAATGGACACTCACAAAAGCAGAATTTCAATTGCATGAGGAAATTTAAGTTAGAAAACTTAGGCATCTGTATAATTTAGGCACTCTCCAAAATTGGGCAGCAGCTGAGTGTGGGATTTCAGGACTGTACTTTTGGACTCAGGTGCCTAAATTACAGTGTGTAAATTCATCCCAATACAGAAGCTTGAGTATTGCTTTGGATCTGCCTCTAAGTTGGTTTGTCCAGCATTTGATGATGAGATTAGTTAACTTATGAACATTGTTATAGGTTTCTATCTTCCAGTCCCAATAACAACTTAACAATATGAAATACAAAAACACCACTTCACTTTCAGTTTCTAGATAATAATAGCTACAGATTATTACATACAAAATTTGAAAATACAATATGTTCCATAATGGCATAATTCTTGTTGCCAAGGTGACTGAGTAGAGTACGTCACCAATGTATAAGAAATATTTAAAAGGGAATTATATGATAGATAGAGAAGAGATACAGGAATTTTATAGTGCCATGTGGTATATAAAATGTTTAAATTTTATTATGCAACAAAGAACAATTTTAACTCTGTCCATAAATAGAAGTTCCTGTTTCTGACAAGTCTAAATCATTACCTAAATAACACCAGTAGTAGTAGTAATAACAGCAAAAGCAGCAGGAATCAAATTTTGGGCTCAGGGTGGGATGTAGGAGGCAATTCACTGGAGTATTTTAGTACATATTTAATTAAAAAAAACTTGATAGCACTACTGATGCCATCAGTGCTATCAGCTGTTTAAAGTTAACCACATTCTGAAGTGGTCAGGTGACTCAGGGCCATATTCTGCTATTCTTCCAAAAATTCCAAATCTTTTTGGAAAAGAAATATTATTTGCAGCCCTCTTTTATAAACTACCCAGAGTCTAATAGGTAGGCAGTTTGGTTCTGAAGTTGAATTGTTACTCTCACTTCACTATTTGTTTATTTCTTTATGGCATTTTGATATTTCTTTTTTTCTAATTTGAATGAAAAGATGACATTTCAAAATTTCTGCTAGAATGAGAATGCCAAAAGCTTTTGATTCAAGAGCATCAAATTATTTCTTTCTGATAATGTTGAAACATTGCAGTACAAAATATTAATTGTAATACTTGGAACATCAATAATATAAACCATTATTGCCTTACTATACAACAAATTATATAAATTATTTTTGGCAATATAAATTTGAAATGAAACATTTTGTCTTCTTGAGAGGAAATAAGGAAGGTAAAATATTTATTTTACGTTTACCTTTGAAAATTTCACTAAAATTACCATATCTACTCAAATTCAAGATGACTTCAACTTTAACATGACTCCCCATAATAATTAGATTCTATACATTGAAAACTAATTGTTTGTTAATGTTTTCCATGTATGGCATATAATTAATGGAAGGTTGTCTTAATAAAAGCAAAGTCCTACTGTCTTTTCCCTGGATATTTATTCCAAAGTTAGTCTTGGAAATTTCATCTATGATCTGGGATATAATTTAGCAATTTAATTAGCAAAATTAAAAGAAACAGAATATATGTAAAATCATAGTGAAAGCATGCTATAAATTAATATATGAATATATGTGCTTTCATAATGCTACCATGGTGAACAGCATAATATCTTTCAATTAAATTCTTAGGTCTTCCCAATAAGGAAAAAAGGAGAAGTAATGTAAAAGGCAGACAAACAATCACAAGTAGTTTCTGAAGTTATAAGTACGTGTTTTAGAAATCCATGGCAGTATTTTTATGACACTGCGTGTCCTTATAACTACATTGTCAACAGATATAAGCATCACAAAGCAGTGTTTTATTCAGGTTCTAGAGCATTATTTTTTAAATTTGTGCTACAGGATCCATCCATACTGAACTAAGTGGCTATGGGTAAGAGGCTGATCACTCCCTTCTGGAAGAAATTTACTGGTCGATGAAGAGAACTGGCCACTCAACATCCCAAAGTCAGAGGTTAATTTAGGGTGCATGTAAGAGTTCAAATTAACCTAAGTTGCTCAGTGCTCCCTATTGATAGAACATTGTGCAACTGACTGTCAGGGGTAAAAGCTCCTGTGCTAGTTGTCCCACAGAGGGGATGATCCAGGCCCCAGTGTCACGGTTGGTCGGGGTGGCAGATCGGATACGATACAGGTGGGATTACTGGCATGGAGATCTGAGGCACGGAAGTGTATGGTTTCAAAATACAGATGATTTATTAGACTTACGCTTTGAGGCGTAGCTGGTGATGCTTTCTTCAGTTACAGTTAGACAAATGCGAACAACAAACAACGGAGGGGTCTGTTGGCCCACAGGGTTCCAGAGTGACCCCTTGCTATCTACCCCACGAGGGATAGGGGCGGCTGCCCATTCCTTAAGTCCCAGGGCTGGTCAACAGCTCATATAAGGATCAACAAACAAACGACAACTGTAACGCATCGTGACGCCAGTCCAGTGATGGACAACGGGTGGCCGGTAACAAAGCCAAGGTCAAGAGCCGGGATGTGATGCAGCGAAGATACAATTGAGGTGAGTAGGGATGAGCCGAGCCGTAGTCAGTAAACGAAGCCGAGGTCATCAGTCAAAAGCCAGGAAAGTAGAAACTGGAATCAAAGTTTATACACAAAATCAAAGTCAAATTCAAAGCCAAATAACATTCGATAACCGAGGAATCAATACGAGAGAAACGAACTCAATGAGGTTAATCACTGTGTGAAGCTATGAGGAGAACCGGGGGTTTGAATCCCAAACTCTCTCTGCCTCACAGTCCCTGCTAAAAGCAGCCTCTGTTAGCAGATTCAGCAGCAATCTTTCACCACACTCACACCAATGATGCCCAACAACCCACACCTCCAACACCCACCAACTCCTAACGCCCACACAACCCACAACCCACACCGAGGTGGGGGCTCATAAGCCTTTATAAGAATTTATCAGCCAAGCAAATTGTTCTCCGCAGAGAAATTTCTAGTCTGATAACATCAGGCCAGTTCTCTTCTGAGCATGCGTTCAGTCAGAAGCTGTGCACGATCTGAGCATGTGTGAGCCAGAAACTAGGTCATGACTGACTGACAGACTTAGGGGTCATCCAGGGGGCAGGCTCTGTCTGCGCTATGGAATTTTCCACTCAGAGTCAAACTAACTCTCAGCATTGGCAGCACCCACATCAAAATCTCTCTTTGACACTAGTGACAGCCCGTGGCCAGGGCCCACCACCTTGGCACATGTTCCAGCATGTGCTACAGTCTCCCCAGGCTGGCAGAGATTGCCAAGCACAGTCAAGCATGCAGGGCACGCCACAGGATTCCCCACAGGGAACTCCCATCACAGTGACCCTTCTCTCCTTCCCACTCCAGAGTTTTCTAAAAGCGACCCAGAGTGAGTCTCCTATCTTGTTAATTTCAATAGTATCAGCTTTTCTGCTTGGACACTGACATGTATCCCTGCCCCTCATGCACAAGCCCATGGACCAAGGATCTGTGGTGCATCCTTCTTGCCACCATGCATGACTTTCACTGGAGTCTGTGGGACATTACAAGTGCCCACCTGAAGATGACCCAGGTGTTCATGATGGCACATACTTTTCTGCCTAAGACCCAGGAGTCTAATGTCCCACACAGGGCCACTTACCAAATCCTACAGACACCAACTGTTCTGGAATTGGCTGACTACTTTCAACTGGCCAGAGAAATTGAGAACCTGAACACCATGGACTCAAGGAAGCTGTAGGAGCATGTCCAGACCACTGAGTGATGATTTGGGGGCTCTGAGACGAGCAGCAACTGGTAAGAGTCAATCATTCTGGGCACCTGACAGAACAGGATGTGGTTCCTAAACTTCTGCATGCACTGAGACACCTTTGTGGACATTGTTGTCCAGCTGCCTGTCCCCTACAAAATTGAGCAGCAGGACATCAGCAACAGGGAAACCCACCAGGAACTGCTTCCTGCAACACCCTCCTCTGTGTTATCAACCAGTTTGATGTGGGCAAGTCTGTGGCAGGGGAGGTGGTCTGGGAGGTGTGTGAGATCACTCAGAAAGTGTAGATGATCCTGCTTACCTGAGACCCTCCTCAACTGCCTGCCAATGGGGGCCTCCTTCCATCATCTACAACTCCTTCCTGGTGGTGGAAGTGTATATATGCAGGGCTGAGACAACTATCACTCAAGGAAGGAGAACAGTTCATCATAGAAGAACATAGTGTGGCTTGTGCTTCCTGAGGTCTGGCTGGCATTGTCAGCTCACTTGACTTGGCTCTTCATTTATCTTGTTTAACTTTATCCTGAGTCGAGTCCCAGTCATGGCCCCCACTTATTTTGGAATCCACTAGATCACCTGCTTGTGATGAGCCCTACTGACATGCTCCTGGGTCTCCTTGCCTTAGATGATGACCAGACCATACATTCCTTGACAGCCCAATTCTGTCCCCAGCTGTAGGTAGTGGAAAATATGGACCAGGCTCTGGTGTAGCACTGGATGGCAACCTTGGGGTCAGGGTGTCTGTGGATGGGCCCGGGTGTCACCTCACAGGTGGGTGAGGATTTGACTGAAAGTGTATAGGTGGGGGCACATACATATGAGTCTTGCAGTGTGGCTGCATCTCATTCAGACTCAAACTAGACCTGGGTCCATTTGGTTTGTTGCCCACTCCAAAGTGACCCCAATTCAGCTGACCATGCCTCCCTACCCACAACCTTTCCAAGGGCATCCTTCTGCCAGTACCAGCTCAGCTGTCCATGGCCCACACCCAAACTCCAAACTTTCCAGGGGATTCCACCTATAGCCCCCAAGACAGCTACCCATGCCTCCTGCCCCAGGCACAAACTTCCAGCATCAGCTTGCCTCGCCGCAACCCATGAACTTGCCAGGGGCAGCTACCAGCAATAACTTGGCCAGACCAGTCCCTGTAGACAGATACTTACCCATGGGAGTTAAGGGCATGGATGAATGTTCCTGGCAATGTCCTCCCTAAGCCCTCGATTCTGCAAGGTCACCTCTCAGCTAAGGCATTCCCATCCATCCTTTTCTTTCCCCAACCCTGAACTGAAAAGACCAGCACCAGCTTCTGCACCTTGGGGATAGGTCCATGTTAGCATATGGATCATGGGGTACTTTGGTCAGGATCTGGGGTTGTGGGTCTGTGTCTGAATCGTGGGGTCCTGAGTCTTTGGATCTGTATCTGAGTCTTGAGGGCATTTTAGTCTATGTGTTTGGGTCTGCATATGGGTCTTAGAGTGCTTCCAGTAGTGGTCTTGGGAGGTATGGGGTCTCACTTAGAGTAGCTTAGTGTCCTGAAGTCTAGGTTATGTGCAGGGGATACAACTGTCTCAGCTCCCTACATCTCTCTATAACCCAGAATGGAAAGTGGAGCTGGAGAGAGGGGATGGACTTTTTACACCTTGAGACATCCAGGGGTGGGGTTTGCTTCACACTTAGCTGGAGGATTGAGTGAGGCCTAAGTGTCTGCAAGAGATGAAGAGCAAGAACACTGCACACAGAGATACAGGAGGACAGCAAGCCAACTTCTCTCAATCGGGGAACTGCTTGTTCCTCAATTGCTTGTTCCTTAATAGGGGAACAAGCAATCATTAAATCACTCTAAGCATTATCAGTCTAGAGTTAGACCTTGTAAGAGAAAGTCTAACTTGAAGCCATGCATACCATTTTAGACCAGACTAACCATGGGGAACACTTGCCTATCTAGTGTTTCTACCACATTAAAACCAATTTTGTCAATCTAAATGTAATGCTTGTACATATCTTTAGAGCCTACACCCTACCCAGTTTGGAAGCAGGGAGTAATCTCAAGCCTCAGTTCCTGAATGATGAGAGCAGGGCTGAGTACAATAGATGGTGTGTCACTTGGGGTCAGCACAGACACTCTGCATATGACCTGAGCATTGACATAACTGGAGCAAGAGAGTGTCTTGATTCAAGTAGTCCTGAAATAATAGGCTTTCAGTGACTAGGTCCAGAAGCAGGGAATGAAGTTGGATTTCAAGTGGTGCTCAAAGCTAAGCTTTTGAGTAGTCTGCTTGCAGAAAGGACTCTGAGAGGACTCTAAGGTACATACTCTTAGACTGCTCTCTTTAGTTCCCCTCCCAGGAGGCCTACTGTCTGAATGGAAGGCATTAGTGTAATGGTTTGCTATTGAGCTGTCTTCAGGAACTGGTACCCTTCCTCAAATACCAGACAATGAGGGGACCACATAAAAGTGAACTGGTGAGTAATCTAAACACAGAGAGGATTGCATGTGTAAGAATTAAGAATTCACTGTATTTGCACTGATAAAATGATCCTCTCAATTCTCACAGTGAGCTGATAAAATGATCCTTTCAATTCTCACAGTGAGCTCAAACTCATTGAAGTGGGACAGATAGAAAAGTTTTGATTCATTCTGCTGAAGGTGTAATTCTTTCATATAACATAGAGGATTTCAGACTTCTAAGCTGGCACATTTCAAAAGCCCTTGAAGCAATAATAATAATAATAATAATAATAATAATAATAAAATGCTGCATAAGATAGTCTGAATGGGCTGGACTGAAGTGCCCAATATTGTCACTAAACTTGTATGAATGAATGTGTAAACCCATTCAAATTATCTCATTTGTTTTCCTTACCATTTGTGTTACACAAATTGAAGTTAGGTTAGAGTAGAATGGAACAAATCATGTCAAACCAATTTGATTTCCTTTTTTTGACATAGAAGCAAATTTGGTAAATAAGGAGAATGCAGTGGATATAATCTACTTGGATGTTAATAAGGTTTTTTAATACAATATGTCATTCTCTTAAGTAAAAAAATATGGGCCAGACAGAATAACCATCATTAAGAAGATGCATTATTTGTTAAATATCCATAAGCCGTATAAATAACTATAAATGGATCAATATCAGACTACTAGGATCTTCCATCAACTGATGTTCCACAGGGGTCTGTTCTGTGCCATTCAACCTTTCCCCTGATTACTTGGATTCAAGGATAGAGTTTACTGATCATATTTGTAAATGACACAAAACATTAAGGGTCTGAAAGCACTTTGCAGGATTCAAAAGGATCTTGAAAAACATAGGCAAAAATATAATTCATACAGATAAATGTAATGATACGTGTCAGGAATTAAACCTAAAGCATAGATCCCGCTTGAGAGAGAACTGGCTAGGCACTAGAACAGCTGACAGACATCTAGGGGTTATGGTAGAGGAGAAATTTAGTAGGCATCAGCAATGTGGTGCTGTTTAAAACAATGGATTTTTGAGGTTTCACTGACAGACACATTGTATGCGGGGCAGGGGAGGTGATAGTGCTAATTTACTCGGCTCTGGGAAGCCCTCAGCTTCAAGTACAGTGTCAAGTTTAGGCCACAACATATACTATAGGATGCACAGGAGCTGGAAAAGGTCCAAACCTGAGTGATGAACACAGAAAAAGCAAACCATTTGCAGAAAAATTGAAAGAACTTGGTATATTTAGCCTTAAAAAGAGGAAATATATCAGGTTCTGAAATATGTGAAGGACTGCCATAAAAGAAAATGGAGAAATATTGTTTGTTCAACTTTAACACAGAAGGATGTATAGAAAAGTGTTTAAACTTCAGCAAAGTGGATCTGAATCATATCTCAGGAAAAAGAAGAGTAAGAGAATTGGATGCCTAGGAAATTGTGGAATCTCCTTCGCTGGAGCTTTCCCAGAACAGGCTGGATTGGCATTTATCTGGGGCAGTTTAGGAATACCAAATTCTCATCTCTGTAGGCTGCTGAACTGTCAGGACTTTGAATTTCTTTCTAACCCTGTGATCCTGTGATTAACCCTCTTCATAGCAGTAAAAGATAAAAATCTAGAGATATGCCCTGTATACAGTGGTGTTTTAAATGTAAAATAATGTAGCTAGCATTCTAGTGTGGACAGACACGTTGTTTGTCACATTTAAACCAAAAAGACGTATCCTGGAACATATGTTTGTTTAGTGTTTCCACTAGCATTAAAAAATTGACTCAATTGCCTTGTGTTAATTAACATGTGTTAAATATGCTTAAATATGCAGTGTAGACATAACCTAAATATAAGTAGGATTAGATGCCGAAAAAGGGTGCAGGCAAGCATTCACTTGCAGTACTTTTAAAGAGGTGGGGGGAGCTGCTGCTCTGGACTATGCAGCAGCTCTTCTACAGAAGCAGTGAAACAAATGTGGTAAAACTGTTCCAACATTTACTCTGTATCACCCAGGGTTAAATGTAGAATGATTTAACTCCAACTACTGTTATAGGAGTGTGGCCACATAGAAGTCAGAGCATAATAGCTGCTACTTGCTCCCAAGCATCAGCTTTCCCTCTACTTTTGAAACCAAGTGAGCACTGGTCCATGACCATAGTTTTTTTGCTGCTTTTGTGGCTGCTTTAGCCAGGGGATAAAAAGGGACAGTTCTGGCATACTATATGTATTTTTATTAGCGACCTAGTGATATATTGTGAATTGTGCATGACTGCCTAGTAATCATTTTGCTGCTATCTTACTCTTCAACTCCTGTTTTGCCCTGAAGGCAAGCATCAAGGTTCATGGCACACTTTACTATGATCAATTATTTCTTGCTAAGAATTAAATCCTTTTTAAGACTAGTTATAAACTTTGGTATTCAACAGATATGAACTCCTTGACATGTTTCACTTCCAGGGATCTGAGTACAAAAGCACTTTGTGGATAAATATAGCATTATTTGCCGTATTAACACAGGTGGCAAATGCTGACTGCTAGTTGGAAAAAAGAGAACGTTCAAATATATTGATGGTCAGCACCATTTAGAGACATTCAAATGAGTGCATTAATTAAGTCAAGAGAGTTGCAAGTACTTTAGATAAACATGCAGTAACAGAGAAAAGTGTATTAATTTTGTATATCAAAAGGAATTAAATGTACAGGAGCAGTTCTTTTTTGGAAGGAAGGACATATATCAAGCAATGCCACATGGGGGTCATAATTTTGGAATCCTGCTACTGTACTTTCTTGAGTCTCAGATTGCATACTATTTATTAAAGCTAATTCATTGTTATACCATAATAATAAATGCATTAGCATTACTGCAAAATCACAATGATGCAACAATGTTAATCAGTAGCATATAAATCCTGGGCCAATTTAGCCTTCCATTATATCTGTGCAATCCCTGTAGCTCCTGCCTAGATAACATGCCAGTAGCTCTAGGGAGGCTAATGGGAATTGATGTGTTTGTGGGGTTACATCCCCAATGGTTTGTAAAACCCACACACAGTTTACTTTCACCAGGTATGGTGGAAAGAATACATATTCTTGGGTACTTGGGAATTTCCAATGGAGAGATGTAAATGTGATTCTTATCCTTTGCATGACATCCTTTTGTGGATACACAGTTCAAGTCACCATCTGCCCTTAGTATTAGAAGGTCCTAGATAACTATAATAAGCCATGTGAAACTGAAACATTACAAATAAAATTTGAAGAGCGCATGCACTGGGAACCTAAACTGGATATTAGCTTAAGTTTCTCTTTATAACTAAGCACTGAAAATCAAGCATATGAGCCAGAAGGGGCCAGGCATTTGAATAAAGGGCTGCCTTTCTTTCCATCAAGAGAAGTATAGAAAAAGAATTAGCCAGCATGAGAGGGGTCGATGTTCATTCAGACTAAATTATTTAACGGGAATCTACATGCGTTCTTCTGAACTGTTTTGAATTGCTAAATAATTTGTAATGGTAACCCCATGTTGTGCTCTGCATCACCTTTCATGAGGTTAGCTGCTTGACACCTTTTAATTTCATCGCTTTTTACAATAGTTGGATGTGTTTTTATTTTACAACACTTAAACTATTCAGAACAGGGGTGAAAATATTACTATAACTGAAGTCAATGGCAAAATTCTCAGTGACACCACTGTGTTTAAGATCTACCCTAGGTTGCGGAAGTACTACACACTTAGAAAACTTACCCTGTACAGACCCAATCCCTCCTTTTCTGCCTATTCCTCCTTCCTTTCTTGGCCCTCTACCTACAAATGCCATTCATTAACTTGCTTATGTTTCTTCTGTCAGAGGAAAAAATGAGCAGACAGTACTTCTCAGTGGCACAAAACAAGAGGGTTCTGGTCAATTAAATATATTTTCTTGATACTCAGGGATCAGGCAGTACAGAGAGATCCTCTCTACTGGAATGTGCCCTTTTTGGCCATGTGCAGATGAGTGTGGATGTTTCTTTCTCTGGGGACAAGTAGCTGCGGCATACCTTAAACCACTGCTATTTGTCCCTGAGGAATGCCGATGCCACGTGTGCTCTGGCACACAGCAGGTTATCCCTGGTGGGGTAGGGGAGACTGGGGCCAACAATTGTGTTGACCCCAACAGCCTTGCCTGGGGTCCTGGGGGCCTTGGGAGCTGTGGCTGCAGCACTTCTGCAGCTGGGAGCCTAGCCAGCAGTCAGAGTATGGCTCCAGCTGGCCAGGCTCTGGTTTTGAGTAGAGCATGCTGTTGCCACATGTGCTGATCCACACCTTTTAGATATGGGTTTTTTGACCCTGGGATCTCCCAGGGTCAAACTCCCTTACCCACCCACCCAGTGCTGCGAGGTAGTAGTGTGGGGAACGCCTGCATGTGCGTTGTGTGGAGCTGCAGATGGGTCTGCAGAGCCACATACTGCATGTCTGCACTTGTCTGGACATGGCCTTTGAGTCTGTGGTACATTTCACAGCAGGCAGGGACTTTGCCATGAATCTTTCCATGTTAGCACTTATTCCACAATGTATGCAAACAGTATTGCATTATAAAAAAGCTATTTTAAAATTTGTATCAGCAATGAATCAAGATCATCAGATTAAAATTAAAAATGATTTCTTTGGGGTAATTATAAATTCAATAGGTATATGAATAGATACATGCCCTTTCCATACTTGTATTATGCTTGATAGAAATTTTCCCAAGATGTTTCAGGTTATTACCTTAATCCTTAGCTGGTAGACTGGGATTTCTGGCTGCTAGATATAAAAATCTCTTTCCTCGCTCCTTATAAGTTTTGACCTTGCTGCTGTTACATAATGACTCGAGCTCTAGTGTACCAGTGCTTTTTGATTGATTGAACTCACCAACTGCTACAGGTATAGTACTCTCTGGAGTCAGTGAATAGTGACCCTTGCCATGTGACCTTTTGTATATTTGAGCTATGTCGGGGGACTGAGGGCCAGAAAATGAAGACCACTCTTAATCAGTTTTCCTGTGTGTAGCACATGTATTAAAGTTACAATCTCCTGTTAACTGATGCTGTTATGTTATTAATACCATGAGGTATTTATCTTATGTTTAGGCTTAATATCTTAGATGTGCATGTTCGAGTCAGAAGCAAGCAATTATTACTCTTTCTCCTGTTTTCTTTTAACTCTTTGCTTTGTTTTCTTTTTAAATTTGATGAATTTATTTATTTAAGCTTAAACTTTGCCTCTTTTCCCACCTGTATCTTAAAAGGGTCAAAGAAGCAGATATTTTTATCTGCTTCCAAATTAATCAGACTGTGCTGTAACTGTCAAGCTCGTGCTTTTTGTCACTGCCTTAGTGAGACTCAGGTTATATTTTGCGTAGTTGGTTTTATTTCATGGTGTGTGACTAATGTAAGATTTCTTGACCTGCAGGTCACATTACCACTTTTCAGATCTACTGTATGCTGTTGAAATTAATTTGTAAATTAAATATCATATAATGTACTGGATTATTTGATCAAGGCAGCATTATAAATAGCACTGAAACTGGATCTAATTAACTCAAACAGCTAATGGAAGTGTCAGCATGGGCGTAATTTTGATTGTTGCTAACAAAAAATGCCTTAACCGTTTCTATAGACAATTAATTAAATCTTCATTTGAAATATTTAATCAAAACAGTGGATGCTTTCAGTTTGTGCCATTTCTTATGAACTTCATAAACTGACACATGGAAGTCATGGTTGTTCTTTAGAGATTTTGTGTTATGTCTTGTTTAATGCATTTAAACCCTGATTCAGTAGAGCACATACTCACGTGCTTGACTTAAACATATGTTTAAGCGTTTTGCCGAATCAGTACATGAGTGTTCTTTTTGATGTCTTTCCTTTTCCCATTATATTATCCCTCCCTGTGCTAGTTTAATTCATATAATGTATTCCCTTAGGACTAGCTGTGCCTTCCATGATGATATAAAGTGACATTTTTTCCATGAGTAAAGCAAATAGGATTTGGCTTGTAAAAAGACATCACACAAAACTGTATAGAAATATTTAAAATGAACATTGTTTTGAATGGGTCCTTGTAGAGTCTTAATTTGGCCTAAATAAGATGAGACAGAAGCGAGCAGTTCTGAGGGTTTTCTTCTGTTCTTTAGCAAAGTCTGTAGCAGCAGGGAGAAAGCACTACCAGCCTAACTCTAGATCAGCAAATCGAAAAGAATGCATTGAAAAGACAAAAGAAAATCCTCCTGTGAATTACGACTTTCATTGCACGATTGCATTGACAAGCCTGCAGATCAACAGTAGGTGAACTAAAAATGTTTAGGTTTTTCAGAGTCATTCCTGAGATTGAAAAGAATCACTTTGGTTCTTTTGAATTCTTGGCCCTCGTGAGTTCTTGCCTGAATCTTATGGAACTCCTTAGGCTGCAGCAATACTACAGCAACTATCTGCTATTTGGAGAGAGAGAGAGAGCACTGCCTAGTCCAGAGAGAGTCCTGGTGGTTCTGGCTCAGCCAATTTAAATCCCTTGTATCAAAAATATTCGTTGGGGGTTTGTTTTTACCCTGTTTGTAAAAAAAAAAAGGAAAGAGTGGAGGACAGAACTGAGCACTCAATAAGATGAAGTGTATAGATAAGACACTAAGTTAAGACTGGATTCGCAACCTAAAGTGAGAATGGTGCTTCTCCAGATATTTTGAAGACTTTCTGCTCCTGGTGCTTTTAATTGACTTTTACACTTCTCAGCATGAAAGAGAAACAGAGTAGAGTAGCAAAAGGAATCTACAGTTTGTCCAATGACTGATATAATATCGTCTTTAGGAAAAGATATCAAAATTGTGAACTACATGAAGAAAGAAAACATTATGGTGGCCAGGGGAAGTACTAAAAAAGGTATTGTACACAATGAGTGCCTTGGACAGATTAAACTATTATGTTGCTTTTGAGAAGATCAGTATAAGCTAGGGGCATTTACAAACCACACAGAAAGCAATTCTAGCTCAGTTTCTTTTAGGAAGCTACTCACCTTATTACATCATCATTTTGATTTTTGAGATTTTTTTTTAATCTTAAGTAACTATTCCCATTTGCAATTATGGTTGTTGAAAATGTCAATGAAAAGGCTGATACTGTGGAACATAGCCTCAGCCTCTAAGATCCTCTGTGGAAATGTAGACACCTTCAAGTAAGTCACCCCACAGTTCATTATGATTCAAAATCCTCAATTTTTACTAGATATGGTTAGTTGAAAAATTAAATATCATTGTCAAAATATAAAATTGATTCTTCTTTTCCTCCTCAAAATATCAACCAAAAAAAAATCTACTTCATTTTTTTACCCAGCTTTAGTGCTCTGTCACAATTGTAAGTGTAACAACCTGCAGGTTCTTGTAGGCTGGAATAGAAATTGTAGTGGGGAATATCTAGAGAGTGACATCAAGAAGCTGTACTTGGCCAGTTTCACTACAACTCCATGGACCTCCTGGCTGCAACCGGCAGTACTGAGCACACAGCACTTCAAATAAATATCTAACTTGTTGCACTCCAAATGTTTATTACTGTCCATAATACTGTGCATGAAACAGTAATGGGATTCAGTATAAGAGTGTTGGAATATTTCTATGAGTTCCATTGGGAAAGAACAGACATAACCAGCTTGAGGAAGAGGTTTCATCATAGGTTGATCTATTTTACATAAATGTTTTGAGCTACCAATAAAACCAGACCCCAGGTATGCAGAGGTGCATTTGCACATTACTTCAAGGCATTTATGCTCCACTTGAAAGTAAAATTAGGGCATCCTCTGCACAAAGGGGGAAGATGGATATAATAAGGAAATGGGTCACAGAACAATAATTGCAACAGAAGTGGCAATTCCAGGCTACAGCCTTACATCAACAGAAGGAAACTCAGGCTACATCCCACAAGTTAGGTCAAGCTGCAACCTGGAGGAAGCAACTAGCGTACTGTAATAGCTCTAAGGAGTATATTACGATATGAAGTTCAGTTTGAGATCAGCCTGGTTATTAAGAATTTGAGAGACAGAAGAGAATGCAATGCATATTAAAACCGTTATAAAAAATAGATAGAGCTTTTCAAACTTTAATGATGTGGCTATTCTATTAGTCAGTGGGTAATGTTATTTTGGTAAACATACAAAGTATTATGTACTTAATTTTAAGAAACTAATCAGTGTAAAACTCCAGTTTCGTCTCTAGCAGACAAAAAAATTAGCAGGTTAGCACTGGGTAATAGTGGCAGTTATCTTTTGCCTCATGGTGGAGCTATTGAATTTAGGAGAATGAAGGGGAACAGAAGGGCCATGATCTCAGTATGTTTTATAAAAATAAATAACTAGTCTCAAAAAAAAATAAAAACAAGCCCCCCCAACACACACATATACATACACACACGCACGTGCATGCGCGCGCGCACACACACACATCTGAACACTAAAACAGCCAACCGTGTAGGATTATGAAGGGAAGTCCTTTCTAGTGGGGTAAGGATTGTTGTTGAGAGAAGCTCTATTCAATATACTTCTTTGGGCTCTTGCGGGTGTTTTGGGAAAAAATGCAAGCTTCCTAAAATCTTCTATAAAAAAGGGGCCCCCAGAGTATATGAAGACACTCACCAAACCTCATATATGATCACGTGGCTTACTTTAAGCCATGTGATCAGAGATCAGGAGCACCTTGTACACACATACACCAATGCCAGGAACCATGCCAGGAGACTGATCAACGTAATTCAGGGTGTGGAAAAGGGCAGGAGGGATTGGTGGGGGGGGTAAATGGGAGTAGTGAGTCCACGGAGGGGCGGGTGTTGGTGGGTCTGGGGTGGGGTATAAGATTTGTGGGGCAGTGAGGGTTGTTCAGCCCATGGGGGGATTGTTCATTTAGGGATGGGAGTTAAGGCAGCTAAAAATAGCTCCGTCAAGATTGTGGGAGGTAGCAAGACTGCGCCTCAAGGCTGTAGCCAACAACAAGTCTTTCCTGGCCCTAGTCCTATGATGCAGGTGTTCAATGGATTGGGTTAACCTTTTCCTGATCCAATGTAGTTCTCCTTCTCAAGTAAACTAGGGCCAACCATTTTTTGCCTGATTTAACCTCCCTGAATGTCTGCACATATCAGTACTTAGATTGGTTAGGTTGATCTAAATGTAATGTCTGCATGTACCCCAAAAGACTCAAGATCAGTCTGCGTTTTCCGATTTGACATTAGTTTTGGGTTCTATGGAGCCTTACCCACCCAGGGAGCCCTAGGAGGCACAGTGCTTCACAGAAGCTCGCTGGCAAACAGATCTTTCAGCATGATATCATTATTCTTCACAAGGTTATCACTTGGTATCACCAGCCTATCTAGCTTGCTCTGAACACACATCTCTGTGACCTAACCTTCAACCTTTGTACCATATTTGCAGTTTATCCTTAGGCAGATACACATGGAAGAGCATGGATCACGGATCACATAGCCATGGTTTTTTTACCTTTATTATACAAATGTAATCCAAACCTGTGCATTTTCAGTCAATACAATGATCTCTCTCTTGTCCTTTGCATATAACTTATTGCTTTTACGTTGCCTGGAAGAGCTTTAGGAAGGAAGCCTATAAATCTGTTACATGTATCTGCAAATGAGCAAGTCAGTAGGATACAATAACTTCTCTTAGTTATTCTTATTCATTGTTTTGACCTCAGTCCTGGTTATAGTGCTTCATGTGTTTGTTTTATTCATAAGATGCTAAAATAACAATACTGGGTACAGTTCAAGCAACCTGTAAAATGTGGGAAGGAAAGGAAGTGCTGACCTATTATATCTAAGGACAATGGGCAGATTATCTACATTAGGTTTACATGGTGCATGTATTCTACTATAAGAATTGTTAGAATAAAAATATTCAGGACTGTCCATTTGGGCAGTTAATTCCCTGTCTAACTTCTACTTTAACTGATGCTTTCTACTACATTAAAAAATACTACCAAATTTTCTTTAAGAAGTGCAGTGGGGAAAATCTGAATTTCATGGCTATGAAAATATGAGGAATCATACTAGAAAGATGTAGGAAGAAACCAGGAAAGAATGGGATGGAGAACATTCCATGCAGAAACAGGGAGCTATCAGGAGTTAAAAGATTGGTTTGTTTTCTTTGGTCTTAAAAATATAGCTTATAGATTTATTTCTCCAAATGAAAAATCCCCCCAAAATGCAGTTCTCTGGGGAATTCAAATTATTAGTGAATTAAAGTTAAATTTGGTGAATTGCTTCAGCTGAAAAACATGTGGGGAACATTTTTAAAATGCCAGAATATCTCATTTTGATCCTTTTGACAACAGAATGCTTTGCTTTGGAAATGCCCAAACATTTCATTTTGATATTTTAAAATGAAACTTTTGGACTTTTTTGTCAAAAGAGTAAAAAAGTAAAAAAGGTAATAAAAGTAAAAGGTTTAATAATACAAAAATGAAATCAAATATTTCATTTTGCACTCAAAGAGCAATTATAGGTTGACCCTCAAATTAAATTGATATATTTTTTTCTTTTTTTGGAAACTTTAACTTTTTCTTTTTAAATTTAGCCACCACATTTAAACTTCCATTATGTACCTATCTCAGCTAGTAACATTTTTTGTTTGCTGTTGGTATTGTCTACACAAAATAACATGTTATTTTTTCTCTGTTTAGAACAAAAGATTTTACAGTTTAGGCCTGCTGCTCATGCCCTTTAACTGGGTTTCCTGTGGCCAGAACAGAAATAAGGATCTGACCCCGGGAATGCATCTGTTTCAGCAAAGGAGTTAATAAAGTTGTTTCAAAGGGGAGAGGTGCCTATCATCTAGAAACTGTCAAAGACAACATTTTAGGATAGCCTTGGTCTGTTAATCTCAAGAGTTGCAGTACTCTAGTTAAATTTAAAATGGATTCAGGTAATTTGGCTAGGTCAATTAAAAGACAATAGTGGCTACAAGGAAAAAGAAATATGTGCTCAATACGTCTGTCATTAATGGAGACTTTGCCAATAATTTCCTAGAGCAGTGGTTCTTAACCTCATTAGACTTCAGGCACCCCTTGGAAAATGCTAGCTCTTAGTTTACGGTCACTTTTTGACTACAGAAAAACACTAGAGCAAATAACTCTGTTGTAAAGAAATCAAAAGCACCACAACACTTAAAAATGCTTTTAACACTATGAATTTCTACTTGAAATTTAAGGTTTAGGGTGAATCAGGTTTGCTCACTTAACGGTGCCATCATTACATGGCATCCCATGGCACCCTTGAAAGCATACCAAGGCACCCCAAGAATAACTCTCCTAGACTGACGGCATTGGCTGTTATGGAGCTGTTTTTGCCACAGTGTTCAGGGATGCTGAGTAGGCTATGATGGCAGTATTCCCTAGTAGGGAGAGTGCATTGTGGCATAAGCCCTTTTTTTTTGATTTTCTTTCATTTTTTTTCTTTACCTCCCACCCTGCTATTTTGTGATATAGCTGCACTAGCAGAAGCCAAAGAAGCCAATTTTACCAGATGGTATGGATCAGGGGGGCATTTAAGTCAGCATTTTTAGGATAGGCTAAGACTGAGGTGTAACTTTTGAAATGGTTCATTGGTTCAATGCATTTGGTATGCCAAAAGACAAAAGTGGCTTGCTTAATGGGATTCCTAGTTCTTTAGGTATACTTAGGAGAGAAAAGCAGCTCCTTAAGCTCTACCTGTAAATCCACAGACAATCGGCATAATACAAGAATGATATTATGCTAAGATACTCCAACAAGGAAGTTGCTGTTCCCTAGAAGTTGTCATCTAATCCATACGAGAGGCAAAAAATAGGAGAGGAAAAGTCAGCACAGAGAGATGAAGTGAGTCACAGTGGGGTCCATGGCATGAGTGGGATTAGAATCTGTGTATCCTGATTCCCTGTTTAATGCTCTGTCTATTACACTGTGCTTCTTCTCAGATTCAGTTACTGAATATTTAAGACTTAGTGCTAAGTATAGCACATTAAAATAATTTTCCTGGAGAAAAATGAGCAAAATCTGCAAGGTCTGGAGGGAGTAGAAGTTTATGTGGATGACCTTTTAGTTTATGGGAAGTCTCAGGAAGAGCATGACATGAGTTTCGAAGGAGTACTGAAGATAACTGAGTGTTTAAAGTCAGACAGAGTAAAATGTAGAGTTCAACTGACAGGGCTCAAGTGCCTTGGCCATGTGATGGGTGAAAGAGTAATGATGACATATCCTGAAAAATCCAAGGCTATATTTGATGTTTCATTAAAAATTGTATCTCAATTGATCTAGTTTCAGGGTATGATAGATTTTGGAGTGGATTCATACCTCAAAAGGGCAAACTCTTTAGGAGCTCCTTAAAACAATATTCCATGTGCGTCTGGAATAAAACACAAGGCTGTATGCTTTAATTATCTAAAGTATCTACTGGCTACATACCCAATTCTAGTATTTTATCATGTTTCAAAGTCTAGGTGTTTCAACAAATGGCAGTAGCTATAGTCTCCACAGAGCTTTAATCTGGTTACATAGAGAGGACTGGAAACCGGAAGCATATTGTTCCAGACAGCATTCAGATTCCAAGTCCAGGTACATTCATATAGAGCAAGGACATTTGGCAATATAAGGTATGCAAGAGGTTTATAAAAATTCTCAGGTAGGATTTAATAAGTTTAGCTTTCTAACAGACCATTTATGACTTTTATAAACAGTAAATATCTAGACCAAAGTCCTCATTAATGTGGATTACTCATGCAGAAGATGAGATTTAATTATGTGGCTAAAATACAGACCACAGAAATTTCTAGTAATGAAAGAAATCTTGTTGTGAACATTTAAAGTGTTATCATCAGTCTTGCAATATTTGGTGTTCTCCTTCAAGCCCAACTCATGGGTGACTATATTATATTTCATTAAAATAATTCTTAGTTCTCCTTATTTTGAAGAAAAACTTGACAATGTGATCCAAAGATCAGAAAAAAGGAAGCAAGTAAAATCACCTTCAACTGTATCATCTATTTTTGTAATCACATCATTCTTAAAATGATCTGATCTTTTTAGTGGGTCTGATTCATGTTTTTTTTAATACTTGTGGTGGTCAAAGTTGCTGTATAAGATTCAAGCAAAGATTGGCCCAGTAACTTCATGAGGAGAAGTGAGAGGAGTCTTTGTCCAGTTCATAATTTCAATTAAAAGACAGCGAAACTGCCGTAGGCTGGAGGTCTGGTTACCCTTGACCTTAATACTGTGGTCCTATATGATTGTAAGATGACCTGTTAGAAAGGATACAGAACTGACACCAGAGGATACAACCTGTTCTAGATAATGGTAATTGTTGGCATGGTAGCTAGTGTATGATAAGACCTGCAGTGCAAGCTCAAATCACTCTTCTTTTCCAGCCTGGCTGGGAAGACAAAGAAACATCTCATACCCATGAGCATTAGTTGATAGGCCTTGAGGGAGGCCTGGATTAGGTGATGTGTAGTTATCTGGTAGTCAGTGAATGATTTTCAAGATTTGTAATAATTCTGTTTCTCCCAAGGTCCACAAGTCATCAATTCACAGAAAAGTTTTCCCCAGCTGTATTTTATTTTGTTTTGTTTTGCATAAGGAGACATACTGTTCCCAGTTACATGCCAGAGTTCAGTTCTACATTATTACAATTTGTGATACAGTATGAATTCTTGTATATTTATTTCCAGCCACATTTCCACAAGGGAATGGGATGGTGGAGAGAACAGTGCAGATTTATAGGAGAATTCCAGAAAGTAAAGGTCCCATTACAATTCTGATCTATAACACAACTCCTGTATCAGGCTAACCCTGTAACAGGCTTTGTAGGTCTGCCAGCCTGGCCCATGGTGCCCCCTGTGGTCTCACCCTCATGCTAACTCTCAGGCCCCACCTCACTTCCAGTCTCTTGCCTGCTGTGCCTTTGATGTCATCCTTGGGTTTATTGAGGAGGTGGTCTCTGAGTCTGGAAGTAGTCCTCTGTTTCTTTCACTGACCGCTTCTGTGTTTATGTCCAGGTCCAACCCACACATGGGACCTGTGCTTCCTTCATGGCACTTCCCCTCAGGTCTCCAACTCCTGCTGAGGCTTCAGCTCCTGGCCTTGGTCCCCTATTTTTGTTGCTGAACCCTCAGCCTTGGCTCACTGTCTAAGACCTCAGCTCCCTTTTGTAGCCCCTAGCTCAGTTCACCTAGGTGGCTACTATCTGCTGCCATTTTGCCCTCAGGCTTCCTGTACTTCTCCCTTCCCCCTGCGCCCCGCTAGCAATAGGTACAGGGGTTCCCTACAAGAAAGCCTGACTCAGCTGTTAAGAATTTGTAAATAAAAACAATACTGTCAAACTTAGAAGTTATTTTGGGTTGAACTTTGTCAAAGTGTTGAATACAAAAGAAAGTCTTTAGCTAAGTACTAAACCAGGTGTAATTGCCATGTGATCCTTGTTTTGGTACTTATACCATATCTTAGTGAAACCTTGAGAATCTTGAGAACCTTAATGATATCTTGAAACCTTGAGAAAAGTTCTAAATCAGGGGATCAAACTAGTCCTTGGGCCATATGAATCGTGCAGGGCCAATCCATAGGCTGGATGAATGGCATAGGGTCCATGGGCTAAATCAGGCCCATGGACCCCCTACCTTCACTCCACATGCCGAATCCAGGGCACATGGTATCCACTTCAGCTGGCCCACAACCTGTGTTGCATATGGCACCTGTTATAGACTAGCCATGACTGGCCAGGGTTGGTGCCACTTCTACACACTTTGTAGAATCCAATAATCCCAAGTAACTCAAATGAGCAAACATCTTCCTAAAGCCAGGAGATGAAAAGCCCCAATTTGAATGGTAATCTATCTGGATTTAAAATATTGTTGAATCTTAATTATTGTTAAAGACTGTGTGAGAGGAGGAAAGGTCCAACTTAGGTCATTCTTTGGAAAACAAGACAGCCACTAGCCATGACTGAATGAATGTGGAAAACATTCATACAGGCTAACAATAACCATAGCATATATAATCAAAACCATTGGATGGCACGTGGCTTACTCCAGGAAATGACTACTGTAAATATTGCACCTTCTGGATCACTGTGTGAAGTCTTAGTCACATCTGCTGTCTTCAGTGTTAAAAACAAGCTCTTACTGTTTTTTGTTCATTTCTGTTAGCCTTGTACAGCCAACAGACCTAAAACTTGAATAGAAAAAACTATGGTTGCTAGTCACAAGGGAAATAAATAATCTTAAAAGATAAAAACTGAGGTCTGTATTTTTTTTTTTTACCAAAACCTCTTCTATGAGGGAATTCATTACATAAATCCTGACGGATCTCTGTCTGCTACAGAACTACTAGGCACTCCTGTAATGAAATAACTACCACAACAAAATAATGACTGAAATATATAAAATGGTCATACAGTTAATTGGATTGCAGTTTCTGAACAGTCTAATGCAGCTGTTGTGATACTGTTCAGAAGTATCTCTGCAGCCACCACCATTACAGTTATTGCATTATTTTATTATTTTAATATGTATCATATTAAATATATCCGCCACTGTGGTTTTGTTTTCCAATTAAAATAAAACCTCAGATCTCTTTTCAATCATCATTGTCCATTGTCTCTCAATATCCCCTGAGATTCTGCATCCAGCAAAACTGCTAATGCACTTCTCTCTTAATATTTCACTTATTTTGAATTCTGCAGCAAAACTAGAAGCTGTGTTTCCTGCCAAAACTGTTGGAATAAGAGCTCTCCTTTGTGTTTGTTTTCATTAATTATTTTTAGATTGTATTTGAATTCATTCCTGAAAATGTGTAGGTGGATGTACTCACTTCAGCATAGATCATTCAGAACAGATCATTAGCTCTAAATGACCTTTAATGGCTGTGCAAAACTAGTTAGATAGATGAACAATCTCAAAAGTGAATGCAGAGATTAGGTGCCTTATTTTGGGTGCTGCACCAAAGATGCTTTAACAGAATATATTTTTCAGAAAGTGCTGAGTATCCACTTGATGAAAACCAGACATATACAGTATCAGATTGGGCATTCAAAAGTGGATGCATTGAGCAATTATTTTTCACCTTAAAAAATGGCCTAGATTAATCATAGTTGCTTTGTCCATCACCACATTTTAGTTTAGGCTCAAAACTTTATCATTTATCACCCTATTTAATAATTCTTTCTGAAAAAGCCTGTACTAATGGCCAGTGTCAAGAAATTAAACTGAGATTTTGAGAGAAGCTAGGATAAGTGAATTGTCCAGTTTACAGTTATTTTCAAATGGAATTAGGAGGCTTATTTCATTAGGCTTTTAAAAGTCACATACTGATACTACTTGAAAACGAAGACAGATGAATCTCAGTACCCATTTTTTATGTTATTCAAAATGGTTGTTTAAACAGATGAAGTCTGAATTAATTAAATATAGTGTGAAACAATTTTCCCCCCTCATATAGTCATAAGTGTCATTGAAAAGGAGTCATTAGGAAAGCAGCCAGTGCAGAGAATGACACTGAACTACTTTCTAATAAGCCCTGAGGAACCAATAATACCTAGTTTGGATATATATGAAGAGTTCAGTGTCAGCTGGTGTATTTGACAACTAGTACTACAGTGGTGCCAAAAAAAACAGAGAAAGAAGGCCTTGTTACCCAGTAATTTTGAGTGGCTGTTGGAGCTTTCAGCCCCTGGACTGTCTACACGTTAACATCTGAAATTAGTTTCAAGCACTCATTAGACAGCTTAAAGTTATCCCATTATAGGGCAGATTGATCTCTGATTGGTGTTACCCAGCTCATATTCGATTGAGCTGTGGCAATTCCTCACAGATGAACCACCCAAGTTACAGTTCTCTAGTATTCCAGGATTCCATGCACCCCTGCCCCTAATTGTACTAAGATAACGGTAAACAGGAGAACCCTTGTCGGGGATCTGGACACAGGGTCCAGTGTGTCATTAATCAACACCAACCTTGTTTCACCTGTGGATATAGTCCTGGGAAGGACCCTTACCATTCAAGGGGTGGGGGCCCAGCCATTCGAGGTACCGGTAACCCATCCCCCCACTGAGTGGAGAGGCTGCGGGATGTGCATAGAACTGCGTGTGCTGTTCCTATGCTGGTGGGACATGATGTTATAGAGCTAGAATACCTGCAAAGGGAGGAGGGCCATCTCCTAGAGCTAGAGCCCTACTGTGTTAATGTGGTGACTTATCAACAGAGCAGAAAGGCTAAGATGGGAGGAGTGGAAATTCTCCAGGTCCTGGTCACCCAATTGGCTACTGAGGCAGAGGGGGAGAAGGGAGAGACTCAGACTCCCTCAGACTACAAACCACCGCTGGCCACTAAGGAAACCAGCAACCTTGAGGTTGAGTTAAGTGACAGTCCAGGGAGGAGTCTGGTCAGTCAGTGGCAGAGGAAACTGAGACTCTTGGGGAGAAGTTAAAGGATATCCCTGAAGGTGAAGGTGCATTCCTTACAGGAGCACCAAAACTCCCTGCTGATTGCTTAGCTGGGCAAAAGGAGTTCAAGCAGGAGGTTCTAGAGGACCCCAGCTTGGAGGAACTCCAGCAGATGGCTCAGGAACAAGAGACAGAGTTCACCCCAGATAAGAGGGAACAGATGGTCTGGGATAAGGGACTTCTGTATTGGTTGTGGGTACCAAAGAACCATGCTGAGACCTGGGAACCCCTTCGCCAGCTCATAGTATCTTGTAAGTTCAGACAACAATTGCTTTCCATGGCTCATGATTTACTGTGTGCTGGTCACATGGGTAGGGAATGGACACACCCGTGGCTGCAGGTGAACTTTTATTGGCCCAGAATTGCCCCGAATGTGACAGACTACTGCAGATCTTGCGAAACTTGTCAGCAGATGGACAAAAGTGGGGACAAGAGAAAGGCTCCCCTACAGCCCCTCCCTATCATTGATCAACCCTTCCAAAGAGTGGAATAGACATTGTGGGCCCTCTGAGGCATAAGACTCAGAGAGGGAAGAAATACATCCTGACTGTAGTTGATTTCACAACTTGGTACCCGGAGACAATTGCCTTGACCTCCACCGAGGTACCTGTAGTTGCTGACTCACTAACCAGGATCTTCTTTCAGCTGGGTTTTCCCTCTGAAATCCTGACTGACAGGGGTGGGAACTTCCTGGCAGAGGTGATGAAATGACTATGGGAGTGCTGTGGGGTGAAACACCTCAAGACCACAGATTATCACCATCAGACACATGGGCTTGTTCAATGGGACCTTGAAAGGTATGCTAAAGGCCTATGTGGACTTTAATCCCAATGACTGGGATGAGAAACTTCTGCATGTGCTCTTTGCCTACCGGGAGGTACCCCAGGAGTCCACTGCGTTCTTGCCCTTTGAGTTGATGTTCTGAAGGTGAGTTAGGGGTCCTCTCAATTTGGTGAGAGAAGAGTGGGAAGGGAAAATCTCTTCCACTGAGACTTCTGTGGTAGAATACGTGCTCAACTTTCATCAGAAGCTAATTGACATGATGAAGGTGGCACGAGACTCCCTGGCCCAGACCCAGGAGAAGCAAAGTGCCTGGTATGATGAAAAGGCTTGCTTACCTGCCTTTGAACAAAGTGATAAGGTCATGGTTTTTCTGCCACTGAAGACAGACAAGCTGCAAGCAGCTCGGGAAGGTCTTCATGTCATCCTGGACAACATGGATGATGTGACCTACGTAGTGGCCAGGAGTGGAAAAAAGCCTAAAATAGTTCATATGAACATGCTTAAACCATACTTTAATAGAAGCGATGCAGTATTCTGGATTTCCTCAGTAGAAGGTTCACTTGAGGATCCAGACGAGCCAGTCGTGTATGGTGACTGGGATGGAGAGGCAGGAATAGAGGAACTCTGCCTGCCGGACCATCTGCTCTCCCAGGACAAGAACAGACTGCTCACAGCAGTCAAGGACTTTGAGACGGTATTCTCCAGCAAACCAGTGGAGAACCTGGCAGTACATTCTATAGACATGGGCAGCCATCACCTTATCCAATCCAGACCTTACTCAGTTAACAAGAAGGTGAGGCAAGAAATAACATGAGAGATCACAGATATGAAAGGGTTAGGGGTAATCTGGCCTTCAATTAGTCCTTGGGCCAGCCCAGTGGTACTCATCTGGAAGCAGGATGGGTCCATCCGGTTCTGTGTGGACTACCAGAAGATGAATGCCATTACCACCCCTGATGCCCAGGATTGACTCTTTACTTGAGCGCCTGGGCCCAGCCAAGGTTATCTCTACTCTCAAGCTATCCAAAGGATTCTGGAAAATGTCACTGGATCTGGACGCCATAGCCAAGCCTGCCTTTACCACACCTGTTGGACTATATGAGTTTACAGTTTTACTCTCCCACATTTTTTCAAATACTGATTAATAATCTGTTACAAGGATGTGAACATTTTGCTATGGCTTACATTGATGACATTGCCATCTTCAGTCAGGACTTTGAATTGCACCTGATTCATCTAACCACTATGTTAGGCAAGAACAAGCAAGCTGGTCTTACTGTGAAAACCAAAAAGTGCTAGTGGGCACTATCTGAAGTGGTATATTTGGGACATTGTGTGGGTGGATTGCTCCCTTGTGGGACAAGATTGAGGCCATTAGAGACTGGCCACCTTCACAAACCAAGAAGCAAGTCAGAACCTTCCTTGGCCTGGCTGGATATTACAAGCGGTTTGTCCCTGGATTTGGAGTGATGGCAGCTCTCCTACATGAGCTGACCAAGAAGGGCAGCTCTGATCCAGTGGTCTGGAAGCAGGGGTGCCAAGAAGCATTTGACACCCTAAAGGCTGCCCTGGTCAAACAACTGATTCTGAAGGCACTGGTCCATAATAAACCCTTCTACGTAGCCACTGATGCTTCTGACTCAGGGCTAGGAGCTGTACTCTTACGAGAGCACCAAGGGATGCGACACCCTGTGAGCACCAAGGGATGCGACACCCTGTGGTGTACTTAAGCTGGAAGTCAATCCCTCGGGAGCAGAACCTGTCAACTATCAAGAAGAAGAGATTGGCAATTGTCTGGGCACTGAACAAGCTGAGGCCCTATTTGTGGGGGCAGCGGTTCACCATCCTATTGGACCATGCCCCACTGCAATGGTTGCAGACAATGCAAAACACCAATGCCAAGCTTCAACAATGGACCTGGCAGCTTCAGGATATTTAATCGTCGAACACATCAAGGAAAGCCAGAATGTGATAGCAGATGCCTTGTCATGAAAGGACTCTGGGTAGTGGGTTGGATGGACTCAGGCCCACTTGAGAGAGCTCTGGCATGGGAGCTCCCCAATGCGCTTTCATGTTCTATGTGTGTTATTATTATGACCAATCTGATGTGTTGTGTAATCTCTCTTTAGGTGTGAAAGGTGACCCTTCCAAATGAAACACACTTGTACTTATAGCTCTGTAAAGCCATGTGTCCAAGCTTGTAAAAGGGGGAGGCAGGTGAAGTGTGGCAGAAGGCCACCTCTCTTTCTCCCCAAAAGCTCTGTTCTGTGGCAATTTGGTTAAGATAGGCCCTGCAGAACGTACACACCTTACCTTATCTCTTTAGGTAACCTGAGTTGGATACATACCTGAGGGAGGTGGAGAACCTGCTTCCTCTGCCTACATGACTGGCATCACATACCTGAGTGAGGGGCTTGGGCTCCCTGGGGAACTAGGAACTGCCAGTCTGCCCAGCAACTAAAGATGCATTCCAAATTGGTTGGATGACAGCCAACAGCTGCTGGCCTCCATTGGACCAGGTAAATGAGATCATAAGGGCTATATACATTAAGGACTGCCCAGGAGGAGGGGCAGAGCAGCCATGATGAAGACTCAGAGAGAGAGAAGAGCTGGATCATCTGAAACTTGCTCTCCTTCTCAAAACTCAAGATCAAGGAACTGCCTGCCTCCGGAGGGAATCTCCACCTGCCTCTGGAGGATACTTGTGAGTAAGCTACCTGAGACCTAACTAGATATATAGCTTGCAGTAACTCAGATGCGTGATCAAAGGCTACCCAGCCATGCCAGCTTGCTCTATGGGATTTCTCTGATATTACTCTAGCCTGTACCCTATTCCAACCCTACCCCTTGTAACCAATAAAGTTATCCTATGTACCTAGTGTGGGAGACTTATCGGGAGTGGGTCTAGATTATGTCTTGGGGTCCCCTTGGTTCAGCTGACTAAGGGAGACCACTACTTGTGTTTCCAACTGAGGGAAGCACCCCCAAGTTCTTGAAGTGAGTCAAGTACCCTCAAGGGCTACTAGGCCTGTGTTACCCAGGGGACACAGCCAGAATCAAGCTCATCCCTCAGTGGTGGCAGTTTTAACCCCAGGCTAGCGGGTCTACTCCCTGAAGAAAGTTGGCCAGACATGAGGCACCCCCAGGGAAGCACTCAGAGTGTGGAAGGTGATCAGGCGCAGTGAGGTGGGTGACTCAATGCAGGAGCACCCCCTACTGGCCCACCACACTGCCCACCAGTCTTCTAGTGGCAAATCACTAGCTGCTCTGCAGCTTGGGGAGAAGTTTTTCAGTCCCAAAGTAAGACTGTTCCAAATTCAAACTATCAGGATAACTATTCAATATTTGGGTGTCTCAAAATATCATATGTCACAAGGCCCAGAGAAAGAGACTAGTGGAAAAAATTGTAATTTGCTAACAATGTGGCAGGAAGCATGGGCCTGACATGCTATTCCTGCTCCTCCCTGTTGATATGTGGATTCTCTTAACAAGTCTGAATTTCCGAAGACACATTTGTGTCTAGCTATCTAGAATAATAGATACTTAAGCTAAAATATTTCAAACAAACCTAGAGTCAAGTACCCACATCCATAGTTAGGTGATTAGATATGATGGTAAAGGTTATATATGAATCTAAATAGCCATAAAGGAGCAGAGGACCAGCAGCTCCTTTTTTTATATATGTGATGAAATTTGCATATAGGCATTTAACCTTAGACAACCAACTGTGAAAAATATAAAGGTTGATTTAGGCACTTTCAAAGTGCGCTCACTGTTGGTTCTAGTTTGAAAAGTAAAATGTTCTATATTTTTTTCATTAATCATATGTATGCATACACATTACTCTGTTACCTACCATCACACATAATGTAGACTTCTTGGTTTTGACCTATGCTGTTCAATTCCTTGATTTTCTTTTATATCCCACACGTATATGGCTATATGTAATTATACACCCACACAGACACTCACTGCATTAATATAACAGCATTAAGGTTATGCCTGATCAATCCGGTTTTGTTTTATGACAGGGTCACAAAATGCAGGAGTAGAGGTGGATGTCATTTTCTTGGACTTCAGCAAGGCCTTCAATAGGGTATCTCGTCCTATTCTCATAAACAAATTAAGAGGCTGTGACATAGATGGTGACATGGTCCAGTGGGTGGCAAATTGGCTTAGCAATCATACACAGAGAGTGCTAGATGGGTAGTAGATGGGTTGGTACCGATCTGGAAGGATGTGTGTAGTGGGGACCTGCAGGATTCAGTGCTTGGACCTGTACTATTCAATATCTTCATCAGTGACTTGGATGTGGGTATGAAGTATACTTTGTCCAAGTTTGTGGATGATACTAAATTGTGGGGTGAAGTGCACACTCCAGAGGGTAGGAAACGATTGCAGGTGGACCTGGACACATTAGAAAAGTGGGATGCAGTACAACAAGGACAAGTACAGAGTGCTGCACCTAGGGTGCAAAAACATCCAGCATACCTACTGGCTGGGAAGTGACCCTCTCAGCAGCACAGGAGCAGAAAGGAATCTCACAGTCATAATGGACTTCCAGGTGAACATGGGTCATCAGTGTGACAAAATCATCAGCAAAGCTAACCACTTTTTATCATGCATCAGCTGATGCATGATGAATAGATCCAAGGAGGTGATACTTCCCCTCTGTGTGGCATTGGTCAGACTGCAGTTGGAATATTGCATCTAATTTTGGGCGCCACACTTCAAGAAGGATGTTGATAGACTTGAGGGGGTCCAGAGGAGGGCCACTCGTATGGTTAGGGGCTTACAGGACAACCCCTTTGAGGAGATACTGAGGGACCTGGACCTCTTCAGCCTCCACAAGAGAAGGCTGAGCGGTGATCTTCTGGCTGCTTACAAATTCATTAGAGGGGTGCAGCAAGGGAACGGAGATGCTCTTTTCACCAGGGCACCTCTGAGGTAACAAGGAACAATGGTCCCAAACTGACAGAGAGCTGATTTAAGCTAGATATCAGGAAAAACTTCTTCATGGTAAGGGTGGCCAAAATTTGGAATAGACTTCCAAGGGAGGTGGTGCTGTCCCTTACCTTGGGGTTCTTTCAGAGAAGGCTGGATAGGCATCTGGCTAGGGTCATCTGCCCCCAGCACTCTTTCATGCCTAGGCAGGGGGTCAGACTCAATGAACTTTTGAGGTGCCTTCCGACCCTAGCATCTATGAATCTATGAAAAAATCAAGCACGTGAAAATGAGAAAAATCCAGAGTTAATGTTAGATTGTCTTGTACAGCCTTAATCTGGTTCATTTGTGAATTTGTTTTATGAAATAGTCTGTAATTACATGATCTTATATTGTATTGTCTAAAGAACCCCTGCCTCATTCAGTGTAAATAATAGATTGTGTTCCTTCAATGAACAATTATTCATTATTTTGTTTTCTCCCTTGGTTCAGCAAGTGGTCTTATGTCTACATGATTCAAACCTACTTTGAGGATGCAATTATTAATTTCCCCATTTTCTTTTCTGTGGTGCTTATCAGGATAACATCGGAGTGATTTGCAAACACTAATTAATTTATTTTTTGCATATGTCTGCAAGATGACGGGGATTATTATCCTTATTTCACAGAGAGTCAGCTGAGGCATGGGTACCCCTTAATTTTGGGTGTCCAGTTGAGACACCTGGGACATGAGTTTTGCAACATTCTTAGCATTTTGTAAAGTGATTTAAAGTACAGTTCCTGTTGACTTCAGCTGCAGCTAAGAATGCTCAGTGTTTCTGTTAATCAGATGCCAGGGTCTCAAATATGGCACTCAGAAAAAGAGCAATACAGATGAGTTTGGTCTATGTTACTTGCCAAGTTTCACATAATTAAAATGGTGTATTTGTATTAATCTAATTTTCCAAACTGCTTGAAGACTTTTGGTTGAAGTATACTTAAAAAAGTGAGCCTGAAGCAGAAAACAGGCATGTAAAGTTATAAGCTGTATAAAACATGATAATATTATCCTAGCATGCTTTGATAGCAGCCAGGAGTCTGCCCCCAGTGCTCCCTGGTTGCCTGAGCTGTCCAGAGGTTCCTTCTTCAGTTTCCCATTAGAGGGTTTTTTAACTGAAGCCAGACAAGGTTCTGTCTCCTCTGCCAATCTCCCTTGATTGAACCAGGTTGACTTCTTTTGTTTTCCCTTCAGACTTGGCTTTAGCTGCAGGCAGAGTGGAGCAGAGCTAACCTGGCCCAGAGGCCCTATTTAACTACTTCTTTACAAGGGGAAAACTACTGTGCCCCATAATAAGGGTCTTATCATGCAAATTGTTATGCTAATAGCCTGTCTAATAATAACCTCTGTAAGACTTATCCTTGATGTGATTTTCATTTGCACTAAGGCCATTTGGGGAACTTAAGGTGAGAGTTAAGTATAATTTATGCCTATTTGAGGCCCTTCATTCTTCCAGAGCAGTGTACAGGGAAATACCTTTACTGTAAATGAGAATCAGGCCAACTATATTTATATGTTAATGAAATATGTTAATGCAATTGAAGTTCACTTCTTGGTAATTCTATGTTTTTAATTAGAATTCTTTGCCAAAAATGTTAGATTTTTATTCCCCAAATTTTCTACTCTGGCAGCAAATTATGGCTTACTGTTTTACCATCTCTTCTATCCCACTTTTTCAGTGCAGGAAGAAAGAAAGGAAGGAAGGAAGGAAACGCAAAATCAAACCATGATAAAACATTTCTGAATAATTTTGACAAAATGAAAAATCACTTTTAAATATATATAATAAAAATGACTTTGAAATCTCCAGCTGTCTTTGCAGTTAGTAGAGGAGATAGTCATAAAATCTCTTGTTTTATACTAGTCAGTAAAACTAAGTAAGACTAACTGTAGAACACAGAAAACAAAATCTTCTCTAACTTAGCAACTTTTTATAGTTTTTTCAGGAAACTTTTTTTCTGTTGCCAATAAATGCACCAGTCATATTAGACATGCTCATACTAAATGCTCAGTGAGACACAGCATTACATGTTATTTACCTGTCACTGGCCACAGCCCTTCTTAAGTAGTGACTTGTCATTTTCATAGATTAACATTGCTCTTGCAGGTAGAACTTTATTACACATGATGCACATATGCCAGATTCATCTAGCATTATAACATTTTCTGTCACATCATCCAAACAACATCTGGCAGCTGTTCCCAGAGTGACTTTTTAGGCCCTGCAGAAGAATTAATAAGAAGAAAAATATAATGGCAGCCACACTACTAGAGATGAGCTTCCTCTACAATTAAGAAAGGGTGTGTTCATACTCTCCACTGTCTGTCCTTGGTATTCCTTTTTCTTTCCCACTGTTTTTTCTAATATGTAGTTTTCAACAGCGTTGTTTTCCTTAGTGTTGTAGGTCAGCCACATGCCATGAGAGAAGTGAACGTCAGTTCTTTGAGTCTAAGTGAAAATTTACTTCTCTGACCTCTTAAGGTACTGTATATAAGCATGCCCTTTCATTGTTGTTAACATGCTGTGCACCAAATTCACTGAAACATCAACAATTGCTGTAAAAACTCTAAGCAGAAAGTATATTTCCCCATTTATCACTGTTTAGATCTGTATTGTTGCATGCCACTATTTATGTGGTCTCTTCAAAGAGCCCAAAGGAAAAGTAATCAAACATGCAACACAAAGAACACAATTTTTAGGAAATGATGGAACCTAGTTCATGTGAGAATGAAACTGTGGTTCTTAAATGTTAAGTAATAATTCTGAACATAAATATAAGATAAAAGAAGTTCCACCAAATTCATATTCGTTTTTTGCTAAAGAAAAACATTCTTTATAATGTGTTAATGCTTTTGTAAAAAAAAGTTTGGCGGAGAATTTCAGTGCTGCATACTATAAAATTAGTTGTGCCATTACTGTTTTGCTTCACTAGTGTGCATTATTAGGCTGTGCTAATGCACAGTAGCACAAGCACACACTTTTCAGGTGATGCTTAATGTGCAGTAGCCTATTGTACTGTGCATAGGGTATTAGCACATTTTTTTACATCCACTTTAATGCGCAGTGGATAGGCTACTGCCCATTAAAACACATGTGTAGACATGCCCAGAGTTACTATTTCCACTGCTTTTCTGTAGCATTGCTGTGTGGCACTAATACTGGCTAGTGGAAGAGGCTGCTTTCACTAACTCAGAAAAACTAAAATGGAGACCAGATTAATGAGAGAATATACTTGGAGTAGCAGATGTTTCTGTGTTTGCCATATCTTCTTTCTTAGAGATATCACTTTGCTTTTATGAAAGAGTCTTTTCAAGCTTTGATACAGCTTATTTATCCCTTGATTCTTCCATTTTTCCTGGTTTCCACTGCACTATATGTGTTTTTTCTATTTATATATATTTCTCCTTAATCACTAGAGCTTGTATTTCCCTCCAAACCTTTCATCCACAATCCTCATCTCTACTCATCCAAAAAATAAATAAATCTTATAGAAATTGCTTTTACAGGTTTTGTTCAAAAACAGAAGAATGAAAAACTACCAAGAAGCCCTAGTCAGCTGTGCTGTAAAACAAAGTAACACTCCTAATTACCAGCTTTTGTTGTTATCAGCAGCAACCTTGAGAACTCCTCTTCTTCACTGAGCAGTTTTTAATTATTTACTTTTCCTCTAAACATCAGAATTCAGCGTGTCTCTTCTTTGTTTATCATTGTATCCCCAAGGACCTGAGGAAGGGAGAATACAAAATCAATTTAAATCCTTATAGCTCTCTAAGCAACTCCTTATGTCCATTCACAGGAAGAAGACATGCTACATTCTAAGTACTTTGGGGATCTGACTCAAGTTCCTGCCTCCTGTGTGTTTAAGGATCACAAAAAGTCAGGGAGATAGAAAAGGCCTGTTTGACCTTATCTTCTGGTCACCTCTTCTGTTAGTGCAGAATTTACTTACCAAGGAGGCTGTAAATAGACAAGTGCACCTACTTAAAATTCATCCTTAGTTTCTGAAGCCTATTGTAAAGAAGGAATTGCAGGCAGTAATTTTACATTGGTGTACCATGCTACTTAGCACTGTAAAGCCCCCAGATATTTATGTTCAGACCCCAGTCTTCCAAAAAAAGCTTTACTTTCATACCAAGTTTCTACTGATTATAGTCCTGTTGCTCCCCTGAAGCTGCCCTGCTGGCCAGGCTGTCTGTCTCATTCCTCATTTGGCTGTCTGCCTGGTTCTTCCACCACTCACTCTGCATGAGTCTGTCACAATGTGATGAGCACAACAACCCAGAAGCTGGGAAACAGAAAGTGAAGAGCATGTTTGCACATCTTACAGCCCCCCAGCTTCAGGTTAGGAAGTAACTCCTCCTATTACAATAGTATTGCGAAAAAGGCAAAATCATGTTGTGTCCTCTACTGTTCCCCTCAACCTATAACAACAGGGTGCAGTTTAAACTGCAGACAAGTGCTTTCACTAGCCTATCAACAGCAGGAGGGCATAAAATCTGTCTTGAAATCTGTTTCCCACATGATCCTGAGTCATTCTCATTCCCCCTCTCCTCCCCCAGTACCCACTCTCCTTTTCACATTGGCCAGTTAACATCAACAGCACGCCACTTCAGAAAAGATTAGCATATGAACTCCACCTTACATGGCTGGTTCCTCACCAGGACTGTGACCTAACTCTTGCATAAGTTAATACAAATACCTGTCATTACAAATAGTCCATGTTTGGTTAGAAAAATGTCTGTGAAATGATTCTGATTTTCTTGAGCTATGTTCATGATTCTAATGATTCACCCACCTTTGGGATTCTTCATCCTACAGGTTGTTTGTGATCCCTTTCTTTTGCTATTCACTAGTTATTTCTCACAGTTTGGGAATGGGAAGTTACATAAAATGTCTTAGGCCTCTAAAACATTTAATAGGATATAATGTCCTTTTGATATGTTATCAGCTGAACAACTATTCATGTTAATATCTATGGCCAGGTATAGACATCATTTCTTTTTCCAGTTTAGGTGATCAGAAAGCAGTCTAAATCTATAGAAGAACTGATGTTTGGGGCCCATAGGCTGCTTTAAAAATGGTGGATCCCTGTCTAAGATAGATCTAGATCAATGTGGTATCAGACTTACTTGATCTAGGTTAGACTGGTAAATTGAACATCAGTACCAGAACTGCCTACAAAAAAAGTTGGTCGCTGTTTGCTGGCATCCCAGAAGCCATTGTAGGCCTTCTGTTAATCCCTGTCACAGGAAGCCACAGCTCAGCTGCTCTAACCAAGCTCCTAGCCAGCCTCACGCCCAAGCTCTCTAGCTGTCAGCCACAGGAAAAGACACAGGGGGAGGGGGAGCAGGGCTTATAAACTGGTGGGGTGGGGGTGGTGCCAGCAGTGCACCCTGCGTTCCTGGCCCAGGTCAGCAGGGTACAGAATGTCCTTCCCCTATCCCAGTTCAGTCTGAGCCCCAGGACCCTCTGGAACAGGGTCACAGGACTTCCTCCCCAAAGCCAGCATCAAGTTCAAGGCTGAAGCTGCTTCTGCTTAAGCTGCGGGGCTCTGGTCCCTAAGGGGAAAGGGGGATGCCTTGCACTTGTAACAGCAAGGGAAGTGGCTTCAGCCAGGAACTCAACACTGGCTGGAGGAAATCCTGTAAGTCCTTCCTGAAGCCACTCCAGTGCATGGTCCTGGGGCTCAGGCTTTTTGAATGTCTGTACTTAGCCTATGTACTTTCAAGACTTGGGAACATTTTCATGCCTGTGCTATTGCTTTGATTCATGGAAGAAGCTATAAAACAGTTTCAAAGATGACCTGTATGAAACGCGGTGACATGCAGCACAAATCAGCTTGTTCTATTAGACTTAATGCTATTGAAAGCTAACTGAAAGGCCCGTGGAGCATAGGTATGGTCACGGTCCTATCTCCTTTGCAGGACTGCACCAAAACAGGTCCAGCCAAGGCTCAGAAACAGATTGTATATGTTTCTTGTGCCATCTTAGCATCTCTTGTATTCGCTACCATTGTTCTTTATCTTCTTTGTACCACTGTAGGGGCCCCAGCCAACTAGAGGCCCCAGATCCTAATTTGGGCCTCAGTGAATTAGTTCAGGCCTTAATGCAGAACCATAGCATGAGACACCAGATCCGTGTGAAGTGAATGCAGTGAACATAAGGTCGTGTCTCTTGTACCTGTAAATTCTGGTGTCACATGTTTCTGATTTCTGGATATTGGAGCTATGCCCATGACATTATCTGTCCATACGCCCAATATCTGAAAATACTAGGGTCAGATGCTCAGAGTTTTGGTGATAGGCAGAGCTGTATCTTTTCTTTTTTTTCCAAATTTGACTCTTCTGTGTAACATCTGCATCTGTCAGACTCACTGTTTCCCCATATCCCTGAAGTTGCATCTCTGTGCCACAAGCATAACACTTGTTAGAGTGTAGCATGAAAAGTGGTTGGAAAGAGAGGCATGATTTCTATGTGGATATTTCTTTGGAAAGTGAAGAGAAGGGAACTTCTGTACAGTCCCACAAAACATGGTGAATTGTTCATATTTGGGTAGCTAATATATTGAATTTTCTCCTCTCTCAACTTTTATGAGTGTGTCATCATAACTCCTATTCTTTGAACAGTATAGATTTTATTGTTTCATTTTCTGACATTTTTAATCCAAGAAAGAATGTTCAAACCAGTTCAGCTATTATGCCAGTAAGCTATTATATTATTCACTCATTCTAGAGGGATCCAGAATTTTAATCCTAAAATAATGTCAGAATATTTTTTAAGTTCAGAAAAGTTGTCTTATTTATTTATTTCTTATGTAGGACAAAGAAATGCATAGAAATAAAGACTTTTTCCCTACTTGTGAGGGACTGAGGGAGCAGCCCAAGCTGTCGGAAGAAGTGGTGGGCCAAGAAACTCCCTGGCTTGTGAGCCCTGCTCCATAGTGGCTGGAAGCTGCAGCAGTGCAACATTTTTCTAGCTGGTACTCCTGGATTGGAGGAGGGAGCTTGGCACCAGCTCTGAAAATCCCAACCTCAGATGTTCAGGGGGAGGAAGAGAAGCCAGAAGACTCAGGGAACAGCCAGGACTGGAAACAGCTGAACTTGCAGGACCAGTTGATGCAGGTAACTTAGCACACCCAGCAGATGCAGCTTCCAAGGAGAAGCTGCTGGCTGATGGGGAGTCTGGGCAGGGCAGCCAGAGAGGGCCTGGTCTTTTACAAGCCAATCTGGTCCTGCAGGCCAAGAGCTGCAGATGGAGCTGAGATCCTCCAGCTCCATGACCAGAGAGGAGTTGCTGGAGAGAGAAAGGAAGACAGAGGCACAAGTTGCTGTTACCCATTTTGGGTGATTGAAGCTGCCTTTCTCTCTTTTTCTGTGTATAAAAAAGATTTTTTAAAACTATTTATTACCTTGGACACTCTATTGGCCCAAGAGTGGTCAGAAGGGCCTGACAGTGTGGAAATACTTGAGAGCATTATGAGACTGAGCTGTGGGCTGCCATAGGTGCCAGCCTTCACCCAGCAGGAAGACCCATTGGCTTCTGAAGATGGTTTTTTTCTCTCTCAAGCCTTTAAAGCTACTCTGAGAAGAGGGAGCAGAGTGGGACCTGGCCCCAGATCCAATTAGTGTGGCTTTGGGGTTTTTTCCTTTGCTGAAAGACACTTGGTTAGCCAGCATAGTGAGCTGGTAACTATGTCCAGGAACTTCAGTTTGGACTACATTTACTGATATTAAAAATAAGGTAACAGACACTTCAAGGAGACAAAGACATTCCATATATTTTTGTTACTCTTTATTGTGTAGCCCATTGGGGCTAGAACTTTATTCAAGAACCAAGACAGCAACCACATCATGATGTGGAATGGGTAGGGGAAGGGGGATCCCTCTCTCCCCCCGCACCAAAAGAACAGATCAAGAATATCAGAGCTGAGTTTATCTGCACACTCATCCTTCCAGTTTAAGTGTACCATCACGTTGTGGTGGATGAGAGTGCAAGTGTGGAATACAACCACAGATATAGACATTTGGACATTCCCTACTGACTAGATGGCCATGTGGCTATGTGAGAGGCACAGAACCCTACCATATGGACCCTGACGCTACAGGATAAGGTTTGGCATTAATCCAAAAAGCCAGGAATATTAATCTAATAATCTTGCCTAAATCTGTGGCTTGGCATAAATTCAGGAAGTTTGATATTCTTATACAGTCATATAACAAAACCACCACCTTGACATCAGTCCAGTGAGATACGCTGATTCCTGAGCAAATCATTGTAGAAAGGGTTTTGCTTTCACATCACAACAGAAAGCCAAAGGTGTTAAACTACTAACCTCACGACTCTTTAGATCAGCTATGGAGATCAGAGATATTGATCTGATGACTTCACAGGGGCATCTAGTTTGACATAGGACCAGCAATCTAAAGGAGATGCATCTGTCCTCATGAAATTTTTTAAGTGGAAATCAGCCTGGAAAGTAAGAAATGCTAAGCCAATAATGTCAAAAGGTCTGTGGCTGGACATCAGCCAGGCAACCTACCAAGTGGTTTTGACTCTGGTTAACCCTGTCTGTAATTCAGCATTTTAATGAGAATATTTGTATCTCCTGTTTACCTTTCAGTTTCCTTTTTATTTATGATAAAAAGGCCGGGGGGGAGGGGGGTCTTAGTTGTTTAAGTGACATGTAGAGTAGAATACCCATCCATAAAACAGAAAATCAAAGCTTCCTCACCACAGTCAATAAAACTCAGTGGGGAACATTAGATTGGTGATATATGGCTTACTGGTTCTCTGTTTCAGGTTTAATCTCTAAACCTTACTTGCTCCTGTTTTTCTAAACGAAAGAAAATTATCACCTATGTGAATTAAGGTCTCTTTATCTGAAAAACTGTTAAATGTCTCTTCCATTGCTGAAGCTATACAATTTTCAACTGCTTTTAAAGTGGAGTGGGAACTGCCACTCTAGAGTGCATGTCAGCCATCATGATGTAACTGTTATTCCACATGCTTCTATAGTGATACAGGTCAGCTAAGTCACTAACTGTAACCCTGAATGAAAGAAGAAATAAAGTTGCAATGGCTTTGTGACTTTTGTACCACAAAATCACGCAGACATAATAGGTAGTATTAGCTTATATCAGTATCACGTGATATGAATACAACTGTTACATCTGCCTAAACTTTGACAAAATGCCCAAATCAAAACCAGAAACTTCTAAACAAGCAGTTTTCAATCTGTGGTCCGTGGACATGCTTTAGTTAAAGCACCCCCACCACCATTTTTCAGCACAGGAATGCTGATACATGAAATACTGGAGTCTGCTGGAGAACAGTAATTACCATGCATGGTAATTACTAGGGCTGTGCAAAATTTCACTGCTAGCTTTGTTTCAATGCTGTTTCAACTCATTTCAAGGTAGAAACAGAAAAATCAAAATGAAATGGATATCATCAAAACAGCCTCAAAGCAAGATGAGGCAAGTTGAAACATTTCACCGTTTTGACGCTGTTTTGACGTTTCGCCCATAGGCTATAATGGGGCAGGTTGAACTTGGGGAAACTGCGCCTCAAAGCAAAACTTGTATCACATGTACATGTCAAGCCACAGCAAGGTGAAAACTGCAGGCATGCTAGCCCCTGCTGACATCATGAAGCCTCCCAAGTTTCAAGGAGATAGGTGCAGGGGTTTGGGGGAACTGCACTTCAAGCTGCAGACAAACAAAACTCGTGACATGGGTGACACTGTGTGTGTTAAGGTGCAGCAGGGTGAAAGCTTCAGGCCTACTAGCCCCTGCTGAGGCCTCAAAGTCTGCCAGCTGTCAAGGAGGGGTTCTGGGTCCCTGCATCTCTAGCTGCTGACAGGCAAAACTCATGTAATGGGTGCTTGTGCAACTGTATCCGTCTTGGCGCATGGGGGAGGTGGGGGGGGAAACTACTGCAGGCCTGGCTGCTAGCCCCTGCTGAGGCCACAAAGTCTGCCAGCTGTCAAGGAGACAGGTGCGGGGGGGTCCTGGGGCCCTGCACCTCTAGCTGCTCACAAGCAAAACTCGTGACATGGGGGCTTGTGCAACTGACTGTGTTTATCTTGGGGCAGAGCGTGGTGAAACTGCAGGCCTGCTAGGCCCTGTTGTGGCCAAGAAGCCTGCCATAGTACCTCGCAGTTGTTTAAGGAACATATTCTCACAACACTCCTGTGAATTGGGAAGTGTAAATAGTCCACTTTATAGGTGATTAGCTGAGGCTCAGCGAGGCTAAGGAACCTAACCAAGATTGCTCTGGAAGTCTCTGGCAGAACTGTTTCAAAGCCATATCTCCTAAGACTTAGGCTCCAGCCACTCATAGATTCATAGATTGTAAGGCCAAAAGGGGCCTTGGAAGATCATCGGGTCCAGCCCCCTGTATCAAGCAGGAAAGAAAACTGAGGGTCAGGTGACCCCAGCAAGGTGACTGTCTGGTCTCCTCTTGAAGATTTCCAGGGTAGATGATTGCACCACCTCTGGAGGGAGCTTATTCCACAGTCTGGAACACCTAGTTGTGAAGCAGTTTTTCCTAATGTTGAGCCTGAAATGACCCTGAAATGATCTTCCAGGAGTTTGTGACCATTACTCCTAGTTTTCTTCAAGGGTGCCCTGGTGAACAGTTGTTCACTGAGCCCTAGGTGTATGCTTCCGATGTAGTGGTAAGCTGCTACCAAGCCCCCTCTCAGCCTTCTCTTTTTCAGGTTGAAGAGTGCCAGGTCCCTCAGCCTTTCCTCATATGTCTTGCTGTGCAAGTATCTGATCATATGGGAAGCCCTTCTTTGGACCCTCTCAAGCTTTATCACATCCTTGGTAAAGTGCAGAGCCCAGAACTGGATGCAGTACTCCAGCTGTGGTCTCACTAATGCCGAGTAGAGCAGAAGAATCACTTCTTTGCAATGGTTTTGCTGGAGATGTATCAATTGTTGCATGCCAGGGTATTGTTGGCCCTGCTGGCTACAGCATCTCACTGACTGCTCATGTTCATACTGTGGTCAATTATTACCCTCAGGTCTGTGGTGGTAAGTAATGGGGGATCTTCAGTCCTGCTGCCTGATGAGAGGCAGCAGTTGCATAAGCAACCGTGTCACAAATTTTGCATGTCAGCAGCTAGGGGTGCCCCAGAACGCCCCTGCACCCATCTCCTTAACAGCTGGCAGGCTTTATCTCCCACATGAAAGGTCCCTATTTGAAAACTAGGCCAATGTGCTGCTGTTTTCTCTTTTTCCCAGGATACAGTGATAGGAATTGGAGCAAGATTAGTAACTTACCTGAGAGGATGACTAGGGAGCAAGCAAGGAATGCAGGTACCCTGGCTATGAGACAGATCCCTCCTGGAGACACTCTTTCAGTTCCACAGGTGTACCTAACTTTGTTGGGTGAGCTGTAGCCACAGAAGGCTGTTGCCCCAGCAAAGGGCCAGAGCCAGAGCTGGAAATAAAGTCATCATGCAACACACTACAACAGAGGGAGAGCCCATGTGGAGGAACACAGGATTGTGTTTACAGGCTGCCAGAGGGGGCAGCAATGGAGGAAAAGCCACAGAAAAGATGCTGGCTGCAGCTACCCAAGCCAACTGCAGGGCTTGTGAAGACCATGAGAGGACCAGGAAAGCCTGTAGGAAAAAGCTTACAGCAACAGCTCAGCACAGCTGACAGCCCCTGAGGCTATGACTATGGACCAAAGTCCTGGGTAGGGGAGAGCCCTACCTAAGAAGGTGGCCTAGGTTTTGTGGGCTATTCCATGGGACTGTAAACTGGATTTTGTGTTGGGCCTCAAGCAGGTGTGAGGCACTTTGAGGAGGTGACCCAGTCCATGTAAGTAGGTGGACCATGAGGGCTGAGGGAAAACCCAAGCCACACGGTGCTAAACCCTCAGCTTGGGGAGGTGGAACCCAAAGTGGTGCACGCCCTTCAAGAAAGATGGGGTATTTGAAAGAAGGGGCATGTCAGCCCTTTTTAGGGGATAAATGTTTGTCTGGTTTATTTTCTTTTGGTGTTTACTAGTTTTCTATTCCCTTCTTGGGAGCCAAACCTTAAAGAATAATAGCTTAAGCTATCAAGAGAGTCAAGGAAACAGGGTTAAGGGGATGCAGAGCCCTGAAGAAGAACTTTGAAGAAGACCCCAATGAAGATCTGATCACAACCATGTAAAAATCAGGTGCAGCCTCTTATCTCGTAAGATTACACCAAAGTCATGGTGAGCAAAGTGTAGTGAGTGACTACAAATTGTGGCTGTCCAGCACTCAGGGGACACCAGTGGAAGTATGCTACATCAACCATGGACAGTGTGAATCCTAATAATGATAGCTAGTGCTCTGAATTGTTGCTACACTCCAGCCATAAAAAAGCATGTGGCCCTCCATTCCTGTTGGCTTTCTTAATTCATTTCCCCCAGATGCCTCATTCAAAAAAGACTACTTAGACTACTTTAGTGGATTTCTGTTACCCTGATCACATTACTTCTGAGAGATCTACGGTTCTTAATCAAGGAGATATTGTCATCTCTGCCAGGCTGAAACAAATGCTTCATTTTTCTTAACCTTTCATGGCAGAGAAGGTCACTTTTAGCTAGATGAGGTCTTGGCAGCAAACAAAGTAGATAGTGAAGCTAAGCTGAGCTAAAATATCAAAGACCTGTGACTGGGCAGGAACTCAGAACATTAAAAAACTTGACCAGTGCTGACACAGGGCACCTGACTTGACACCACATGAGCAAAATACTGTCATGCAGCCAGTAACCTTGCAGAAGCGTGTACTTTTATATCAGCCAGATTACTTCAAGTATCGATCTAAAAATCTTGCAGATGCATTTGATATAAAATCAGACTAATAGACTAGAAATGCTGAGCCAAGAGTCTTAGAGAGGATTGTCCTTGGCATTATTTCAGTAAACTATAGAAGTACTGACCCTTTGACCTCAGAGAACATTTTTACTTACAATGTTTTACCAGCCCTGTTAGGTGAGGACAGTGACAAACAGATCTCAGAGAATGCTCTCCCTTGAGAAATAAGAGCAACAATACAATGTACTAAGTCCGTAACTTCACAGATGCTTGTGCTTTGCTATCAGCTTAACATGCCCTGATGCTAAATTCATATATGTGAGTCAGCTCATGTATTTAAGACAATTCAAAGCCAGAAACCCAGGACAAGTAAATGCAGTAGTTAAGTCCTCATTGCCTCCCAGGTCACTCTCTGAATTATACATTGAAAGGAGTTCAGACATATATTCTGAAAAGCTTTCTAGATTCATCTTCACTAAGTAGGTTACTGGTCTCTGGACAAACTTTTATTCTGAAGCTGAGAAAACTGCCAGCAACACCATTAATTATCAAAATTGACTGGATAATAGGTAATGCAGGAAGAGAGGAGACAATAATTGACTGAAATATTAAATGGGGTTAAAAGGCCTTTCCTGTTACGTACATATCTTCAATTATGAAAACAACCTTGTCCCAAAAAACAAGTCAAATGAGTAATAGAGACCTTTCATGTATATATTTTATCTTTCTTATCCCGGATCAGTAGATAATACTTAAGGTTTATATTTAACTGTCTTTACTGCCTGAGGTAAATACATTTTGCTTACAGTAACTGGAAGAAGAGATGCCACCAGCATCTGACTTTCCTTCAATCTGAAGGGTTCCCAAAGCAATACTTCCAGGAAGGATATCACAAATCTTTGAGTTATGATATTATGACTGACAAATGACCATCAGAATGATTGGCAATATATTCTGATAGCAATAATTATATAATGAGATCAAAACACTTTACCCTCTTCTAATGATTAGAATCCCCTCTCCTAATAATTCACAAAATGATACAAGCTACAATGTACGTTGGTAGAAAATGTGGCTCTAGAGTGTAATACCTGACAGGGAATTAATGATGCATACTTAAGATCAGAAATAATCCTTCGCTAAGATATTCCATTCTTTTTAGGTTCTTAAACAACAGATTTTTTTTATGAGGGTAAGTGTGGTGGGGAGGGGGATTTGAAAAAAAAATATTTAAAAAAAAACCATGCAGAAACTGTAATAACTATTTGTAGATGTATATTTTCAATGTAAAGACACTGCATTGTGGCTGTTTTTCTCTCCTATCACCAAAGTTTCTATTTAGTGCAAGTTCAGCTGTAACTGGGATTTCGTCATTCATGATTAGCTTTCATTTAGATAAAATACTGGTATGGTAATTATGTGGGTTTAAAGGTAAATATCTACAAGTTACCTAATTCCTGCAGTGTTTAATAAGAGATCTGCAACATGGACTCTTATTTGTATACAATTATTGTGACTTTCAAGAACAACTATATGCATTTAACAATGCTTTTCAACTATGTATTTTCTGCTCCATTTCCACTCACATATCTCAAAGACTTTTATTTAAAAATACATAATTATTAATGTCCTCCTTTTTCAAATGGGAAATCTGAAGTAAAAGAGGGGCCTGACTTAAGATCAAATGATCTAGCTGTTGGCACTACAGAGAGTTAAGCCTACAGCTCCTGATCCTCAAGACAGTGCCAGATCCATTCTATACATCCTTTTCCCTCCCCTTGGGTACTGCTTTCTTCATTTTAGAACATCAGGTGGTAAAAGGGTAGTTAGGAGATACCGGCATGCACCTTGCTCTTTCAATCCCCTTGTCTAATAACTCACAAAGTGATGTAAGCTACAATATGTGTAGGTTGGAAATGTGTCTCTAGGGTGTAATACCCTGACCAGAAAATTGATAGGATGTCACTGGGTAGAATGTAATTTCCCAATAATCATATATCTTCTGTTTACCTCCCTCTTAGTGATTTACAGCATAACACATCCCCACCATATATCTGGAGGGAGCTGCTCTGCTCACCTTGGTTCCTGCCTTTCAAGATATTGCAAAGCATGATGATGAGCTTCACAGAGAAATGACTAGTGTCGACAAACCCAGTCATCCATGTTGTACACTGCATTACCTAAGCCTCAAGGGAATGTCTATCAGCAGGTGAATGCTGATGGCAGAATCCATTAGAGCAATGGCTTATTTTATTATTTGCATACAAGAACATCGGTAAATAATCCTATTATTCTATCTTCCCATATATTTTTCATTTTCTAAGGACAGAACTATAAAATCATTGGCTATAAAAACCAGGGAACAGTTTAAGAACTATGTGTATTTTGTATAAGAAGTATTACATTTTGTAAAATAAAAATAAGGTAAGTTGTTTAATAGTGGCAGTTACACTATGCAAATCATTTTGAGGGAGGAAAGGAAGAAAAAGAGTAATAGAGCTGAAGTTGCAGAAGGGTGTGGATTTTTAAAAACTGGTTTCATAGTGATGTTTAAATTCCTCTCTCTCCTCCTCGCCACCATTCTTTTACTTTCTCTGCCCAAAAGAGAATGAAGCCATGGACCCTGGAAGCTTAAGTCCCCAAATAAGAATGAACCCACAGTTCAGGGTGCTGAGGGGAAGAATCATTGAGCTGGCACAGAACTAGTCCTTGGTCAACAAATTCTATCAGAATATTGGTAAAATTGAACCAGCTGTAAGAAATGGTTTCAATTTCACCAATTCAATAAATTCCAATAAAACTATGTTAATTTTTTTCTCAGAAACTTCCCACTAATCTTTTCACAAGGGTGCTTAAGTGTGGGGGCTTCCTAGCCCTGCATCAGAGCACCCTTGTGCCCGAGCCAGTCCCCTGACAGCATGTTGAGCCAGGTTGGGGCAGCCCCGGGCTGGCAGGCTGAACCCCAAACCCCTTGCCAGCTGGGCCTGCTCCAACCCAGCTCAATGAACTGCAGTCCCGGCTGCACATGAAGATGCAGTGCCAGAAATAAAAAACTCTGGAGTTTATCACTGCACACTAATAGCACATATAGCCACATCCACTGTGACTGTAAAAGGTTCTTAAAGAAGCAGAAACACAATTTATAGAATAGCCCTTGAGCATCGGGCTTGTCAGGCTAAGATAAATTTGTTCAGGTACTTTGATACAATGGAGAAGTTAAATCAGGGTGAAAGAAGGCAATAAGATGAAGAAGTTGAGCCAGTGTTGCAGAGGTGGCTTGTGCCAAGGAGACTGCACAATGGCTGTTTCCTACTTTTTCACAGTGCCAGCTACTCCAGAATACTAGGAGTACAAAGCAAGCTTAAAGCTGCTTTTGCTCATCTCTGCTTGGAATCGGAATAGAAGAACTGTGGCCATGTGTAGATGAAATGAGAGGAATTTGTACACAACACTTTAAAGTGAGCAAAATGCTTTTGCACTGCTTTAACAGTGTTACTGTTTGCACATGTCAGCAGTGTATTGCAATTCCAGCTGCTGTAGGGAATTCAGCGGCGAATTGCACCTTAAATGAATTAGGGTGCAGCAAATTAAAACTCCTTTGAGGACTTTTAGTTTTCTGCCCCTACAGCTGGGGAGCGAAGCACCAAGCTCTGCGCAGCTCCACAGCTCTGCAGGAAGCCTGTGCAGGCAGCCTGGCAGTAGCCCAAGAAAGTAGGTTCCACCCAAGAAAAGGGCAGTTCGCCCTCCTCTCCTTGCCAGAGAGGCAGGTAAGTCAGCAGGGTGTATGCACAACACAGGGGTTTAATCCGCCCTAAAACTGAAGCAGTGTTTTTTAAAACCCACTGCTTCAGTTTAGGGCCTCCATTTTGTCTATATATGCCCCAGGATTACTGTTTCCAGGAGGCATCATACTATTGCTTTGGGGTCATTTTAGGAAAGGGGTGGGCAGAGGGAAGAGAGGGGCTAATTTCTCACTCACCACTCAGGATAAATGACCTAACTGACACCAAATCTACCTTTTACCCACCCTGTTTTGAAAATGCTTGTTTCAATACACAAAACAAGGAAATCAAGATTTTGAGGGAAGCTGTTGGCTTTTTACTCTGCTTTAACTCACCTATTGTGGAGCTCTTCTAACAGCACACAGGTTTATTACATTTGTACTGCACAACTTGGTAAGTCAATGATTGAGCGTTAGCCTGAAATCTGAGCTTTAACTCTGCATTTTCTTGCTTTTATGGACTTAAAAGGATACAGCCAAATGCTTTACA
>NW_017728906.1:17472048-17475158 GCF_001723895.1 Crocodylus porosus
AAAAAAAAATCCTTAAAGGGGAAAGGCACAACAGACCCTGGAAGTTCTGTAGTTCCCAGCTCTCTTGTTGTCTGCCTGAGGGTTTGTCTTTTATTTGTTTCTTAAGGTATTGTTTAATTTATTACAGGAACCAAGGCTTTTAAAGCATTTGAGGAAAAAAAAGCCTATAATGAATCTCTGATTTGTAGCTCCGTCTGCAGGCTACTGGACTCATTTCTCAGTTGTTTTGGCAGAATCTGTGGCATCCAAGGTTTAGATGTAAATCTTCAGTTAGAGATAGGATGTCTTGCATGATACTAGATTCTGCTATCAGTATACAATACTGTATGTGTTTACTATGAAAGTGGTTCCACAGGGCTGTGAACAGATTGAGAAGCTGTGTGATAAGATTTACTTGCGGTTAAATTATTAGTTGTAAATATGTTACTTGGGTAATATCTTTTGTTATTCATTTAACCAGTCCCCTTGTATCAAATTCCATCGGTGCAAATAGAATATGAATTATTCCAGGGAGTTGCCCAATAATTATTTTTGTGAAAGCGTTTTGAGTTTCCTGAACAATAGGTGCTTTGGGTGCATGCTGTCTCCTGGAAGAGGCCATGAAAGCCTGGCATTCTTTATTTATCCAAAAAACACTGCCTGGTTTTAGGGATGTCTCAGGAGGTCAGGGCCCAAAACAGTGGCACAAAATTAGAAGTCTGCTACCAAATCCATGTCCCTTTGCTTAAGATGCATCAGTATCTTACTATTCTCTACTATCACTGAACTAGACCTTGCCCAGCAGTCACCATCACCACTGTAAGCACTCCCTTCTCATCTGTCTCTGATCCCTTACTTCCTAGTTGTACCAAGAACCCAGCAGATGACTGCATGGCTACCTAGTTAGAGATGCCAAATATTAGGCCTGCTCCCATCACTGCTGAGGACAAACCACACTGGCATCTAAATCCAGTGTGTGCATAAAAATTACTTTATTAAACAATGAGTTCAAATAGAGCAAAATCTGGCATCTGTGATTCATGTCAACTTTTAAATGGAGATACAGCAAGTTATGCTAGCCAGAAGATAAAAGAGGGAACTCTGGAAAATTTTAAAGATAACTTGTATGGCTTGTCATCCTGAATTTGTGGATGGTAAATTCCAAAAGATAAAAATAATAACGTCACAGTCAATTTTGTAGAGACCCTGTACTAAAACCTAGCATGTGATTCCAGTGGAGGATAAAGATTTCTAGAAGCTTTCAAATTCAGGCTGTTTTGCTTTAAGCACCTGGAAACTTAAATTATAGTTGAATAGGTCACCCATTATTTACCAAAAAGGTCTTTGATGAACACTGAGAAAACTTTCTTCATTATTTGACCAACTCTGTATCAGGTCAAATCATTTTCATCAGATAAATTATTTAAGATATATGTAGATTTTATAATATATGCATGTTAATTATTGTTCTGTTATTTCCGTTTCAGTGGGTTTTTTTTAAAAATGAGAAGATGTGTATAAATACCTGAGATCATTGTTACCATTCAGTTTGTAACTAGTCAGTTCCCTTAGAAACTTCAAAGGTAAACTGGTCTAGGATGGTTGGTGCATCACATATAGACTTCATAGTTTGAGTATCTCTGAGCGATACTAAGAATACTATGAATTTGCTGTACTAGAGAATGGTGAAGGTTCATCTACATGGGATGCTTGCATAAAAACAAAAATGTAGAAAAACTATAAGGAATCTCAGGACAGACTCTTTCCCCCACCATTCTGGTCTCTCTGTCATACTAAGAAATATATTATTAAGAAGTAGCTTAGTGATATTTGAGAGCCAACACAAACTTATTTCCTTAAGTAACTATAGTTTGCGTTGTGTGGCTTCTAATGCTCAACATTTTTGGTGGGTGTTTTAGGAGGCTTTTAGCTTAATTTAATATTCAGAATTGGCCATTTATATTTGTATGGTCTTCCCATAAGGTGAGTGATGCTACAAATTTTAAACTATGGATATTTTTGCTCTTGTTTATATACAAGAAAGGAACACCCTTTTCCAATGAGTCATTAGGCAGAACTCTAGACATTTGGCTTCTGTTCTTTTCTGCTCTGTACCTGCTGTGTAGTTTTGGGATAGTCACTTCCCTTCCATTTCTCTCATCCAAATCTTAGAGACTCTAATACTTCTATACCTAAACTCCTTTTTTTTTTAGGTGGTCAAGTCCTATAAATAACCTATAAATGAAAGTCAGATACAGAAAAACAAAAAGATGCTATTCCCTAAGAAGAGAATTCTTGTTTTTTTTGCAAGCCTGCCCCAATTGCCTTGTCATAAACTTAGACAGGTGCTAGAAATTCACCAACTCTACCAAACATAGCTGGATCACAGAATAGCAACAGGGGTCTGCCTCTCATTAAGAATAACAGTGATAAAAGTAGCAGATAGGCTGGAAGAGACTTCTTGCTTTGCCTGCTGAATTCATCTGCTTGGATGGGTGAGTGGACGAGGGCTGCAGTATTTTTCTCCTCCTGCCACACCATGATGTGCGTGCATCCTTTTTGAAGTGATAGGGGAAGATGTTTTTACTCAGAACAAAGTTTTTAGGATCTAGACAGATTCAAGCAGATGTTGCTGTTTCACTCAGAACTGGGTCACATAATGTTCTTCACAGTCTTGTGGGTTAGAAACTTAAATGACAATTGTGTCCTAATTGTATACCTCCAGGAGCTATTGTTCTTGGCATTAATTGTGCCCCACTTAGAAATCCTAAGTTAACCAGGAGACAGCTAGTATTTTGACGCTAGTAAGGACCCAGTATTCGAAATAAGCTAATATTTTAAGAATGCTTAGAAGACAAGAAACTATAACATTCGGTCATAAACATTTTAAATCTCTTTTATTTTTTATTTAACATTAAACATGGGTGCCTTACAACAATGTGTTTTGTTTTGTTTTCTGTCTTATGAATATATATAATGGTAGTTCTGCCAACATGATAAACCTGCTCCTTATGTAACACTCTCATTATTTCTTAGCTTTTACCAGAGCCATCAGTAGAGGTGGGCAATATGGACAATATCCAGGGTACCATGGTCAGGGGGGCACCACACACACACACACACACACACAC
>NW_017728906.1:17475942-17490898 GCF_001723895.1 Crocodylus porosus
CTGGGGTAAAGCATAAGTAACTCCACTTAAATAATTGGAATTTTGCTGGTCTAAATGAAAGGAGAATTGGACCCAGAGGAGTTACCTCCACAGAAAATTACATAAGGGAGAGAGAATGAAGCCTCGTATGTTAAGCTGACAAAGAGGAGATGGAAGACACGGAGGTGTAGTGATCTTTCCCTAACCAGTAAATTTATGGTTAGAATTTTTTTAATATTTAAGTTTCTCTTGTGATGACTAAAGACTTTATTGGATTACTTAGTCTTTGTCCTACTGAGGAAAGGAGGTAGAAAAAGCAAGACATATCTAAAACTTTCAAGCCAAAATTTTCAAAATATGTTCCTGAAAGTTTTTTTCCTAAACAATCTAATTCATCAAGTAATTAACCATGTGCTAATTTTAAACATTTTGAGCTGTCCCATTTAGCAAGGGAAAGAAATCACTTTATTTTCAAAAGCAATGAGTAAGTACCCAGCAACTCCCATTGGTGTTTTTAATCATAAGCCAGAAAACTCAAATTTGGACTATTTTTTCTGTGGGGTGTGCAGGAAACAGAGCAGTAGGACAAAGTGTCCTCACCTACCTATATTGCTAAGCAGATGGATTGCTATATTTTGTACCAGTTGGCATGAAAATGACACACAATCTTAGGAAAAGTGAAATGACATTAGAGCTCAGCAATGTCAGTGATGATCCTCAATTCCAGGGGAGGTATGTAAGATTCAGGATCAGTAATACCTAAGATAGATGTTTTGTTGACCAACTTTAATTTTCTTAAATGAACATTGAAATAAAGCAAAATATTCCAGATGGAAGTACTGTAACTGAAGATGTACTGAGCTATAGTAATTCAGGTAGCTGGTGAACCATGGTGTTTTTCAGTTCATTTCTAAACACAGTAGATAATTACTTAGTTTCCAAGCTTTGGTTAGAAAGCGACTGAGGGAATCGATAGTAAATCTAGTCTGCAGATAAAGCATGTTCACCTTTTTAATTTATTTTAAGTGTAGCTACTTCAAAATGCTTCAGTATACAATAATATTTTCACTTGGTCTTAAAAACCCAGTGACTGAAAAACTGGATGTGCATTGTAAAGGACAAAGATAGGATTGCATTTCTCTGTTTTTCTGGCACTTTGCCACCATTTCTTTAGTAAATTTTAGTAACATCAGGCAAACTGTAGAAAATGTCTTCTGCATATTTAAATGCAAAGCTCATTAAAATGAAGACTAAATAGAAAACTACTCTATGTTCATTAAATACTATCTGCTTGTATGAATCACGTAATAGGTTCTCTCAGTCCTCCATATATAACTACATATTTTACATTGTGAGTAATTCTCTATAAGTATATTCGTAATAGGCAATTGAAAGCTAATTAACATGCCAGAGAATTTTGAAAAAATTAAAACTAAAGGTCTATTTATAATGCATTATTGAAATACCCAATTTTACATACAAAGCTCTTTATGAAAGTAAGACAAAGTTTGGCACTTGAAGATACCACCTACTTCACAAATGATTAGTGGGCATAATTATTGATCCATCTGTGAAACCTGCCCTATAACTGAATGTAAAACAAGACAAAACATGAAAGGATCTAGAAGAGCTCTAGAATGTTGCCTGACTTTTTCTTAGCCATCTTATAACCTTGATCTTAGGAAAGCACAGGGGAAATTGATTTGTGAGATTTTCCTAACCATGTCCTTTGACAATCTATGAACTTCAGTGAACAGTAATTCCTGGAACACTGGTTCTCAGCCTGTTTAGACTTAAGGCACCCCTGATATGCTCAAGGCACCCCTCTGAAATTGCCAATTCTTACTTTTCACTTGCTTTTTGACTACAGAAAAACAACAGAGCAATTCTTGTAGCAAAGAACACAGAAACACTCCAACAGGTCAGAATGTTGTTAACACTCTGCATCCTGATTTGATATCTCTGGGTTTATCTTATGAATAACATTCATACATCTAACAGTGGTAACATTGTGCAGCACTCCATGATTGAGAATCACTATCCTTAAGAGTTCCAGGAGAGTCATTGTCTTCATTATGTGAGGAAATCCAGGCTGGAGGCAATTCTCTAGCTCGTTACAGAAGTACTTAGTGCTTGGGTCTGTGCTGCCGCAGCTCCCATTACACTCTGCTATAGTAATAGAATTCTAAACCCAAAAAGTGGTAGCTCTACAAAAATTCTGAAACCCAGAAAACAAAAATAGTTGCTTCCTTCCTGGGTTCCTGGTACCATTTTTCACAGGAGATAAATGTTTCCATTATATTACTGATAACCAACACACAAACACAAATGCACACAATTTCTATAGTTCCTGGTCATCTAGAACTGGTTAGTCTGACCACTTCTGACTAGTTGTATGTCTAACATATGCATCTCTCTCTTGTATTATTCTATTCTATTCTCAACATCTTACAGATTCACAGAAGTTTAAGGACTGGAAGGACCTCATGAGATCATCAGGTTCAGCCCCTCTCCTCTACATAGGAAAGACTACTGGAGTCAGATAACGCCAGCAAGGTGTGCATTCAGTCTCCTTTTGAAGATCTCCAGGGTAGGTGCCTGCACCATCCCCACTGGGAGTCTATTTTAGAGTCTGGTCACAAAAAAAAGAAGTTTTTCCTTATATCTAGTCTGAAACTTTCTTCTAAGAGTTCATGACTCTTGCTCCTCGTTTTCCCCTGGGGCACTTTGAAATAGTTGTTTGCCTAGCCCTAATGCTTAATCCTGGAATATTTGTAAGCTGCCACCAAATCCCCATGAAGTCTTTTCTTTTCTAGGATGAATGATTTATATCTCTTGTTGCCCTGTGGTGTCAGGCCAACTCTCAGGATCTCAATATTGCGCTGTTAGACAGAAGGGTGTGACACAATTCCACATATACAAACACAAAAATCAATTAGGTGGGACTAGCAGGGAGGTCCCACTAGTGTCCAAGGGCATGTTATTGCTTTGAGTCCTGCAAGGGCAAAGCTAAAGTCACTAATGGGCAGCAACTGTAAAGGGGTGAAGTCTAGGGCAAACAGGCCACAGGCCAAGAGGGAGCATAATGAAGCTAGTGGTCCCAGTGCCTGAAAAGGGCAAAGAACTCAGAAACACTCCAACAGTTCAATATGCTTATAATACTGGGGATCCTGATTTGAAATCTCTGAATTTATTTTGTGGATAATGTTTGTGTGCAAGGGGCCCAGAGTCCAAAAGGGGCAAGACCAAAGCCCTAGGGGGCAAGACTAGGGCCAAAAGCCAAGAAGGACGAGACAAGAGCTGGTACCATATAAACTAAGGCCCAGAGTAGTGGGCCTAAGCAACGGAACCAGTGAGAGCAGAAGGGTAGAGGCCAAGAAGGCCAAGGCCCCAGTAAGGGAAAGTGACCAAATGGTAACACCTGTGAGGCATGGGCATAATTGTAGGGAAGGCTGGAGGCTATGAAACTGATTTTTAAGGCAATTACTTCTCTGGGGCACATATAGGTCAAGAAGACCCACTCAGTATAGCATGGGACCCGATTGGGATCAACAGGGTCTGGAAGAGACTTGCTGGCCCAGACATGGACAAGAACTTGATCTAGGACCCAAGGTCAGTCTACTTTATTACCCATCAACTACCTATATCAAGGTGTGGTAGGAAGGAAAGAAAGGGAGAGTATATAGGGAGCCAGAGCAGAGCAGGAACTGCATAATCACCAGGGGGCATCAAGTCTACCCCAGAGCTCAGTCCTGTTACAGTATTCCTCCTCCTTCATGATTCTTTGATGACTCATTTTTAAGGGTAAGATGGTGACATCTTACATAAGTGGATACATTAATGGATTTGGCCAGGTGGAATAGCCTCACTTATATGCTTAATACAGTGGTGCTCACACACCAGCCAATTCTGGCCTGTAAAGCTCTGTTATCTGGCCCCCAGAGCTTCCCATGGGTCCAGAAATTTGGGAGCAGGGGAGTGGTGGCAGCATTAATTGTTGTGTGTCCCCATCACCACTGATCTTCTGGACCTGTGGGGAGCCCAATGGCCGGGATGATATGGCCCTGCACATCAGGATGTGGAGCCAGGGAGGGATGTGGCATGCAGCACTAGGGTATGGCCAGATCTGGTGCACAGGTCTCTGCTGATCCCATGCTGGATCTGGCCTGTGGACCAACCCCACCTGCATATCCAAATGGTTGAGCATCACTAACCTAAAACATGGAATAGTATCTTGTCCTGAATGTACAGATTTGAGAATCTGGCCAATATTGTAAAGATGATTCTTATCTTTTTACCAAATCTCCAGGGCAGCAGAGGAAGACATTGTCAATGGGTTTAAAGAAAAATAAAGCATTCCAAGAAAGATCTGTTTTCTAAAATTTTCTTTTAGATCATCAAGCTAAATTTGGTTTCAAGCAACAGTTTTTGATCTCTCAAAAGTAACAAACCCCCCCAAAACTGAGTAATTTGTTAGTACAATAAAATACACTATTCATAATATGTTAATTTTGTTTGGATCTGGCTAGATATTTAAAAGCACTGATTCATGTAATCATCAGTATCCAAGCTATACATGATATAAGACAGTTTGTAAGACAGTGTGTAAGACAATTTAGTGGAGAAACAGTTTTAAGCCTTTTCATATCCTAGTCCTGGGTCTAGTTATTTCCAAGCTGTGGTACATATTAGAGCAGATTCTGGGTTCCTCTCATTTACTCAGGACTGACTGGTCTTTTACATACTTTTCTAGTTTAGTATAGGGGCATGCCCCCATTTCACCTGGCAGCACTTCTAATACTAAGAGAAGAGCAGTACAGGAGCTGTGCAAGTGGCTTGGCACCATCCAATTTTGCCCTTACAGAGGGGAATCTTCAGGGGACCAGCTCTGTCACCCATGTTAAGTATAGTCTTACATTGTGAAATTCTCCTCAACGTGAGTCAAACATATTGGCATCTTGCTCTTAGCAAATGACATTGTAAATAATTAGCCTTTTCCATCTATATTTTAAAATCTACCAAGTCAAGTTAGTTCTTGTAATAATGTTTAGAGAGGTTCAATTCTACAACTTCTTAAAACAAAACTGATTCACTAACCTATCCATTTTCCCTCCTCTGATTAAGGAAACACATCCAATTACATAGGTATATTATTAATGCTCATCTGCAGTGCAGTAGAATTAAAATTGCAGTGCCTTCCAATCATAGTCTAAGCCGTGCAGCAATCAAGCATGAATTTAGCAAGTTCATTTTTCCATTATGCTGTTTTCAACACAAAGTTACCATATTAGCATATGGTGCCATAACATTTGCAGTTCAAACCAAATGAGTGTTGGGCATAGGAAATACAAAATGCAACTTGCTTTAAGTACAAATGGAGGTCAGCTTTGAGAATCTGAAGTCCATGCTTGGGACTGTTCTTCCTTTTAATCACTTTTCAAATGGAAGATAACAAGATCTGATCATAAATCCCTAACCATTAACAGTTACTGAAATGAATGGTAGAAACAGCATATTTAAAAAGAGATCTCACTACTTAAAACATTTAATATTTTTATTTTGTCTCCCCATTGACTATTTCCCCCTATGGGCTATATCAAAACAGGTCTGAAATTGCATTACTGTATCTATTTCAAAGCTGCATTAAAGTGTCCTGAAGTCTGAATCTGCCCATTTCAAGTTATGCTTTTAAGTATGTGCTACTGTGTTAAATATCAGATTGGAGGGAAAGGAGAAGGAACCTTTTGATTTTTTTTCTCTGGGCTTTTGGGTGGCAGAGAAAAACCTCCTAAAATGATGCATTCTCAAAGCCAAAAAGAAAGTCAAGTTTATCTTTGAAAAAACAATTTAAAGCACCCCTTTACATATTCAATATGTGTAACTTTAAAAGAAATTATGTAGTACAGAACTTCCTTTCTTTCCTTGTTGTCCCTGACTTATCCATCTCTTTTGTTTTGTTTTTTCCCTTTTTCCTTTTTTTCTTTGATTATTTAGCAAAACAGATAAAACTTTGAAAATAATGAATACTCTACTGCTTGTTCAAGCTTTGTGTCAATATTTTTACTCTCTGTGCAATACACTTGTCTTGAGACCTGAAGCTAACCTGGCCTGGAAGTATCTGGATTTTTGAAAGCCAGTAATAATAATGTATTATTAATCTTTTAGAAGTTTGGGACAATGTGTAAATAGTTTCTGTAGGGCTATTAGTTTTCAGCATTTTTAAACCATCTCTTGAATATCAGCAGCAAAAATATAATGGCACTATAAGTGGAAGAGGGTTAGGGTTTGCAATATCCCTTTAATAAAGGCTGGTTATTGTTACAGATGATGTGATTTGACCCATAGCAGAAGCATTTGCTGAAATTCTGTCCCAAAGTTATCTTGTTAAATTTTACTTTTGTCATAGAATTTATTTTCCATGTCATTTATTAAAGTTAACTAAAAGCTCTATACAGGCAGGTGCTAAGCCAGCACAAATAATAGGTGGATACATGCCAAATTGCATAACTAATAGCATGGTAGATTACAAATAATGTTAAAGAATGTAAATTCATATATTGAGTTCTTGCAAAAGTAGATGGTGACTTGGCAGACTCCAATGAGAACTTATAGACTCTTATTTCCTTGAATCTTTTTCAAAACATCCATAAATATCATAGACCATATAAAAACTGTCATTAAGTGTTTATTGGGAAGCAGAACATTGAATATGAAAAATGTTACATTTAAGAATGAAATAATTTGTCTTTTTTATCATTTTCTTCATAATTAAATTCAGCAGCAATGTTCTCAGAGTAATGTGAAACAGTTCTGGCAAAGCAAGAATGAGCAGAACATTTTCATTTTTCTTGTTGAACCTTTTCAAGCTCTTAAACTTTCTCTTATTTTGCTAGTGAGAATAGGAGACTTGTCTCTAGGGTCTGGCTATTCAAACTTCTACCCAGTAATGTAACTAATGCTGGGTGCCAGCTTACTGGGGTGGAAGAAGCAGGTAGAAAAATAAAAACTACTGCTGCAACTCCACAGCCATGATAGTAGCACCCAGGCATCACCACTGCCTCAGATGCCCAGTGGCTCTGCTATGCCTCTACTTCTCCCTGCTTCTGACCATGTATTATAGACATCTTTCCTAGAGTAGCAGTTTTTCTTTTGCCTGCTTGACTAGTGAATCATCTTTGTCCTATGTAGCTGCAGTCTAAGCCCTGCCTTCTTCTGAACCTTAAAATATGCTTGCAGGCTCCAATGTGCAAGAGTGAGCCATGTGTATCTTATTTGACATGTTACTTTAAAAGCAATGGTGTGTAAGCAGGTCGCTCACCCAGCTTCCTTAGCTAAGTTAATCAGCTCTCCCTTCAAGGTTTCAAAACCACTTTTACTCCTCTCGGAGAGGCTTGGCAATCTGCTACAATAAACATATCAACCCCAAACAGGGAAAACAAACAAATAAGCTAGCAAGCAAACAACACAGAATCTACTGCCAGAGCAGATTAACTCTCTGGTGGGCCCTACACAGGCAAACTCTTGGGCCCTGGGCTACCTGTGGGTGATCGAAGTCCCCGCTAGGAAGCAGCTGCCGCAGTGGCAAGGCCTAAAGAGGGGAGGGGAACAGAAGGGAAGGGAGGCATATGGAGCCATTTGCGCCACTGCCATGGAGGGAAGGACTAGACCCTGCCACAACTTAGGCCCTAGGCATGTGTCTAGTTTGCCTATGCATTAATCTGGCCCTGTCTACTGCCGTCTTTCAGGCAGTAGATGAGGAGCCTCACTGGCCATGTACTTCTCTCCAGCACTACTGTCTGCCCTCCCTCATCTGCCCTCCTTTCTGGAGTTTTTAAACCCGTTTTATGGTTGCTCCATCATTAGGTAGCGTCAACTTCAGCTGCCTGCCCATCTCCCAGCCAGGCAGATTAGTATTTGCTGAGCACTTCGCACTGGGTTTCAGCCCCCTGAAGGCTGAGCACTTTCCTGCATGATGATGCATCCTGAGCACCATTTTTTGGGAGGATTCACAGATAAATTTGTTAAATCAAATTCTGCTGCAGTTTACACACAACCTATAGCATACTCTGGAGACAGATGGACACACGAGACAAAGTAAGGGTGAAAGGGGCTTAGTCATATGCACTTTGGATAGGCCTCCAAAAATGGCATATGGATTTTTATCAGATCTTTTACTTCTCCATATTTTCCACGCTGTGGAGTGTGAGGCTGTGTCACTTTGGTAGAACCAGAGTTGGAAGGGACTTGAGGTTCATGTAGTCCAAGGCTGTCTAGTTTCTAGGAAGCCAAGGGGCACACTCAATACAGGCCACATCTATGGGGGTCACCTTAGCATGTGTCCCCCTCAGTGCTGCACCACAGACTCAAGTAAGGAGGCAAATATGCCTCCCAGCTCACTAGCCATAGGCTCCCCCACTGTACTACATCACCAGAGCACATGTAAAGATACCCCTGGATCCCTCAGCTGCTGCTGTTGCAGCTGGAAAAATAAGGGAGGCCCCCCAACCAGATGGAAGATTAACCCCTTGTGAGCTATTTGCTGTGGGCCACCAGTTGGACGACTCTGATTTAGTTCACCCTTGCTGCATTGTTCCTAAACCTTCCCAACTTCTTCGGTGAACATACTCTATTGCACACTGTGTTTACAGTTAAGAAGTTTTTTCCTCAAGATTTATTCTAGGTGAAATATTGCAATTGGAAAGGGAGTAGAACTGTGCTGGAGTGGGGTTTGACCCCACACTTCTATAGAGTGATCAGTATACCCAGGAAAGGGGAAAGCATTGCCAGCATAGACTACTCAGCAGCTCATATTATCAGCTGAGAAGAAGATGACAGCTAAAGCACAGATGATAGTGTTGTTACCTCCTGTATCCTTAGTCAATTTATTGAGCACTGGAAGGAATAATCTGTGGGCAACCAGAAGCTTTAGTTTCTGATGAAGAATATGAACCCATTCCTGGCTGGCTTCAGAGGATTTTGAACTCAAATCAATGAACTACTGCCATTTACCTTAGTGGGCTCTGGATCACTTTACAAATTACAAACATTTTGGAGGTCAAATTTATATACCCAAGAATGAAAGATTGTTTTCTGGAAGTATGTTTGACTGTTCCACTAAACCTACACAAGGCCACTCCTTGCTCCTGTACTGGATAACTATTTTTTTAATTATCTGAGAGTACAAATGAAGCCAGTCTTTCTGAATAAATAAGATAATTTAGCTATGTTATTAAGTTATACTGTGGGGCTATTCCAACCTCCATAGAACACTAAGCCAGTTAGGCAGTCAAGGTATTAAATTTGACACTGGATGCATCTACACATGCCCCTGACTGCACATTTGGTACTATGCAGTCATTTAGTAGTTGATTTAGCAAATACTAAATGGCTGTATAGTACCCATTAGTACTGCACAGTCCTGGCAGTGCAGTTATTTTTAGATGCTACATCACCATAGAGATGACCTACAGTGTTGTAGTTTGTTGCTACCGCATTGGCATCAGTTTGTGCCCAATGACACTATGCCACTGTAGCTCATTGCTACGGTGACAAAGCATCTTGTGTAGATGCACCCACTATGTGCCTAATCTAACCAAAAGCCAGCCTACCATACAGGAAATTTCATAAAGCACTACAGAGTTAAGCTACAATGTTCATATTCATCATTCACATTTAAATGAGACATTAAATCACTCGATTGCCATGTTTTCATCACAAACTCAAATACAGAGTAATTTTAAGCAGTTGAAAAACAAAATCAATAAAAGTATTTTTGTCCAGCTTCTTTGAATTTTTTTAGATTTTGCCAAGCACCAGTGACACTGTGATGTGAAGTTTTGAAATGCACTAGGCCTATGCTGAAATTTTACTGTAAAATTTCCTACCAACACATGAGCTTGAAAACTTTTTCTCATAGACAGTTAAAAAAAAAGGTAAAAATGACCAAAATTTTCATTAGAAATGCATTTCTTTTTTATTTGACATAATACATTCCTTAAACACCTTTGGTTAGCCAAACATTCAGTTTTTCATTGAAAAAAAAAGATATGAATGGAAAAGTTTGAAACATCCTTCATGAAGCTGTTAAGAAAAGAATGTGATCATGTCAATTAAAGAAGCTCCCTTCACGTCAAATAATAGATTTCAGTATCACCGACTACAGTTAAATTACTCTGCTTTACACTGTTTAAATGATCAAGATAGAAAACGGTATTTATACTGAAAACTAAAAGTTTGTAAAAAGTGTAGTAAAATACACAACTGTGGAATATTTTAACATTCCTCGTATATAAATGGAAAACCTTGAGAGGCTTTTAGCACTTGTAGGTGCAAGTGAACATTGAAGAAATAAATGGTATATGAAGTTAATATATGTTTTTTGACCGTTGTGTCAAAGAGACTACCAAGAGAAGCTCATGTCTAGATGCAGCCTTGATTAATGACTAAGAAAGAGATTAGGGAGGTATGAAGATTAGTCACAGTAAGAAGATTACAGTTAAATGTATTCTTGAAATCAAAGTTCTGGTTACCAAAAGAAGAATATATGAATTCAGACAAGGTACCATTCTCAATTATCTTTTAACGTATTTGGTCCAGACTATATTGCATGTCATCCTATATTTTGTCAGGATTATCTGGACACCTCCCAGTAAAATTTCCAACTCGACTTATGTTAGCAAGAGTCCTAAGGCTGCATCTCTATGCATTACTTCAAAAATGTATTTGTCTGTTGAATTTCTTCTTCATGTTTTTAGAAAGATGGTAGTCCCCAAGATTCAGGGTGAATGGGACCAGAGTATATTAATAACTTGGCCCTGTCAGTTTGGATACATTTTTTCTTTCCCTGCAAGACTTTAGCACACAAAAGTAAATAAAATATAGAAAGAACTCTATTAAGGATAGAAATTGATGGTACAGAGTCATAGTTTGGACCATACCTATGAATATTAGAGCTGAACGATAACATACAAGTGCATACTTTGTTTCTGCAATCAAGTATTGCTCCATTTATGGAACATTTGCTTTGAAATCTGTCAAAGTTCTTGTGGGAGGAGGGGAATAATTGCATAAAAAGTTATTCTTGTTCAATCATCTGAAAAGTTCGGAGTATTACATATTATTAACTATGTAGAGGAATATGTGGTTATCTTGCCACACTTGCAAAATCCAGGTGAATTAAAGACAAAGGGAATGTCAAAGGATTGTGCAAAGCTTCATGGCTACTATTCATTGTGGCTCTTTTAATGTTTTGCCAGATAGGATCCAATTTGTCTGATTTTAATATATTCTCATAAACCATTACAGAAGTTATAATGGTTTATGAGAATATAATCAGCTAATCAAATTCGATGCTTTCACCATCCAGAGAATGTATAATGTAATGCACATACAGAAGCACCTATATAATCTATCAACAGTCAGGAGTTTATGTCCTGTTGAAATAAACCCAGGCTCCTCTAAATGCTATAGTCTAAAGTGAAAATATATCCATATTATATTTTAGCTTTTTTCTTTTTCATTCTACTTCTCCTTTGCTTCACATTAGTCCTAGTCTTTCAATAGGACGGGTTCCATGCAAAGTGCATGTACACTTCTATCTAATCAGAAAGTTAAGCTCCTGGCAGATATTAAAAAATAGTACAATTAGATGCCAGATATGTATGGAGGGAGGTGCAATATTTGGGATGGGAAATAAACTTCCTCTGAACCCAACTGTGTCACTGTGGATCTACCCATAACCTATTCCTGCTGATCAGGCAGGGGGTTGTTCTGGCCTGGACCCAGGGCTGTCCCTATCTCCTATCAGGTTCCAGGCCCAGGGCCATATTGGGGATGGTTGTTGTATGGTTGTGGCCATCATCTGCCTGGTGTCTTAGTTGAGTAATCCATTGGGGCACCAGACCATATTGCCATCATCAGCTTCTGATGTCCTCTTCTCACCTGCTACAACTTGATGTACTATTACCTGTTGGGAACTGGATGTTGGGTTGGCAAACAAAGATATTAACAATTCCTTTGGAAGGTTTTCTTCATGGGGTTCTGCGCACCCCCCACCCTTCATACCCCCTCCTTACAACTTCCAGAATTCTTGACATTGGAGCCCAAATCATGTATTGCCCCATGGTCACTGGCAGTTCAGCACTGGAAGAACCAATGGGCACCCCAGAGTTTAACCCCTTTTCCTGGACCACCTAATGCCAGTTCTCTCAAAGCCCCTCACCCCTTTTTGGGCCAGGAATTTGACCAGGCCAAATGGTCTTAAATCAGCTTTTCCAGGATTTCTGGGGTAAATGGGGCTAGGTCAACCCCTTAAGTACCCAATTTATAACATTCAGTGGGTATCAAACAGGGGAAAAAAATCCTTAAATACTCATTCCTGGGTTAAGTGGCCTAGCTCAGTTTCTTGGTCTCCTGGCTCAGTCTCTCAGTCTGTTGTCCATCTAGCTAATCCAATAGGTAGGTGGACAACAGGACTAATGAGGTCAATGGGCTCCTGGGTTGATTAATTTGGATCTGCCCCTCTCCAAACAAACAAGAAAAAAAACCCTTTGCACTGGGTTCTTCTCCCTGTGTTGGTTTCTCAGAGTGAACTTGCAGAGCATATTTCCAGGAGGAGAGTTCTCACTCCACCCCATTCACTCTATCCACAATGGGGAAGAAACAACAAAATAATGAAAAGGGGAAAAAACACGGAAAACACTGGGGTCAAGCCCCTTAACTCAAGGACTGCTTGTTGGGGATTCTGCCACTTTAAACTTTGGACAGCCATTTCCAAGACATTCCTATTCTGATGGGTCCTGAAGTTGATTAGTGGTCCTCCAACAGCTCTAGATAGAGGATCTGCCTCTTCCTCCTGCCACTGGTCACAGGCAGCTGTTGGCAGGGGAGACTCCTAGCATTGCCTCCATCTGCTGGTCATAGTCCTCTTTTGACTGCCCCTCTCTGAGCCCAGAAATACCCTCCTGTGCCTTCTGCCCACCTATCTGCAGGGAGCACACACTGCAAAAACATCGCAGCAGGTTTCCTACTCTGTCCAAGCCTCCTGCTGTATTTGAGGTAAGTGTTCTTTGGGTGAATCTCTTGGGGCTTCTCTCTTGCCTCAATATTCTCCCTTCACAGGCTGTATGGGCTAACAATCCACTAATTGTTGAACAAAGCCATAGATAGCCCCAGGGCTGTTTGAGACACTGGTGTGTCCACAACCAGGTCCAACAATCAGCTATTTAGATGCATGCATATTTTTTTAGAAGACCTGGGACTCTGGAATCCTAGGATTGGGGAGTTTCTCTCCCATCACAGGGTCCCTGTGCCCTCAGCTCCCCACATTGTGGGTGCTTCAGCCCATTCCCCAAGAAATCTATGTTTGGCATCAGGATTGGGGCTCTACAAGTACTACTGACAACCCCCATCCAATGCTAAGACTGACATCCAGTTGATTGTCATCCTCAGAAGATTGGTAACCAGTGAATGAGGGAGGAAGCAGTGCACCTTGGGATGCTGGAGGACTCAGAAATGGTCTATTATATGATGTGTGTCACCACTGCCTCCAGGCTGCCAAGTGGGGTTAGCACAGAGGAGCCACAGGACAGCACAGCACGGGCTCCAGGCAGCTGCTGAAGGAAGCACTGGGCAGCAGGAAGGAGGCAGGCCTGCTTTTGCCCTGTGTAGAGCAAACTTCTTCCCCACCGTCACTCCTGCTGCTGCAGCTGTTCGGTATGAGCAGGCAAGTCTACACCAAGCACAGGGCAGGTTGAGGCTGTGCATGGATCCCTGCCAGTAATGCAGGGCTTGGGCCAGTGGCTGTTGCTGTGTGGGCTGCCTAGAAAGGCAGTTTAGTGCAGAGCCACCCTAGCTCCACTGCATGCCCAGGCATCTGCAGGATGTGCCACAGGTGGGTGGTGCAGGGCAGTCATAGCATGGGCTAGGTTGAGGCTCTGAATGCATCTGGATGATATGTTCCTGCTTGGACCAGTCTGGAGCAGGTGCGGGGCACACTGGGGCTGCACACTGTTGGCAGTGGTGGGGAGGTACCACAGGGCATGTGGGCTCCAGGTTACTGCAGCGCAGGAGTGGGGGCAGGTGCTGACCAGCTCAGGGGGCACATGCAGGGGGCTCCCATGCACCCCGTCATACCCACAGACCCTCCCTCACAAAACCCACAACCTCCCACACACAATCGCACACCTAACAAACATGACATCCACCCACAGACCCCCCTCACAACACCCCCCAACAATCCCCACACCCCCTCCCACACACCCCCACATGCCTCTTGGGGGAGCCCCACTCACTACTACCTACATAGGTAGCCACCCCCCCACACACCACACAAACCCAGAGCGGTTCAGCAGGAATGCCCTCTGTGTGTGTGTACACACACACACACACACACCTCCACACACACCCCACAAATACCATACCCACATACATATCACAAACCCCATACCCACCCACCCACATCCACACACATACATCCCTCTTCCCCACACCCCACATACACATACATGCTTACAGCCCCCCAGAAACTCCATACCCCTCACCCCTCCACCCAAGGTACCCTCTAAGTTGCATGCATGCACAGCCATGCACAACTAAAAGTGTGGCCACACACCGCCTTTTCAAGGCTGTGCACCAAGAGAGCAACTAAAGGTCAGCTCCTAGGCAAGGAGGGGGCGGGAGCCTTGTGGGGGCTCCACCAGCTCTGGGGAAGTGCTCCACTGCCCCACATCAGGACCAGGGAATGGAGCACTTCCCCAGAGCTGGCGGAGCCTGCGCCAGCCCCCTGCCCCAACCTCCATCCCTGCCTTGCCTCACCTTAGGGAGGAGCCACTGCCTGCCCTGAGTGAGGCTCTGCCAGCTCTGGAACACTGCTCCGCTCCCCTGCATGGCCTCAGGGAGCAAGGAGACACATGGTGTCAGGGCTGGGGAGTGGAGCAGTGTCCCAGAGCTGGCGGAGCCTCACTGGGGCAAGTAGTGG
>NW_017728906.1:17491011-17496915 GCF_001723895.1 Crocodylus porosus
CCCAGCCACCAGGCCCCAGCCCCCTGCACTCAGCCCCCTTCAGTAAGTGTCCCACACCAGACCAAGGTGCCATGGTCAGAAATCTAGGTGGCATGCTCACAGTCCACTACTTCTTAGAGGGAACATTGCTCCTGCAATATATAAGAGTAAGACTTCATTTTGAATAATTACATAATTACCTCTATATACATAACACACACAAACCAGGACAAAAATATCTTTTTAAAATAAAATTAAATTATGTTACTATGGATGGTTCATTTTTAGTATATATATATTTTTTCAGTTTCAAGATGGCAAACCCCCTTCCCAAAAGGAGTTCTTCTGGTGGCAAAGGTCAGGGGAACGGAGAATAGGACTTCTGGTCCCAAGATGGTGATCGGGGCTGGGGCATCTGTCAAGGGCTGGGGCTACCCTCAACAGCTCACCAAAACTCATTAAGGAGCCCTCTAGCTGAAATAATTGCCTGCCCCAATCTATGCAGTGCCTTATGTTATGGGTGCTACACAAATCATCTAGGAAGTATAGTGATTGCCTTGAATAGCTTATATTTTAGTAATGTTTCCTGGGCAATACCCATGATGTTTTTCAATGCATTGCTCCCAGTTTATTTAGAGATTTGTACTCCAACAATTCTTATGTCCAATCACAGCTGGCAATGTGAAAAAGAACTTATTAGAGAATTTCAGTTACTTGTATCTGGCCAAGTCGTACTTAAATAGAAGTTTGGTACTTAATGTATTTCCATGTATACCTTCACTATGCAGAGCTACCCTTAAATTTAATTATGTTAAATGTAATGCAAATTCCATGCCTTTTACTTTCACAGCCTAGGATAAAAGTGTCACGCTTTACTTTAAGAACTCATTTTGCATAACAATGTTAAGTTCCATATATTACCTTAAAATGTAAAATATATAATTCTATGGCTGAAAATGCATGAGAAGAATATATTCTGCAATTTACGAAAGAAAATATACCCCCAGTGGAATACGACACCTGTATATTAATAAGCCTACTTATAGTTTTGCCAAAGCAGGTAAGTTTATTTTTTTAAAGGTAGCTAAGGAATCCATCATTGTGAGGAAACCTCCAGGGCCCATGATAATCCTTCATGAGCTGCAGATGTATGGGCAAGATTGAGGTATGGCTAAGAAGCCCTTGCATGACATAAAAATGACTTTTTTATTTTGAAGTTATTGGGTCCTACTGACACTAAATGGGAAGGAAGGAGGAAAGAAACTGTCTTCCCTGAAGATAGTCTAAGAATTAGTATGTATAGGATTATACTTAATAATCGTGTAAGTATTAAGAAATGAGGATCATGTTAGTTGGCTGTCCATGGATCGAGAAGAGAAAAAGGGAACAGCATACTATAATTTCTTACTCATTCATACATCCCAATGTAATGTTAGTTTTCCTTGCAATAGATTTTAAAACAACATTCCAGAATTCCCATTTTGTTGAAAATTGAAAAAAATGAGTTCTATACTTCAGATAATTACATTTTTCCTTTTATGCATGTAACTGGGTTGTATATTGTAGGTGGTTTTGTGTGTGTGTATGGGGGGGTGTTTTATGTGGGCAAGATATGCCCTATCATTCTGGCCATGTGCTCAGCACATGGCAAAATGGGGCCTGTCTATGGGCAAAATATGTAAAACCCTCTGGCCTAATTGGCCAGAGGAAGCCTCAGGTACAGGGAGAAAAAGTCTGTCTCAGAGTTTGTGACTCTTATTTTCTCCCTCTTCCCCCCTGCCCCCGCTTTTTTTTTTCTTCCTTAAGTGGGTTAATGCCATGCGGGTATTAATCCCTGGAGAGCACTGGCCAGGAATGGGACTGACTGACCTTGCAGTTACTGATCACTTGTGGTTGGGAATCGTAGTGTCTCAGCATTGTGGTATAGCTGACACTGGGTGTCCAGGCTGCAACCACACACCTGGGTCCTTTTTACTGTTTCATAACTATTGCATTTCAGCCTAGCTGTGTGGCTGAATCCCAACTATATGTTTGGCTGACACATTTATGCCAGGGTAAAACCTGGCATGGTTTGAGCCAGGGTGAGACCTGGCACTTCTTGTTGCTCCAGGTCTCGTTGTGATATAGGCCTGGTCATCTTTTTGCTGCTCAGTCCAGACCCAGTAAGATAGGCCTGGGCCTCATTTGGTCCCTTTTGTAGTTTATACCCCAACCAAAGTGTGTGGTTGGGCTCTAGTTGTAGTTCAGGCCCAAGCTGAGATAGGTCTGAACTTTCCTTCCAGTTCTTTTGCAGTTTCTTTTCTGCCCAGGAAAGCTGGGATTGGGACTAGGAATTTTGGGGTGTGGTATGTTGATGAAAGCCACAGTTAACCCCTCAAAGCCACCATGTGGAGATGGACATCAGTGCTCTACCACTCTTTAGGATCAATGGAACCCCTTGCAATGCAGAAGGACCCAGGCTCTCGAGCAGCTCCGTGCAATGCAGTGAACCCAACAAGCAGCTCATAGAACTCTCTGATGTGGGCTCCCCTCTCCAGTCCATTCCTGAAGGTCACATAGAGGGGTGCAGGCCTCCAGAAATACTCACTGGGGAGCCCTTAGTCCCAGACTGCCAGGGTATGGGTGAAACTTCCCCAAGGGGGTGCCACCTATAGACTGTTCCATAGTTAATAGTGTTTTAAAATGATAGTTAATGTTTTCTTTTGTTTTATTTTATTCTATGTAATAAATTTGGATGTTTGTGTTTACACTGTGAGGAGGGTGATTTGTTCATATGGGACACCCTGTGTTTCCCAGGTGGTGGGAGTTGGGGCTCAAGCCAAGGTAAAGAATATTTGGTACCCCAAAACTGAATCTGGCCATAATTTCCCACAAAATGTAATTTGGGGTTCAACTAGCCCCGTTGAAGAGTTCAGAATACATATGGTACTATGCTGAACTAAGAGAATAAAAAATCTTCTGCTTTGCTTTACCCACTTCCTTGACTTGCTTTTACCTCTAGGTTCTGACAGACATGGGAAAAAATGCTTTACTGGAAGAGGAAGTGCGTTAGTTCGACCCGACTTTCCAACGTCTGTATAGATCATGTACTTCAGTGGAGCTTTTTGGTTCTTTCATCTAAAGCCAATTCAATCAGCTATTAGATAAAAGTGATGAAATGCCCTGCTGAAGTGCACAGTCTATACAGACTTTGGGCAACACAGGTCAAACTAACACAATGCCATTTCTGGGCATGTGCTGCACTCTGTGGGGGTGACCTCACTTGAAATTCAGATGCTCTTTTCTTGTGGGTTTTTTTTGTCCCCTCACATCCTTAAGCAGAAAATTAAATCTACAAAGATATTAGAAGGTGATCTGTATGTGAATTGTGTCAGAGGTTTGCCTAAGACTCAGCCCAGTGTTATTCAGAAGTTAAGCAAAAAAATTATGGAAAACTATAACAAGCAAATAAAAGATTCAGCCCCCTTCATTCCTTTTCCTCACTGCTACAGTGTGCTAGTAATTAGATATAACATTATTCTATGTTGTTAGAAATACAGGATTAAGACAGCATAAAAAATGGAGAATTTGAGATGTTGTTACCACTATTGGTAACACCATATAAGCAGCAGGGATAATCTATTCTATTATTTATATCTATCTATGTATCTATACATAGATATATATATAGGCATCATGTTCCAACAAAGAATGAAAAGCTGCTTTTATCATGTATACTTTAATTACTTAAATGATTTTTTTTTGTTTAGATGTGGTTATATTTTTTTTGGTGTGCAGATACTGTTCCAAGTTTTAAAATAAATCCCCATAAAATGAAATATTTGCATATTGGCAATACAAAGGAATTCAAAATTTATTTATGGTTTATTTATGATCTGTTTTACTTTCTAGGATCACCTAAACTTCTAAGTTGCTTGCTGGTGAATGACCTTCCTATTTAAATGTATTTTAATCAATAATGAATTTTACTTTCATAGTGTCTCAGAGAGAAAGGGAAGTATCACTTCAGTTTTTTGATGGAGAACAGCATACATTTAATAAAACACCTGATTAATGCTCAGTCTACAGTAGCATAAGATTTAGGCACGTAAGTGCCTAATCCGATTAGGTGCTGTTGAAAATCCCATGTCTGCATCATTTGGTGCCTAGATAAATATGTATCTAGACACATCATCATATGATGATAATGATACACTGGTATGTACAGGTTTAATAGTCAGTGGGATTTAGAGCAGATATACAAATAATATATATCTAAACCTGCTTCTAAGGACCTGTCCAAGATAGAAAGGGTGTTGCAGGGCATTGGGTGCCTGCCACTTTAAGGGGAGAGGCTGGCAGCTACCAGGTGCTTGATGAGGGCAGCCATTTTGGAACACTAGGCATATAAAGGCTGCAGTTTTCTGCGGCCAGCCAAGGCAGAAACATCACCTGACTAAGCAGCATGGAACATCTAGAGGTAAAAGCAGGAAGCTCCTGGTCTGGGCAGGACCTAAAATTGCACCCTGCCATGGAAGGGTGGTCTGGTGGGGCTCCTAGTGGCATGGGAACCACCAGGAAATGCCAAGCCAGTTACCTGCCCAGTGAAAGGTGGGTAGGGGTGCCTTAACTCCAGCCCTCACCATCTAGTGGGTAATTCTGAGAGCTGGGGGAGTAGTGTGGGGCAGGTATGTCCACGCATAGATGCCTGAGCCCAGCAGGGATGCAGATCCCAGACACCCTGTATAGACCATTGGGAGGCCCCACACAGAGTAGGGCTGAAGTTGGAGTAGGTCTGAAGGGCTGTGCATGTGAGGGGGCTGAGTAGGGCTGAAGTGCAAGTAGGCCTGAAGGACAGTCACAGGGATGTGCTGAGTAGGGCTGAATAGCAGTAAGCCTGAAGGCCAGTGCAAGAGCCAGCCCCATGAGAAATTGGCTGCAACCATGAGACACAGACACCAGGGCGGGGCATAGTGTGGAGTTGCCCAGTGAGGGGCTTGGGGCAGAATTAGCCCAGGGTTTGGCTCAAGGCCAGATCATGTAGCGTAACGGAACTTGCAGGAACCAAAGGACTGTGTGGTGAGGCCAGTATGTGAGTAATGAAGCCTGATGGGCAAAGAGGGGCTGCTCAAGGAGGAGCAAGGGCAGTGGAGTGTGGTAATAATGGGCAGTATGCCAGAGGCCCCAGTGAGATGGGGAGCAGAGTGGAAGAGTCCTCCTTTAAGAGGGGAGGTGGTGTGAATGAGTGGGTATATGGAGCCCAACTTTGGACTAGGTTTGCTCTGGTCTCAGACCAGGGAGTAATATTATTCTGGATGCCATCTGCAAGGCATGAGCTACAGTGTAGGGAAGGTTTGGAGCTGCACCTAGCGCCCCCTGGCATTGGGGCAGGAAATGGGTAGTCTGCTGCATTGTACCAACAGTTTATGGAACAGAAAAGTCATGGTAGGTGAGACTGGGAGGACTGCCCTGTGGAGACAGGTGGGTGGGCCAACATAAGTCCCAGCCCCAAGAGTGCCCCCCATCACAAATGGGCATTAATGTGTGGGTAGGAAGTGAGGGTGGAGTAATGGCTACTCCTACGATTCACCCCACTCCTTAAATCATGCATATATATTTCAGCAAAAATACTAATAGAATCATAGAATCAATGAGTCGAAAGGGACCTAGACAGATCATCTAGTCTGACCCCCCGCCATGGGCAGGAATGAGCACTGGGGGTGGGAGGGGTCATTAGACCCCAGCCAGGTGCCTATCTAGTCTTCTCTTGAAGATTTCCAGGGAAGGTGAGAGCACCACCTCTCTGGGAAGCTTATTCCAGGCTCTGGCCATGCTTACAGTGAAGTAGTTATTCCTAATATCTAACCTAAACCTATCCTCCCTCAGCTTGTGGCCATTGTTCCTAGTGACTCCAAGGGGGGCCCTGGTGAACAGACTTTCCCCGAG
>NW_017728906.1:17497015-17513312 GCF_001723895.1 Crocodylus porosus
CCAGGCTCTTTCTTCCTCCCCTTCTTGAAAATAAGGACCACATTGGCCCTTTTCAAGTCTTCAGGGACTTGGCCCGAGCACAGGAGTCCTCAAACAGCCTTACCAATCGCTCCGTGATTACACCAGCCAATTCCCTCAACACCTGTGGATGAAGGTCATCCAGACCCGCCAACTTGGATATATCTAAGCCTTCTAGGTAGTCCTTAACTAGGTCTGAACTAACAGTTGGGGGACTCGCATCCTTCCTGGGCCTCTCTACACTCTCTCACCTGAGAGCAACCCATTGTCAGCAGACAGGAACACGGAGGCAAAGAACTTGTTAAAGAGTTCTGCCTTCTCTCGTGCGTCCATCACCAACTGCCCTGCCCTGCCTCGTAGGGGTCCAATGTTACCCCGAGACTTCTTGCTACCTATATACTTGAAGAAGGACTTTTTGTTATCCTTATTCCCAGAAGCTAATCTAAGCTCCAGTGCTGCTTTAGCCTTCCTTATCAAATCCCTACAAGCTTGGGTCAGGGAGGTGTACTCCTCTTTGGTCCCTGCCCCCTGTTTCCACCGTCAGTACACTTTTTTCTTTGCCCTCAGCCTGGATATCCGCGCTTAGCCATGAAGGTTTCTTGGACCCTTTTCCCGCCTTCATGCACAGTGGAATTGCGTCCTGCTGTGCCCCAAGGATAGTCTCCTTGAGGAAAGACCACCTTTCCTGGACCCCCATACTAGCTACATCCTGGGCTCCAAGAGCCTCCCTGACTACTGCCCTGAGCACATCGAAGCTGGCTTTCCTAAAGTCAAGCAGTTGTGCTGTGCTAGTTACCCTCCCCCACCTTTCTCTGAATAGCAAACTGAATCATTTCCCCTAGCATCCCTTGTACTAGCACATCCCCCACCAGGTTGTCCCCAGAGGCTAACACCAGATCCAGTATGGCGTTTGTCCCAGTGGGGACAAGTACCTCCTGCACGAGGTATAGGTCCTATATGCACATCAGGAACCTTCGTGAGTGACTAGACCTGGCTGACTGTTCCTCCCAGTTGATGTCAGGGTAATTCATATCACCCATGACCATAACATCCTTTGCACACACGGCCTCCTCCAGCTGCCTGGAGAATTCCAGATCCAGCTCTTCCTCCTGATGTGGTGGCCTGTAGTAAACCCCTACCACCAGATCCCTCTCCCCATGCCCTCCTTGAAGTTTGACGCACAGGGTCTCAGCTAAGCCTCCCTCTGGTCTCATTTGGAAGGTAGAATTGGTATACTGTTCCCTAACATAAAGCTCAATCGCCCCACCTTTTTTCCCCCTTCCTATCTCTTCTAAACAACCTATAGCTTTCTATGTCTAATGCCCAGTCAAATGCTTCATCCTACCATGTCTCCACTAGGCCAACCAGGTCAATTTTACTACTTGCAAGCAGGAGAGCAAGCTCCTCCTGCTTGCTCCCCATGCCTCTTGCATTAGTGAAGAGACACCTTAATCCCCCTGTGGGAGCCCTGGGCACCCCCCGCCACCTGAGAGAAAACTTGTCCCTTGGTATATACCTAAGTTCTTACCTGGACAGGTCCTACACCTGGTTGAGTTTTCTCTTGCTCCTGTGGATCCCCATCCCCCAATGAACTTAGTTTAAAGCTCACCAGAGGAGGTCAACTAGCCTGTAAGAAAACAAACTCTTACCTTTTGGGGGAGAGATGGAGACCATCTCGCCCCAGGACGCCCTCTGCTCTGAAGTGCAGGTCATGGTCCAGGAAGCCAAATCCGGCGTGATGACATCAACTCCGGAGGCACCAGTTCACCTCATGGATGCAGGCGCTCTGCCACTGATGACCTCCACTAACTGGGAGGAGGGACAAAAAGGCCACCTGGGCCCCCAACTCTCTAAGCTTGGCCCCCAGAACCCTGTAGTCATCCATGATCTGGTCCAGACTACTCCGGGCCGCATGGATGAGGAACATAGGATAGTAGTCGGAAGGGTGGATGAGATCTAATAATCTAATAGATTATTCTTCAGACTTTTTATTAGTTTTATCCTGCCTGGTACATTGTTTGGAGAATGTCTACCAGCACAGAAGAACTGCTTACATACAGCTCTTCTTCTATAGGTAGTGGGAAGCTAGGCATCTGTGTGACTACACTGTTGTACTCTGTCATGTCTCAGGACTCCATGAGTGGCCAGGGACATGCAGACCTGGACGAATCTTCCAGGCAAAAACTACAAACTGAAGGTGACTCCATGCAGTAGAGATCCTGGACTTTCCTGTTTACAGTGCTCTTTCTCATTTGAGAAACAGAATGGTCTATGCTTGCTTTTAAAGCTATTATCAATACCATAAATTATTTTTATATACACTGTGCTAACTAACGGGTGATTTACACTAATTTCACTCTTGTGAAAGGACATTTTGCAGCTGGAAGGAAATAAAATTATGGTGATTCTTAGTTTTTCAGTTTAGTGTTAATTAACTGCAATTTTTAGACATTCTAACACATTGATGATAATGTACAATGTGTTATGCCACCTGTTTATTCCTTGTTTCATAAAGAGCTTTCAGCATACATTAGTGGAATCCCAATTTTCAACTTGCTTGCTTTTGTTTTAACTAAAAAAAAAAAAGGTTTTTAACTTGGTTTCTTAATTGCTTCATGTGTGATACAGGCAGTAATTCCATGGCTGCATGTTAAATGAATGGACCAATATCAGTAGTGCCTCATACTCAGTAAAAGGTGGAAATGAGATTAAAGCCATTATGTATTCCATTTCTGGTTGTGCATATGCAGTGCAGTGGATCTTCCAATGGTTCATTACTCAGGAAGGCCCCAAGGATAGATTTTCAAATAGTTTATTAGGCTCTGTACGCTGTGCTCTGAGTGTCGCTACTTACAGGCACCTGGATTCTGTTTCTGGTCAATTAGGGGTTTTCCGATTGCAGATTACACTCTATTTTTTTTTCTTTTTTTACATCAGTGCATCCCTTTTCTGGTCTTGACCACCATGGCTTGTTCTAATTAGTTAATCAGAAGGCTCCTGATTAAATTAACTGTACTGACAAGACTGTTGGTAATCTATCTGGGGCTCCTGCCTCCCCTTTCTCCTGTCCATATGCCAACCAGGTGTTCCAACTCAAAACAAAATGAAAAGGTCACAGATAAACTCATGATAAGTCTTTTACAATTTGCTCGATGATCAGGGCACAGTACCTGTTAGAATCAGTCCATACTTCAACAATTTGGTGAGTTCATATGTAAAACAAAGTATGCAGAAATGTTCCTGCATTCACAATTGAAGGTTCTCTTCTTGCACTCTGTCTGAGGGTCTCACCCTCAGGCCCCCATTGCCAGATACTCCTCCAGGTGTCTGGGCTTCCAGAGGTCCCCTATAGATCTCATGCTGTGGCTGACTCTTCCTGCAGAGCCAACTTTCCCTGCTCTCCCGCCATTACAGCTTTCCCAGGCACTGTGCCAGCTCTCCCTGGCATTCTGGCTTTCCCTAGAGCTATGGTGGTCTTTTCCTGCATAGTGCCAGCTCTCCCTGGCATGCCAGTCTTCCCCTGCATATTTCTGGCTTTTCTCCAGAGTCAGCACAAGGCTACTGGTTACACTGGAAACTGCTGAGCACTCACCCAGATGCACCTGGCACAGATTTCTAAAGCATGGCTGGGGCAGCTCTGGGGTTGATTGAGGCTCCTCCAGTGCTGCTGCATCTCCTCCTAAGAAGTAGGAGACTCTTTTGGCCCTTCCTGCTTCTCTAGGCTTTGGGACAGTGGGAGGCGGTTTCCCACAGGCTCCTAAAGATGGTAATAACCTTGTATTAGAATTGTAAGACTCTTAGCTCCCATTGCTTTCAATTGGAGTGAGGTATCTGCTTTCCCAAATTCCAATAGGCCACACTCTGCATCTTTAGTTATTTACATATCCTAGAGTTCAATCCAAAGCCAACTGAATGTGATACAAATTGCTAGACTTTGAGTCATTTTATGAAGGTATTGCCAGAATGACATTTCCAATTGTGCGATTAGAAGATATGTCTGTGAAATTGGCAATGATAGCTGGTTAACACTTCCTGTCAAGATCTCCTAGCCCCTAAAAGTACAATAGCGAACATATACAAAAAACCTGAAAGGAGAAAGCTGTGGCAAGTTACACTTTTATCATCATCAAAACAAAGGAAGGAAAAGACTTTATCAAAAGCACATGCTCTAAAGGAAAATCTTTCTAACCTTAGAAAGAAATATATATTTCAAAGGCATTGGTCTGGCATGAAGAACTGAAATTCTAACTGCAGTGTCAAGGAAAATGTAAAGATGTGTTTAACAAATCCCATTAGGATGTTAGTAGGAACATTGACAGAGTACTTTATTTTTCCTGTTTAATATTTGCCTCATTTTGGTAGGCATAAATATAGAACCATGGGTTCTGAACATAAGGGACCCTGTTGAAAATCTAGCCCTCAGACGCTTCTACTTCCTTGAGGTGAATTTGTATGTATGTGAGAAAATAGGTTATTTGGATTCTTTCCAGGCATGACAGGTTTGAAATAGTCTGTAAAAAGTGCACTTACACAGTTACGATTCACTTAGAAATAAGGTGGGGTGAAGGGGGAAGAACTCACAAAAATAAAAAACTATTTTTCTTGTCTCCGCTTGTTCTGTGAGCAGAATATCATTGTGTTAGATATTGAGCAGGATATAGGATTAGAGTGAGGTTTGAAATGCCCCTTTAGAACAGTAGGGATCTGCACTCCTATTTTCCTCTTAAGCTTTCCTGACAGCTGCAGAAACTGTTATTCCACAACCCCTCCCCATCCCACTTCTGCTTTTTTATGTGCTAATTCCCTGTCTGCATCTTCTTACTGCAAATCAAACTAAAATTGTTCTTAAATTACTTGTAAAAATGCACTGGCAAAAATAATTAGTTTTCCCAAGTATGTGTCTTTGCACTTTTCATCAAGGTAGTCAGATTCTCTACATCAGACTTCACACAATATGTTGACTGTAGCTGTAGGAACTCTGTATGGGTCTATTTGAGATGGGTTTCATAAAATGAATCCTGCAGTTCAGTCTACAGGGGGTCACTAGACATGAATCAATCCCTATGGGTTGGAATTTAACAAACTTCACTTTTCAAGGGCAACCTCTGAATGCCTTCTTTACAGTACTCCCTCCAGATCTTCACCAGCTTATCTAAACAGCTATAAAACCCCAGCAAAGGTCAGATTACTTCAAGGACTCAATTACTTGTCCTCTGTACCTTTTTTTCTAGGAGCAGGTGATCTCCAACTACTTTCTTTACTAAAACCAGCAATTCCCTTGTGAGTTTGAAAGAGAATTTTGTGTTTTCTTGATGTGGAACTATACCTTATTTATATTTGTGAACATATCAAGCCCTGAACTTATGTTTTATGAATGTGATCAAGGTTCAATGGAAATATTTTGCACAACTTAAATGCTGCCACAATTAGCAGCTTATTGACTGGGACACAATATTAAACAATCTTTCCACTGACTTCAACAGACTATGTCAGACCCACTATCATTTGCTAAACTTAATATTTTTCTCCAATTGTTATCATTAGTGATAAGATACATTTCAAAAGATTTGGAATTGTAACTAAGAAGAGCATTCAAATATATGATAGTTACTCGTTTTCATCATAATGCTTCTCTAAATATAGAAACCAGGATGAAATTATAGGTCCAATTCCCAGTTTTTCTTAGCTTTGGCTAAGTCAGAAATAAAAAACTAATACAACAACCCGCCCCCCCATTTCTCAAAGTTTCTTGAAATTTCCCTTTTTGACTGTAGGGCAAGGGGAAAAACTCAAAACTTCTGGAACCTCAAAAAACTTAAAATTCTGCTTAGCTAGAGTTTTAGATAAAGGTTTAAAACTATTAGGTCTCCTATTTTATTTTCCTATTCGTGCTGCACATTCCTATTTTGTGTTGTGCATGTCCAAAGCAAAATCCTGACCGAAGTGCTGGATGAAAGGTAACATGCTCTAAATCTCCAGAAAAGTACATTGACTGGCTGACAGCTGACCTGCCATTTATAATTAATGTCAGAACAGCAGTAAATCAAAATGACTACGTTTCCACCTGATATAACTTGTCTTCTGTCATGTCCCCTTTAAATCTCTTTCAGTACACTTTATCTTTATTGGCATATCTATTTCAAACCCCTTTCTGAGCCATATTTTGATGGTTGGTTTGTTTGTTTGTTTGTTTTTACCTAGTTGATCCCATTTTCTCACATTGTAATTTGCTTTAGTTGAACAACATTACCCTAATTAAGAAAAAAATTAAACCAGGATTTCTCTTTAAAATATCTAGGTCTTACCTTCTTTCTTACTACACTCATGAAGACTATCTGTTAGAACAGCTGTCTGAACAATAGAGCACATCTTGTAGTGAGAGGCTAAACTGTTTTAGCCATAATAAAAGTTATCTTAGCATTTCAGATACTCGGAAAGATTTTTTTCTCTTTCCTCTTTATCTCCTTTTATATCGCACAGAAATAAGAAATCTCATCGCATATTCTGCTAGATATCATTTGCATACTGCCAGCATCCTCAACTGGCTTCAGAAATCAGCAGATTCAAGAGAATTAAAAAAGGAATAATAAGATGATCAGTGAAGGCAAGTGAGATAGGGAACAAATATGTGAAAGAAATATAAAAGGAACATATGAATGAAGAGTAGCACTCAAGGGACATTTGGGCATCTCTCTCATTACTCTAAGTACATGCTTCCCATTAAAAAATACTAATGCTGTACAAAAATGGAGGGAAAAACCAACAGGAATTTTAGCAAATTCAAATATTTTTCATCCTATACATTTCATTTTAAATGTTGCTGTACCTACCAAAAAGAGGGATGACTCAGGAACATAACCAGGAATAGATAAGGGGAGCACCAGGTCTGAGGGAGTACCAGAATGGATGTCCCTGTAGATTCTGCACTTGGTGGTCACAACAGCTGTTAAGTGTAGGGACCTTTCTACTGCAATTGTGAAGCTCCCGGCTCTCCATTGCTGCATTGGAAATGCCGTGTGGTAACGAATGACTGCAGGAAAGAGACACAAAAGTGCCCATCGGGTTTGGAAAACTCTAGCCCAGGGCAGAAACCCTACTTGTAACCCCTCTGGGCCCACTGTACCCAACTCGGTATTCTTTGTTCTCTTGAAAATATACACTTTATAAAACATTCTCCATCAAACCAAGCCAGGCTGCAAGGGCGCATCTCCACAAGAGGGAATGTATGTTTCCCCAGAGACAACTAACGGTGGCAGAAATGTGTGGCCTCTACTAGCTGTCCCTGGGCACATCTGTGCACACATGTTCTTGTGCATGGCAAATCGCCCTGGGTGGCATAGGGGAGGCTAAGGCCAGGACTGGGGCTGGCCCCAGTAGCCTTACCTGGGATCCTGGGGTCTCCTGGCACTGCAGCAGTGGAAATGTGACTGTGCAGAGACTGGCCCAAACCTGGAGTGTGCTACTGGCTGGTCAGGCTCTGTTTTTGGGTGGTGCATGCTGCTGCCTCATGCACCACACTGCTGTTGTTTTTTTTTGGCTCAGTTTGTTTTGTTTACATTAGGATATCCCAGTGTCAAAAAAACCCCACCATGCTGCTAATTAGCAGCATGGTGAATATACGCACATGTGCATTTGTGGACATGTGCCCCAACAGTCCAAATAGAATAATGTTAATTTAAATCTCCAGCAGGTTTCCAGCAGTATCAGCCTAGTAAGCCACTTTTCATTTACGGTTCTCTAACAGGATTGTATTTGAAAAAGGAATTTTCCCATTTCAAAATGGAAACACTGAAAACAAGAAAGTCTGATTCTGGTGACTGAGGAGATAGGAGCACAACAAATGCAACCAATCAAAAATTGCAGGGATAAAGGCCAAGGACATATAAAAAACAAAAAGACATTTTATAAAAATAAAATGCAGCAGATTATTTTTCCTCATCTGTGTCTCCTGGATGTTTTTGAAGAATAAAAAATTCTCAGAACAAAGGAAGCCCTAGTTTCCAGGAAAGATATTAACCAACTCTGTTAAATGAAAATTATCGTTACAGTAACTGAAAACAGAAGAACCCTATAATGTAATCCTCTGGAAGAGCAGAAACCAAATACTAAAGTCTACCTTATGTACCTGATCTTAACCAGAGAAAATAAATATAAGCAAAGAAAATAGATCCATGACATGCTCCCACATACTTTAAATACTAAAAAGCATTTAGTAAGAAACAAAACTGGCTCACATAGAATTCAATAGGAATTTTCCTTTTCATTTATTTGGGAATTGGGTAATCATATAAGTTTTATTTCATTATGATTCTTTGTATATGCAGCTTACACAAATAGTAGTACAGGCTTCCCTCACTTTATGCTGTACATGTGTTCATGGAAAATGGTGCACAACTCAAATTCACATAAAAGGAAACCACTTTACAATGTAACAAATAGGGATACGTTCCAGGACCTCAACTGTACTGACCCCCAGGTCCATTTCTACCACTTTTACAACACAATTTTGGTACTCACCAACATCAGACAGTTCACAGAAGCACAGGGTTGTGATGAATGTTTAGCTGGTGTGAAGAGAGGGTAGTGAAGGGTGCTGGTGTTAGTGAAGTTCTCTTGTACTTCATTGATGGACCAGAGAGAGGGATAGGCTATAAGCTAGTGGGGTGCTTAGAAGCCATAATGGGAATGGCAACCACAGAAACACACATCACAGACAACACAGGAGGAGTACAGAGCCACACAGGAGACTATATTTTGGTGTCTGTCACTCCCACAGTGCACCACACATAGCAGCTGAAAGCCGGTTTCCACCAGACCAATCGTATAAGAGTAAATTTATTTTGCACATAAGGAATTTTTGGTATAGAAAGAGTCATTGTATAAGAGTGAATTCACACATACAATACCGGCATAAAGCAAGGGAAACGTATATATCTGTTGAGTATATTCACTGTATGATGGACAACTATTGACTGTCATACAGGATGCCAGAAGTTTGAAAGCAAGTTGGACTGGTAAAGCTCATATATAATCACAAAGATGAGATGGTAGATAATACTCACTCCTGGTATGTTTTTCACAAGGAGATAGCTGGGTATTGAAATGGTTCCACCTGTGTCAAGCAGCTTATAGCTTTGGGATCCACCGAGATTGGTTCTCAGTCCTCTCCATAAGATAAGGCTCATAACTTACTCTTCTTCAGGGGATTATATCTGCTATGCATACTATAACAATTTTCTATATCAAGCTATTGCAACCTTAACTTGCATGTATTAAATTGATCAAAACTGTGTTGATTCTGAAACAAACCATGCATTTACCCTGTTGACCTTGGGGAACGAGGGTATCAATAAAAAAGGGGAAGGGGAATGTGGGGAAAAATATTATCAAGGGTGAATTTTATGAAGAATTCCAGAAATTTCTAAAAGGAGGAGAAGAGAAATGGCTGCTCTTTGACTGAGATGAGACTATTTAACAAAGTGCAGACAGCAACGTGCTCCAGGCATCACAGCCGATGCATAGGAAGAATATGGGGGGAGGGTACATACTCCCCCTGAGCCATTGCTGGCCAGGTGCCACTTGCTACCCCGTCCCCCGCAACTGCTGCTGTTGATGGTGGCATCTGTGGGCCGTCCCTGCTCGCTGCTCCCCACCCCTTCACCATGCTGCCGACACTACCGCCACTGGCTGTGTGTGGTCCCCGCTCGCCATTGCCACTGCCACCAATGCCGGCAGCTGCAGGCAGTTCCCACTCACTGCCATGGTAGCCCCTCAGTCTCAAGAGGTGCCAGTCATTCATGCCAGGCAGCATAAAAGATTATTTTTTCAAAAGTGCATCTTCTGCAGAATAAAACCAGTTGTAAGTTGGCCAGAAAACACAAAGGGTACATACAAGAATTACATTTAGATTGACTTAACTAGAATTAAATCCAACTAATGCCCATCTCTGCAAGAGTTCAGGGTGGTTTAATCACCCAAGAAATGATGAGCCTGATATAATTAGTTCACCTGAGGTAAACTAACGTAGACTGGAAATAGGTTAGCCCAATATATTAATTACTTGTATCTATTCACAGCACAGCCCTGGAGCTGGGAGTTCACCCAATTCCAAGGCTGTGCTCTTTCTACTGCACCCCATGGCCCTGACTGGGCAGTGTTTAGCCTCCCAGTTCCCCCACCCTTAGAAAGGCAACCACTACCCACACTGTGCACCCAACAACAATCTACCTGTGGACCTGCTAGGCCCCACAATCTCTCCCACTCCAAATTATTACAGCTATTTGCCGGCATGGCTCCCAGGAATGACAAATGCTTGTAGATGCTACTCCTAATCTACATTCAAGCAGCTTAAAATAAATTGCATGAACACAGACCAGGTGTGGCAAATGGCTTCACACACCTATAGCTATTTCTGTAATGTACCATTGTCTCCTATGAAAAAAATCTCTTACTAGTTTCAAAATACATTTCACCTTAATTTATGGAATAGTATAGCAACATGTTTGTTATGTGCTACGAATGCTGTATAAGTGACAGTGGACACATCTATACATTCATTAATGTGCTGTTGCTAATGTGCATTAAATTTCGTTCCTCCATTGTGAGCTACCAGAAAAAGGTGCATTAGCCTATTTTAATGAGAATTAGCAAAGGTGCAGGGTTTTTTTTGTGAAGCTTTAATGCACATTAAAATAGGCTAATGGGCATTCAAGTGCACATGTAGGCATTCCTAGTGACATTTAAGTTTTCAGCACCCAGATACTTCTTCTAAATTTGCATGTGTTGGTGACATTTTATTGTGTTATATTTACTGGATTTATTGGGTTAAGGAGACTTAATTAATTATATGACTTCTGAAGAAATATTAGTTTGTTCCTCTTTTTTTTCTTCCAGTATTTCATATAAAATATATGAATCTTAAAAGTAAACTTCAGCAGTTTTGCCAACAGCAGTTTTTATTCTCTGTTCTTTTCCACCATGTAATATCATTGAAACCCACATGAAGTGGCACTGAAATGTTGCCACCTGCATAGCCTGAGTTGGTAGTATCTTACAACTACTTTGAACAGATGTATGTGACTACAGAAGGTGTGTAGACCAAATAATCAGTCTCCAAGGAATGGTAAATGAAGAAGAGTTAGGTAAAAAAAAATCTTCCAAAATTGGAGTCCTTGGCAAATAGTAGGTAAGTTGAGAGTAAAATGCTGTTGCCCTACTTTTCAGTATCTCTCTGAAATCCCAATGAAGAAGCCCTTAGGTTTTATCCAACTCCCAAAGAAATTATAAGGAAAATTCCTTCTGACATCTATATGAGGTAGTTTTGGCGTTAGTAAAAATTAGTCCCCCAAATCCCATTTCAATTTAGGGCATGATCCACTCCAGATGAGTTCAGTGGCAGTTTTACCATTGCTATCAATGGAAAGACAATCAGAGTTTTATTTGGGGTAAATACTTTAGCTGGGGTTGTTCTGGATCAGTAGTGGAAAAAGAATAATTCAACTGTTTCTATTTAGTTCTTAGTCCATTGAGGGATGTTTGTACTGTTTGCTGTTTTATTCTTATCTTCATACGCCCTTGAATTATTGTTAGATTGTAAGCTAAAGAACAAGGGCTTGGAGAATTAACAATAATGCCATCTGTATTAAAACAAAGCAAAAAATAACAATATGAAGAATATACAGCTCTAGATACAATTCTCATCTCTTTCTATCCATGTTTCACATAAGTCATTAAATTATATTGCAGGTTCTATTTAATACTTTGCCTAACACCACAAAATGCATTTCATTTTATATTAAAGAATAAGTGGTGAATGACTCACATGTATTAATTCAGGAACATCTGCCTTCTTACAGATAAGAGAAGGGGGAAAGACTGCTGAGCTTTCTCCTGAAAAATCATAGTTTTCCCATATTGAAGCAATGTAGAAAAGTCTAAATATGATTGGTGGATTGACATTATTTCTAAACTATTCTTTTATAGATTAATGTTCATGTATTTTAATCCCAGTTGGCTATCCCCAAACTAGACATACTTTATAATATTGATCTTCCAACTAGTTGATACTGTAATTGGAAGAAATATGTAAAGCTTTGGTTAGCTATTTAGTGTTGCATTTAAAATATGACAGTGGCAGCTTTTTATGAGAATGTAAAGACAATTTAATTATACTGAATTCTTGAAAATTAAAGGAGAAAGAAAAAGGAAAAAAAGCAGTTCTTATAACTCCAGAAGAGAACACTGTATATTACAAGTTGGAGAGAAATATAATTTGTTCTTTACTTCAGTATGTTATTTAAACATAAAAGTGTAACATATTGTAGGCTTGATTTATGAAATCGGTAAAAACCTAGGGGAAAAATGTTGTAATTACTTTTACACTGTGGTTGAGTTAGTTTCACCAAAAGTGATTTAGTGCCCACAAATTGAATGTTTGTGTGTCTGAATATGTAATGCTCTTCTATATTCAGCACTTATAACCAGGAGTAGTCAATGTTGAAATTTTATTTTTAAATGCAGTGTATTTTATCCTAATTTAATTAAATTAATTTAACTAGAATAAGTGTGATAACTGTTTGGGGAAAATGTGAGTGATAGTCTAAAAACATGCAGAGAGACAAAATAGAATTCTGAATTTTTTCTAAATGATTGTCCTTTTAATAGCTGGGTGGGGTGGTGACTAAGACCGTATTTTCAATTACTCTTCAGGTCATTAATGTTGATTACATTCTTCTACTAACCATAAGTCTTTATTTAATGAAAATGTATGCCACCCACTAAGCAGACATGTAGTTAGAGAACAATACAGCAGGATTTGATTGCCCTATTAACAATAATCATCATGAGACTTTGGGAGCAATAATTTAATGACTTCTTGCACTCTTGTGCTACTTTTTGGTGGTGCTCATTTAGCAATGTACTACAGTGATATCGCTAATGAAATTAAAACTTGCCAGCAGGCATTATTAGCTAGAGATAGGCAGGTATCGAAACACCAAACCTAACAGAGCTCATGACTGTCATTAGAATACTTGCACACAAGGTAACTTAACTTGAACAAAGCAGGTTGGTTAATCAGAAAGTAAAGAAAAATACCCTTAATGAATTTTAGTTTTAGACCAAGTTTTCTCTCTGCCATTCATGATTTATCCAATCCCTAGCAAAGAGAAATGGAGCATATGGCAGATAGATGGAAGTGAACTAACTGATAAAAAATTAAGTATACCTTGTAGGACTCAACCCTTCTCACATTTAGGTTGATTGCAGAATTTATGCAGACTTTAATAGGTGCAGAATTACCCTCTAAAAATTATGTCATTTTACCCTCTAAAATATTATGTCAATTTATTAGTATTAAACTGAACAAATGAGTTAGAGAACTGAAGTGAAGGGTTATGACAGGTACACAAACCTCAGTGGGTGCATCTACATGACAAGCACTGTAGCTCATCACTATGGTGATGTAGTTAGTGTCAGCTGCTGCTACTGCGCAGTACTATTGCTACTTGCTACTTTAGTACTTGCTGAGCAGTTGGGTTGGAAACAAATAGTGCAGCACTAGGACTGCATAGTACCAATGGTTACTGTGTAGTTATTTAGTACTTGCTTTAGATGGTTTTAGCTTACTAAAGCAAGTATTAAATGACTGTGCAGTAACCACCGGTACTGTGAAGTCCCTTTGCTGCACAGGTCATTTCTGGCCCTACTGCGCAGCAAGTACTAAAATAGCAAGTACTATTTGCTACTGCTAAAGCAAGTACTAAATGACTGCACAGTAACAGCTATGCATGTAGATGTGCCCACTTTCCCAGAGATGAGAGACACCGGTTTATTTGTATACACAACTATGACAGATATTCAAAACAGTTACATGGTTTTGAAATACTATAGAATACTTAGAAAACTGAGAAATATGGACACCTGTTATAACTGGAGAGCACCTGACTAAGCTCTTATAAGGATTTGGTTGAAATGTGCTGAATCTGCTGAATGTGCTTGTGCGTAGGCATGTGTGTGTGTGTGTGTAAAAGTGTGTACACAAGTTTGTTTGTGGTAGCTATAGTAGTAGCGGTTCACTCCCTTTCTGAGGGCTGACATGATGACATCAATAGGAAATTGTCAGCCATCTTTGCGTGTGTGTTGACAGTTGCAATGAAGCCCTTTTGAGAGCAAGAAGTCTCCCAGCCTTTTCCTGAGCTATGAGATAACATAGTAGCCAACCTTTTTCTTTCTCTGTCAGTACTTTCAAGCAAGTCATATAACAAACCCAAAAAAGTTTAGATTTAGGAACTAGATTTAGGTACAAGTCAAGCTGAACAAGACCATTAGGAATTTATAAAAACTGTTCATCTACAAGAAAAGACAGTGCTCATCCACAAAGGTGTTAAATCATATTTATCTACAAAGGTAAGATACATTTACAAAGGTAAATGTCTGAATAATGGCCTGCTATTCATGGGTCTTGGCACCCTTCCTAATTTGTCACTAAGATCTGCTCTAAAGAGTATTTACAGGGACCTTTTAAGGTCTAATATTCAGGATCCCTTACTTCACGCTCTAAACTGACCAATGGGAAAGGGTCTGAACTGGCATGGAAAGTGTGTGTCTAAGCTGGGACAAATTGGTTCAGCTTGATATTAGGTAGCTATGTAGCCAGTTTATTTCTTTTTGTGGGGTGGGGAAAAACATAAATAGCTTCAGAAGTTCACAGAGAAAGAAAAGAAGTACTTGTGCTTATGCCTGTGCTATATAGTTAAGTATTCAGACATCTCCGTCCTGTTCAATCTATTCCCTGAGATGCTTCTCAGACATGTTTCAAATTTAGCCTTAAAGAAGTAGTGATTTTACATGGGCTTCACTAAGCTGAGGCTTTTTGTATGGAAATAAACTCCACCAGCAGCAGCACTGCCTTTTCATCTGAGCATACAGGAAGGTATCCACATATGAATGGAGGGAAATTCAGATAAATAACACATCTGTGTCTGTGTGTGTTTCCAGACTGAGCTATAGTGAATATCTCAATTTCCAATACACTGGGAACTGGAGTTTGGTACCTCTGGTGGAAATATCCTTCTAAAACTTTTCTCTTTTTCTTGTATACAGAGGTCAGTTAAGTTGCCTGGCCAACTATTCTGTGGTCTGGTCTGATGGCAAAAAGTGCACGTCATGCATATGTTGCAGTGCTCTCAGAATTGCCAGGAATGTACATTGTATATAGCAGCTGCTGCTAGTTCTAATATTTCTGATGTAACTGCTACTGTTTCAGTAGTCTCCTGAATACCTGATCCCTTTGGCAAGTATTGAGTTTCCTGAGTGGCCACTGGCTGAAAAGCTGGAGAGAAGGACAATCATACATGATTAGGAGAATAACTTTGTAATAATTTGCGTAAATTGCCAGCCAGCTGGGGATACGAATGCTTCTGTAGTGGGAAATTTAAAGAGCAAATACTCAAAAGTAGCCATGTTGGTCTGTAATATAACTGAATTCTAAGATAAGCAACAGCACAACATGAGGAAAACACTTGATTGTAAACAGGTAAAAAGGAAAATGAGGCATCCTGCATATGCCTTGGTATTCTTCAAGTTATTCACCTTCATGCTTTTTTGTTCTTGATCTAGTTTGCTGGCAGTTAGGTTGAGGGAAGACTTAGGAGGAATAAGCAGTAGGCCTGTGTGAATAGGGAACTATTCGATTTGGAGTTGGATGCAGCCAATTTGGATGCCAGAGATTTGATTTGGAGATGCAAATCATTTTTCCAATTCAATTCAGCCGAATCGCTTCAGAAGATTCAGAGCCTATTCAGAGATTCGGCCATAGAGTATAATGGGGAATCAATGAAATATCTATAACTTTGTTGTCTTTTGGCTGACTCAAATAAAGTTTTCTGGGATAGTAGCCTCTACTGAGGGCATAAAGCCTGCTAAGTTTCAAGGAGATAGGTGCAGGGGGTTTGGGGAAATTGCATCCCAAATCTTGAAAGCAAAACTTGTATCACATGTATGTGTTAAGCCATAGCAAGGTCAAAACTGCTTGTGATGAGGCCACAAAGCTTGCCAAGTTGCAAGGAGATAGGTGCAAGGAAACTGCACCTCAAGCTTTGGATGAGCAAAACTCATGACGTGTGTTAGAAATGGAGTATTGTTAGAAATGCACAGCTTGCATCTTGCACCTGATAAGAAAGAAACACTGCCAAGGACATTTTTCATTGCCCAGCCTTGCCACAGCTTTTCTTATACTAAATTGCAGAGTCTCCCCCAGCTTCTCCCTAGCCTTTCTCAT
>NW_017728906.1:17513512-17520335 GCF_001723895.1 Crocodylus porosus
ATAAATACAGCCTGCAAAATTCCTTGGTGGGTTCAGAGTAATCTGAGTTTTTGACTCTGCTCTGACCCTATTTGCAAATACACCTTTTGTGCCATCTAATGAGTGTATGTCTCATTTTAGTGGCCTCCAGAGAAACGAACCGCTTTTAAGCATCAACATGGGTGACACTGTGTGTGTTAAGGCGCAGCAGGGTGAAAGCTGCGGCCTCCAAGCCCCTGATGAGGCCATGAAGTCTGCCAGCTTTCAAAGAGATAGGAACAGGGGTTTCTGGGTTCTGGGGCCCTGCACCTCTAGCTGCTGACAGGCAAAACTCGTGACATGGGGGCTTGTGCAACTGTGTCTGTCAGGGGGTACAGGCGGGGGGAAAACTACTTCTGGCCTGGCTGCTAGGCCCCGCTGAGGCCACAAAGCTTGACAGCTGTTAACGAGATAGGTGCAGGGGGGGTCGGGGGCCCTGCACTCCTAGCTGCTGACAGGCAAAACTCATGACACGGGTGCTTGTGTAACTGACTATCTCTGTCTTGGGGCAGAAGCAGTTTCAGGCTCTGTATTGATGCTTCCCTCTCCTTAGCTTGTGGTTTTATAGGTGTTAATCCTTTCTCATTAACTCATTATCCTCACTAGCTACTGTGTATTGAGCTGGTCCCTGAGTGAATCATGATTGATTGGTAACTGTAGCTTAGCAGCCAGGCCTGCAGTAGTTCTCCCCCCCACCCCACTCCCATTCCCCAAGACAGACACAGTTGCACAAGCACCCATGACACGAGTTTTGCCTGTCAGCAACCAGAGGTTTCCAGGCCCAGAACCCAGAAGCCCCTGCATCTATCTCCTTGAAAGCTAGCAGACTTTGAGGCCTCAGCAGGGGCTAGCAGGTCTGCAGCTTTCACCCTGCTGCGCCTTAACACACACTGTCACCCATGTCACAAGTTTTGCTTGTCCGCAGCTTGAGGTACAGTTTCCCAGAGGCCCCTGCACCTATTTCCTTGCAACTTGGCAGACGTTGTGGTCTGAGCAAGAGCTACTGTCTCTGAAGTTTTCACTCCACTTTGGCTTTACATAGATATGTCACATGATATTTTCTTTCAGGATTTTGAGCTGCAGTTTCCCAGAAACCTCTGCACCTATCAGGTTGAAACCTAGCACACCTCATGAACTCAACAGAGGCTACCATCCCTATAAGTTTTATCTGAATCAGCCAAAAGACAACAAAGTTATAGATATTTCATTGATTCCCCATTTTACCCTATGGCCAAATCTCCGAATTGTTGAATCTTTTCCAAATCGATTTGGAAGCTCCAAATCAATTCAGAAAGCCTAAAGCTTTCAGTGATTTGATTCAGATTGTAGATTCAGCCTCCAAATCATCCAAATCATTTCTGGATCCAAATTGTGATCCAAAGCTTTGCACAGCCTTAATAAGTAGTTGATAGAGGAGAAAGACTTTGGATTGAAAGTTGGCTACTGTCCAAAAACGTGATGTAGTTACCAAAGCTTGGTGGATAAAGTGTGCGTCTACAGGTGGATTTAGGTGCACCTAAATTTAATGTGCATTAGCTTAATGCACATTAAGGTATTTAGACTTACATCTACATGTGCACATGTTAAAACACATTAATGCTGTATATGCAGTACCTTGTTTTTCATGAAGTTGGCAGTGGGTACGTCTACAAAAGCAATTAATCTGACTAAATATACTATGGCTCATCTTGAGCTAAAGGAAACTAATCTCAATTTTACTGTCTATACATTTGTTTGAGCACAGTAATTTACTGCACTGCTGGATACCACTTGTATCTGACAGAAGTATCTGGCAGTGCAGTAAATTAGTCTACTGCACCCTAATTGCTGTGTACATGTAAACAATGACTCTTTACTGAACATGCCTATTTCCTTCAACATCTCCTCATATGACTTGCCTTCAGGGGCCGATCCAGGGAGGATACACTGGTGCACTTGCACCCCCTGTTGATTCCTGCTCTACCCAAAAGTTAAAACCAACTGCCTTACAGAGGTAGCAGCATTCTTAGTCAGGACACACTGAGGTAATAAACTGACTTCTTGACTCATTACAATCTACTTGATCCCTTCTAAACTCTTCATTCCACATGTGTTAACTGTAAGGCTCATGCCCTGGGTCACCTCTATAAGGCTTAGGCAAGCTCCTGCCCTATAGACCTTGTTAAGCATGCTGACCCACTAATCAAGGCCAAATGGCCACCAGCCCCCTCCCTCTGATTGGTTCTGGAGATGCATTTAAGGAACTCTGCCAGAACCTGAGCCTTGTTACACAACACACTGGTCCTTGGTCTTTGAGTACCCCTGTCCCAGTCACATCTCTGGCTTGCCTGGTTCCTGGCAACCATCGCTGGCTCCTTGATGTTGACCTTTGGATTCTCCTGTGGACCTGTTTCTTGACTCCTGACCTCAGCTTGGGTTACTCTTGGACTTCATCCAGTGGATAATCCTTCAAACTTGGTAACTAAGTTTCTCTTTCCTAGCTCCTGATCCTAGTTTGGAATTTTGGCTTCTGACTTCTGACCCTTACCCCTGCTCCTCCCCGCCCCCCCAGCATAGCTCTACCCACTAACTAACAAACATGGAGGGTCACATTAATGACCCTCTCTTCTTTCTAATGGTATTCCACCAATCAAACTATTCTCTGTTCTGCAATTATGTTGTCTGTTAGCTACTCCTGGTAATGAAGCTTTGTGTTTGCTTCACTCTTAAACTGACTAATGCAACCCTTGATCCCCAGCTTATTAATAAAGTTTCTGGCTTATTTTTTGCTGAAGAAAAACACGTTGTGATGATTCACCTCATCATCACATGTGATGATGTACCCCCTTTTCAAAATTCTAGAATCCATGTTTGCCTTCCAACCCCTCTTTTATTTTTGTCTCCAGTCTCTGAATGCTCTGTAACTTCTCCATATCCTTTTCAAAATGTGAAGCCCAAAACTGCACACAATACTCTAGATAAGGCTTAATTAGTGTCAAGTAAAGAGGCACCTAATGCTTCTATTGATGTGGATGCACAGAAAAGGAATTCAGGTTTGGGACACATCACACTGCAGACTCATACTGAGTCTGTGATCCCCCAAGAATCCCATATAATATTTGGTCCTGCTGCCAGTCAGTGTTTTTGATTATGCTTTCTAAGGTGTAACACCTTGCACTTGTCAGCACTGAAATTCATCCTATTAGCTCCAGCTTAGACTTCCAATATGTCAAGATCCTTCTGAGTTGCACTCCTGTCCTTCAGTGTGTGTGTGTATCATCCTTCCCACTTCGTTTCTTTATCAAGTTTGCTGAAGAAGCATCAAGAGGCATCATTCCATCATCCAAATAATAAATGAGCACATTAAACAGCAGAAGGCCCAAGACGGACAACTGTGGGCCTTGTTCAAAGTCATATTCTTAAATATGCTGGAGTGACCAACTGATCCTGTTGGAACCACCTGTAGTTTTGATATTATCCTCACTGAAGCCAGGATTTCACAGATACTTTTTATACCCAACATTATATTCCCTTTCATTCCCAAGGCTTTTCTGCAGTGGCCATGAGGAAGAAAGTTAACTCCCTATATTTTCAATGTTCAAGGAACATAGGGTTTAGATTTTTTTTCTAGCTTGGCTAGAATTATCTACACCTTATTTCATGCACCTGTGATGGTCCCAGTAGCATAAAAACCTACCCTATACTGGCCCCAGCAGTATAAAAAGCTGCCCTGACAAGCAGCTCAGGGCTACTTGCTCTCAGGATCTTCTGGGGGAAAGTTGGTCACACCCCTTCCTACCTCTTGTTGCTACTCCAGGCATTGTACTCAGTGGCTTTCTCTGCCTGGGTCAACTGGGAATCTCCACCTCCAGGTACCCTGTGATGCTTGTCCAGGTTGCTGACCTGCACATTGAGTCCCTCCTTTGGAATCCCCAGCTGGAGGTGCCAATGGCAGGGGCACCCCAGTTGTCACAGAGGCTGGGTCTGGGTGGTGTCACCTGTATTGGAGACCTCCATTGGCAGGCGTGGGTGGACCCTGCTGCACTGGCCTGATGCATGGGTTTACACATGATGCATGTGACCTGCTGCCTAATCCAGAAAGTGAAATCTGCCTTACCACCCAATGACCTTGCCTTTGTCAACCAGGTCCTGTCCCCCCCCCCCCCCATATCCTCCATCCTGGGTGGCCTGAAGCTGCCTGAATGCACACAACCCCACACAATGTGGCACAGGCAGTGCTGGGTGCCAGGTGCCTGGGGCCAAGCCGTGCTGCCCAGCACAGCATGGTGGGGGGGTGTGCCAGGAGGCCCTGAGTGCCTTGATGGATGCTGCTGCTGTGGGTGAGCTGTGGGCTCTGCAGGGGGACCTTAGGCTGCGTGGTGGGGCACAGGATGCATGTGTGAGAACCACTCCTCCCAAGCTGTCCCCTCCCCCACAGTCCTCCACCCCATCACCCCCTGCTTACATGGAATGGAGCCCAGGTCCAGGTCCATGCAGCCTGCATTGCTGTTTGCCCTGCATGGGCAAGCAGCATGCCTTGGCATCGGGGCAAGGAGCAGGTATAGAGACACTCTGGCTAGCTACTAGAGCATCTCTTTGGAGGACCCAAGCTTCCAGTCCCATGGTCTCAGAACCATAGCCCCATAGGATATGCAGGTATCAAATTTTGAGCCCATGCTGAAACTATGTATCATGGGGAACTATTTTGTATTCCCAGCTTGCCTCTTGCTGTGTCTCAAACCGCTATGAGACACGGCAAGAGGCATATGCCAGCTCATCTGGACATGCCCTGTGTATCCTTTGGGAGTTTTATGCAGTTATGTCTTAGCATGTTTTTGTACATTTAACTTTTTTTTTATTTCTATCCCATTCCTGCATTTTTTCCTTTCACTTATTTGAAGATTTAGATATGACATGCTGTATTTGTTAGGGCACACAAATCCTATTATGTATAGCCAGAGATGGGCTTATTGCTATGACTGCTGCTTGGCCTGGAACACAGTATGACACTAAGATCATAATGGATCACTAAAAAGCAGTCTCCACATCAGCATTTTAAAGCAGGCACTCCAGGAATATGGTCTGACATCAAACCTCTTATACTTTTCTCCTCTCTATTGTAGACTTTGGCATTTTCTTCTTGCTACATACAAGGCTCGTTCTACTTTTTCAAATTTCCTTGATCCAATACACTTCTTTTGGCTTTGCCTTTTGTGTATGCCAACAGATATTGTCTGTGTCTTTTTTTCCCCTCCTTTTCCTTCTCAGAGACTTCACTTTTTATAATCTCCCAGCCCACAAGATATAGCTGTCACCATCCTCTCATTCTCTTACCTTCAAGCATACGTTCCTACCCCATTCTGTGTAACAGTTTCTCTTTCTTCTATACCTAAAACAGTATTGACAATTCCACTTATTAACCTGACTAGTCTTCCAGTGTTATCTTCTTGTGATCTGTTTGGAATCATGAGACAGTATCGGTTGTCCATGCATGTCTCCAGCTCAGGAAATGTACTAAACTATATGTGGCCAGAAGAACCCGGGGAAGAATTACCTGCCAAAGGCACAAGATGCCTCTTGCTAGGAGATCTGAGAGAGGATAATTATTTGGGGTATCCCTTCTGTCCCTTCTTCAGGGATCCATCAAAGTAGAGATCTTTGACAGGGAATTAAATAGGTTTACCAGTTCAGGATCTGGCCATAGCTATGTAAATCCACTAAATCATGGACTCTATGCTGGCAGTTCTCAAACTTGCTAGATTCAAGGTATTTTTCATTAGACTCAAGGCACCTTTTGTTAGACTCAGGGCACCCCTTGGAAAATTCCAGGTCTTAGGTTTCACTTCTTATTTTCCAATAGCCAACAAATAGAACAAGTTTTCTCTTGCAAAGAACTTAAACAGAGCACAGCAGATCAGAATGTTTTTGACACGGTGGATCCCTATTTGAAATCTGAATCATATTGGTGTTTGCACCCTAACAATGCATCTATTGCACAGTACCCTATGGCACTATTAAAAAGATCTCATGGTGCCCCTCTGTGCTGTGGCACCCCCTTTCAGAATCACTGATCTAGCCCTATCATATGAGGTGAATCTTAAGACAGTGCCACACTTTACTGAGAGGCTTTCGGTGTCTGGGAAGTTTTCTATTACCATTGTCAGATGGACCAAGATTTAGTTTCCACCTTTGAGAAACTATGATCACTCTCCCTTTTCCAAGCTATACAGTGTTCATGATAATTAACTTATTAAACAGGGTTTTTCTCTTTTTTGTTTTGTTTTTAAGAAAAAAAAACTTTATTAGGCTGGAAAATGATCAGTGAAAAGGCGTTATTGGTCTTTATACAATAGGACAACAAAACAGTTCAGATGTATAGACACATGGGTGTTTTTAGGAATCATGTTTTCCTATTTGATACTGTTAAAATATCATTATTCATTTTAGTTTCTTATTGCTTTGACACAGTATTGCAGTTAATGCAGTTTTATTGATGTATTTAGACATACTATATTTTCCAGTTTGTCTAGTTTCTCTCATCAGTATTTTATTTGGTTTGTATCTTTAACATCCCCAGAGACTTTATCACTTTTCTTTCCTATTATCTGCAGTTCATTTGCCTTGGAATCAGTGAGAATGATTTTCCTTTCTGTAGCCTATCATTCACTCTGTTCTTATTTTACATAGCTCCAATTGCCCTTGAAATGAGGAATTTGAAGTTTAATTTTCATTGGCATACATCTCTAGGCTTAACTTTCTACTACAATAAGACTGCTTCATGGCACTCAGCTGGCCATGGGAGAATATTCCGCCCCCCCCCCCCCCC
>NW_017728906.1:17520435-17551008 GCF_001723895.1 Crocodylus porosus
CCCCCCCAAAAAAATAAAATTAAATAGCTTTTTAGGTGTTTCCTTCTCTCAACTTCCAAGTAGAGAAGTTCAGGATGTTTTCATCAAATCAAGTTATTTTGGGGAGGAGAGGAAGTGGTATTGTGATTTAGCTGAATATTTTTGTGAAATATTTCTTTATAAAATTTTGTTTGAGACGAGCTCATTGCCACAAGGGCAGCCATGACATCCTCTAGTGGCCTCATCACTCCTGCCTGGCTCAAATTCTAATACTACTCCGGCTAGAATACTTGTCTGGTATGCCTTGTTTTTAAATATTATAAGTTGATTCAGGGAGGCTGCTAACAGGCCTAATTCCAATATGGTTTCACTGGGTCTCTCCTGAAACCCCAGTGGACTCAAACCAGCCCTCAGGCATGGTAAGTCCCTCTTGGCCTGACAAGGCCCATGTAGGGCACTAAGAGCATTAAGGGCAAATTGCATGGCTCCCTTATACCTTGCCCCAAGCCTCATGGGTGATCTTGCTCTTTATACACGTGGGCCCTTAGACCCCTCCCCCATCCCCTGTGCAGTTTCTCTGTGCTCTTGGACCCTTGCTCCCATGCACAGCCCCTCCTCTGGGCTTGTGTACCCGTGGTCCCATACACAGTCTCTCCTCCAGGTTCATGGACCCTCTAGTTCTGCTTGGCCCACTCTGGACTTGTGGACCCTCTGTTCTAGCTCAACATTTCCCTGGGATCTTAGACCATCTGGTTTGGGTCTCAGCCTTTCTGTAGGCTCCTGGGTTACTGGTTCTCCAAATAGACCTTGAGCCTGCTCAGGGCTAAACAACTGGTCTAACTCAAATAGACAAGAGACTTCACCGTCCTCTTGGACATGCCTCACACCTCTAGGGGTTTGACATAAAGAAATGTACTTGCCTGTAAGCCCAGTCTTTCTTAGGCCAGGGTTACCCACCAATATGCAGTCCCTTCAGGAGCCTTGCAACCAGGAGCTCCTCACTTGGTTGCTGGGGTGCAAACCTACTTAACCTGTGCCAGTTCTGGGCTTATATAGCACCACCCAGAGCCCTCTTCTTGTCAGGTGAGTCCCTCTTTAGGTCCCCTCTGCCACCTGGAAGCAGTGTCTCAGGCTGCTTGCTCTCTTAAAAAAGCATGTGCATCCCAGTGCAAAAGTCAACATTATAAAGAAACATTTCCAGTGTATTGAAACAAAATGTTTGGATTCCCTCCAACTTAGTTCTCTTTTTAATTTCATTTTATAACTTTCAAGGTTGGTGGTGGGGGGGAGGAGTTGTCCTGATTTGGGAATGAATCCTGCTTCCCAAAATCTTGAAATTTGGCATGGGTTAGAAAATACATTTTCTGACTGCCTCTACCTATAGGCAGGTATAGGGCAGCATTCTACTCCACATGTTCTCTATCAGCATAAGGTGCCTTACATATATTTTTGAGATGTTTTAACTTTTAACAGGTCCGTAGCTTCTCGAACATAAGTCGGGGCTGGGTAACAGGGGATCCAAGAGTCATAAGGAAATCTCTGAAAAAGTCCCTTTCTGCCCTGTGCAGAAACCTCTTCCTGGGCATGGTGTAGAAATGAACTCTTTTCTAAAGATATTTTAAATACATCCACAAATTCTTCATGCATTATGCTTCATGTACATAAAGAAATGTGTTTGAGCATGCACATTGTATACTTGTAATTTGAAAATATAGCCAGTGAGCACAAAAGGCAGCCCTGTTCACCAATCAGCAGTGGAGGGAGGATGGGGCTGCCACCATCTTTGCTGCTCCCCTTCATGCTAGTGGCTCCTTCCCCATGGTGGGCTGTGGGGTCAGGCCACAGTGGCCACTGCCTCCCACTGGGGAGCCAGCATTTTATTTTTTAATAGTTTCTTTTACTGGCAATTCTGCACAAAATTGTGGGGACCACCAGTTTTTGCAGTGATCATGAAAACCGTGTTTTTTCTGCAGTTCCAAAAAAAATCACAAAATCATGAACTGAGTAGATCCCTAATTATATGAGGTATTGTGATCTGGAGCACTGTGTGTATGTTATCATGTTTTATTTATAAATGTGTTCTCCTGTCTCACCCAGTGCCTGTCTGAACTGAAATACTAGAGAAAGGCTAAATCATTGCAATTAAGATGGATATAGATGCTAATAAAGTATGGGAAACATCTTGAGGAATCAATAGGAGTTATGCTAGTTCTGTAAGGAGGTAATAGGCATACCTTCACCAAAAATGGCATATGATAATTTGGTTCCTATTATCTATAAGGCTCCACGTTTTTATTGCAGTGAGAGGTTTTTTGTTTTTTAATCATTTTGGACTAACAAAGATGTTGTCTTTATTCTTTGGTACATCCTCATTAACATTAGCTATTGTAAAATTGTCATTTTGTCTCATCTAAATTAACAACCTTATATATATATTTGCCAATGGTACTATTTATTTTCTATTTATGTCTAAGTCCAGATTGCACGTAAAGGATACCTAATAAATCAATATATAATTTTAGTTAAACTGTTAGTGAGGATTTACTCTTCTAGTCTGAAAGGTGTAATACACCCTTATTTCTACATGTGGACCCAGCTAACCCATTTCCACATTGAAATAGAAAGAAAATCAGTGATTCTATGCATGGTGTTTCAACACTGATGTCCCAGAATGCCATTGTTATATTTTCATTTGACACTTTGGTGACAGATGATGAACATGGTCTTTGCATATAATTTACAGGTTCATCCTTGCTTGACTGCTGCTGCCTTTGGCACTGAACAGTAGGTTACTCAGGCCTGGTTATAGACAGTGAACAATAATGACAAGAATACAGAGATGTTCTTCTGAAGCCACAGTACAATGTGGTTTAACTGTTTCTGTTCATCTCACTTGTTTTGTTGATAATATGTTTATTTCAAATTGAGAACTTTCAGAATTCTGACTTTCCCATTTTCTCTCTAGTCCTTAAGCTCTTCAGCATTCTATCTTTCTCAAGCTCACAGCCAGCATTGATACTACATTGTTCAAGTATTGTGTTTTTGTTTTGTTTTGTTCTTGTTTTTCCATTATGACATTGGAGAAACAAGTAAAATGGTGGTGGTGATGGTGGTTATGTGTCACTTCCCCATAGACTGAGTCTGAGCCAGAAAAAATAAAAGAATATGTGTATAACTCATATGGGAGTCACTATGGTCACTTTTCTCTTCATTTTACCTTTTTATTATCTTTGACATTTTTGAGTGAGCTCTGCTATAGACAATTAGCTTTTATCTGTGGGCAGGGGAAACTGGACTTCGCTGTGGGACAACATATACAAAAAATGTGAAAAACTGTAGTAATAATTGTGTGTTATCATCTTTTGAAATGAAACAGAATGTACAATACTGTAGAGCTGCAGTTATTTAGGATCCAGATGCTAATGTTTTACTTGTGTGGTTTTCAATGGAACAAAGTCATGGGGGGTTAGATGTTATAGTGCAAGTACTGGTATTGCCACCTAGGCTAGGACAAATGATCTATTAATTAGGATACTAAACTAGCATACAAAATATTTCAGTTTAGTTACTAGCCTGGCCTTCTTGTGAAACTTTAGAAAAATCAGTTCATCTTTGTTATATTTATCCTCACATAGCCCGGCTATTATGAAAGGGAGTAATATTATTTCCACTTTAGACATGGAAAATGGAGGTACAGAAAAACTAAGGGTGAGATTCTGAACACACATGAATGAGTTATATGATTGCTGCAACTGACAGACAAGTTATATTGATTAACTCACTGAAATAATTTTAAAAATCTCACCCAAAAATGACATAATGGTTGTCACCTAAAAACAGTTAGAGTATGTTATGCTTGTCCGAGCCATTCACAAATAAAGGACTCCAGCCCCAAGTGTAGGAAAGAGTGCTGCCAGACATTGCAAACATTAAAACTATATATCTTTTTTCTAGATTAAACAGAAAATAAACTAAGATTCACTCATGCAGATTCAACTCGTTCACAAATCTCACAAGTAGAGACATGAGCATATTCTTGAAAGTCCTAAATTAATACTTGTACTACAGGGCCATCCTGCTTTCCTCCTTCTCCTTCTGCCTCCATTCCTCATTTGCTTAAAATTACAATGTCCTTAACAAAAAGAGAAATTGTGAAGATAAAATCTATTAATTATTGTGACGTGTCCATGATATTTCTCTGCAGACCATTTAAGCAGATTGAAATAATCAAGCCTGAAATGCATTATTTAATTGCATTTCACTATTCCCTCCATTGAACTACTTTTATTTTAGGAATTTTCACTAAGCAGTGTTAAACTAAACCAAATGTGCATTGGAAAAAATGTTACCTTGACATGTTTTGTCTTATGTTTTTAATTTAATATTATGATTTTATTTCTTACTAAAGAAGTTAGTGTTTGTAACAATTCCAGCTCTAGAGCGACAAAGTCTCAGCTCTGACTCATTGCCTGACTGCTATCTCTGTTCCTGCTGGCCCCTAAAGATCCACTCCCACTGTTATCTCACCTGCCATGCCTTTGGTGTTGTAATTTCACTGAGAGACTGCCCCCAGGAGGCAGGTGAGGGTTTGAGATAAGTTTGTGTTTGAGCTGAGGGTCTTTCTGGCCTTAGCTAACTTAAATTTAGCAAGGTCCCTCTGCCCAAGGTCCACTGTACCCAGACCTTGGGTTCTTGTGCTCCAGCTCCAGCCACACCTTCACCAACTCTAGGCTCCTGGCCCCAGGTCTCTAACTCTGCGAGTCTGGGCTAGTGTCCCCTCAGTCTTTTTTTCCGCCAGGTACTCAGTTCTTTTTTTAAAGTGGTGAAGTGAATTGGAAATGAAATTTGCTTCAATTATAATTTGACAGTCCAATAGGCTAGACTTTTCAGCTACAAGATTAAAAGAAAAATATAATACAGTGTTCTGTTCCCCTCCCCACTACTCCACCCACCATGACTGACATTTATAGTAGGAAAATAATTGTTGGCTGCTTAGAAGTGACCAGGTACCTACTGGATATCACTTCTTTGACTGAAGGAGAAATAGTTTTCCTTTTAACTAAAATTCCTTATTTTATTTGTGTTTAAAGATATGCAGCAGATCCACCACAGCAGGCTCTGAATTATATATGGAAAAAAACCGTTCAGGTACAAAACACATGGAGAATACAAACATTTCTATGCCATCACTGCTGTGCTGTTATACTTGCCATGATATCAAATAAGTTGTAACCAAAAATTCCCAGCAGTTTCTCCCCACAAAACTAAAATAATTTTTTTTTCTACATTTTTTTTTTTTATTACCTTTCTCAGCCCATGAGGCTGCTCTTTCCTTACCTATGATACTTTGTAAATTGTCATTCTTTATTCAAAGATTTAGCATCACACTCTTCTGGCCTTTAAGAATAATGCAAATTTAAAGGCTAAAAATGAAGAGCAGTGACCAGTGAATGAGATGACAAAAGAACTGAGTTGTATTGAGCCCCTCCTCCCCGGGGTGCAGGGGGGCATCCAAAACACACACCCCATTCTCCAGCAGGGGCTGAAACCCCACCAGATTGAACTTCCTCTGCACTCTCCCCCCCCCCATTCTGAAAAAAGCAAAAAGGCTGGCAGGCAGGCAGACGGAAGTTACAGAAGAGGTGTACAAAGATCTTTTTTGAAATGTGTTCATCTGACCCTTCATGCAATGAGAAGTCAGATTTTCACCCAATCAGCCATTTGTGAAGCTGCATTTGTGAAGGCAGCTTTGCACTTCCATTTGGTCATGACTTTCAACTATTTTCTGTGGCCAGATTAGGTGAAAATTGTCACTTCTTTCTGTGCCCATAATGAGGTTCAGGTTGGGGCCTCTAATGCTGTACCATACCATGAACAATTAATAATGGGGTCAGAGTATGAAATGGACAATTATTCACTTCAATGAATGACACTGATTTACATTGGCTTAGGATGATGCCTGATAAAGATATCCCTTTCTGGTGAGGGGATAGCAAAGAAATGTAACTAAACTAGAGTAGGAAATATTTTTTTGTTAGTTCTTTTGGGTTTTTTGGGAGGATTATTTTTTTGTTTTGTGTCATCAAAGATACTTTAGGGTTTCTAGTAACCTAATGAAAAATTCTCTAATTCATATGTTATACTTTCTCAATACCTGCAGAGCTTATTGAAGTTTTCCCAGGGTCTGAGGATTGAACACAGCAAAGCAGCAGAATAACTGAGGTTGCAGCTTGGCCACAACCCTCTTCTCCCCCTCCTTCCCCTCAATATAGCTGCTGACACAGAAACAGCTTCCTGTACCACCATCATTAGCACAATGACAACCGGCAGTGCTCCATGCACTGTGGCTGCCCAAGAAGTGGCTCTTTCCTGCTATGCCTCTGAAGCAAAGCTCTAACCCCCTCAAAGACTTGGAGGACTTTTAAGGATATTTATTTTTATAAATGCTACCGGAGGGAAGCATGTACCCTTTCATTTCTACATTTCTCTTTTTAACTAGTAACTAGAATGTAACAGTTCTTAATGTGTTTGCTGATGAGCTATGCAGTTGGATACCTTTCTTTATTTTATCCCTAGATACTTCAGAATCCCATTCCTTACAGAATACCCTTCTTATTTCCCAGTTATAAGCAGCACCTATTTGTAAAACTATGGCAAGACACACCAGGGAAAACATCAGGCTTAATACAACATTAAGAGTAGGCTTGACTAATTCCTTGATAGGTCCCAATTCCATGAACACGGGTCTAGAAGAGATCTTCAGTTCCAGGACCTTATTGTTGTAATGGTTGGAAACTAGAGCTGTGCAAAATTTTGACGGGTGTTTCATTTTGAAGCTTTCAAAACAGTGAAATTGAAACAAAACAAAAGGCTTTGAAACAACTTCAAAATGAAACGAGGGCACTTGAAACATTTCAAAAGTTTTTCAAAATGTTTTGAGTTTGGAATCTGGGCTTACTTGCTGCTAAACAGAAACTAATGACAGGGAGGGGGAAGTGGGGGGAAAGACTGCTCTGATGTTAACATGTGTAGCTGGCCAGTGACTATGATCCTTCCCTAAAGTCCCTTCCAATCCCAGTGCACTGGGGGAGGGATGGACAAACAGCATAAAAAGCATTGTTGAAACTGAGCTTTCTCTGTGCCTTGGGGTCAGTTACTGAGATGCGTCTTCCAGCAGCTCAGCAGTATCAGAAAGATTCCTACTTGCTAGTCTGTTCTTAAAAAGTGAGATCCAATACTTTTTTCCTTTCCTAATACCTTTGATTATTATATTCATTCCTTTCAATTTATTTCTCCCCCAAAATCCTCTTTTTGTTTTTGTTAGTCTATTTTGATTCTTTTCCCACAGAAAATAATTCTGTGCTTTCTCTCACAGTGTGCATTCCATTCATTGTGCAGCGAAGCACAGCATATATTGTATATTATAATATGCAATTTACATAGGAGCACATACATACATTTATATATTTTATTTATTACAAAAATACATACAACTATCTACACATTACATAAATGTATTTTACATTACAGAAGAACACAGATTTTCCAGCACACAAAATACACTATGAAGGGTGCTGAAAAGGCAGCTGGTAAGCCTTCAGGGAGGGGCAAAAGATGGGGTAGAGGGAGAGCTGTAAGTACCCCCCCCACCTCTTTCCTACAACTAGCAGGCATGAGCCTTCCAGTTCTACAGGTAGCAAGGAGAGAAGAGCAGTGCCACTGCCTGAGCCTGCATCCCCTCCAATAGCACCAGCGATAATTTCCACCACCACCATGACAACAAGTAACACCAGCATGGCAGTCTCCTTCACCTCCATTTCACTTCCTAGCCTTAGCCTTCCAGTGCCAGAGGAAGAGCTGGATCTGGATCTGAGTTCCCTAGCAAAGGAAATTCTGGAGAAGGAGGGGAAATCATCTCAGTTTGTGCTCAACACCCCTCAAGTTTCCCCTGGAGCCACGTCTCCTTCCCCGGAAGGCACTTTGGAGGAGGTTGAAGTAGAGGTTGTGAAGGCAAGTGGCTTAGCTGAGTCCACTCCTCCTGTTGCTGTGCCTCTGCCTGTTGAGGAGAGGGAAAAGGCAGCATCCAAAAATGTACCTACACCCCAAAAGCAAGCGGGCAGTGGTCTGGGATCATTTTGAGATGGCAGATGATTCCACATATGCTATCTGCTTGCACTGGTAAGCCAAAACCAGCCAGGGCAAGGGAACAAAACACATGAGCACCACAGGGATGCTAATGCATCTCCACAGGCACCACACCCTTGCCCTTGCTCCTCCTCAGCCTGGAACCAGTAGGAGTGTGCCCAAAAAGAAGTCTCCCTCTCAAAGCCCTGTCCCCACAAAGCAGAGGCAGGCCACCCTGAAACAGTGGAGGAAAGATGGGCACACAGGGGGTTGCTTTACCAAGGTTAGTAAGGTCACCCAGAACATTGAAGAGATGCTTGCTGTTGATGGCCAGCCCTTCTCCTCTTGTTGAGTGGCCAGGATTCATGTAGCTCATGGCAGTCATGGCCCTATCGTACAAAGTGCCCGCATGCACCATCTTCAGCAGGATGGTGGTGCCCTCCCTGTATGAGGTATGCAGAGAGTCCTTGAGGGATGAGCTGTGTAAGGCAGGTCCACAGGTAGCCTTGCACTTCACCTTGGACATCTGGAGCAGCTGGGGTGGAGATCATGCCTACCTCTCCCTTGCAGGGCACTGGTGCAACCAGTGAAGTCATCTATGGGTTCTCCTTCAAGCCTAGGTGATGGATGAGTTCCACATGGCATCCAAGATCATGGGGGTGTGGCAGGACATTGATTGTGCCTGCCACTTTAAGGGCCTGGAGCTGGCAGCTGCCAGGTGCCTGATGAGGGTAGCCATTTTGGATCTGGGGCTGACCATATAGACACGGCAGTTCTGCTACTGGGGGCCAGGTAACAACATCACCTGGCTGGAGGGCTGCTGATATCATCTGGAGGCTCCTGGTCCTGGGTACAACCTAAAACTGCACTCTGTTGGGAGGGGTGGCCTGGTGGGGCTCCCAGTGGTGCAGAAGCCCCCAGGAAATGCCAGGCCAGTTACCACCCTGGTGAAAGGCAGGTTGGAGTGCTTTAACTCCTAGCTCCCACAACCGGGTGGGTCACCCCTTTGTTGGAGGGTCAGGAAGATGGACTCCATGGAGACAGAGTAAGGCCTGTCTGAACTTTCCCTGAGGGGTCAAAGGGCTGGGGGCATACCACGAGGAATGCCCAAGAGCTGAAGTCCTGGGGTGCTGACTGGCCAGGTCTAGTGAACTGAAGGTCCTGGGGCTACCTCCTAGGACCACACCTGAAGGGAAAGCAGTTCAGGGAGCTATGCCCTCTTTTATTACCAAAACCAAGCCTAAAATTGAATTGCCTGAATATCTGTTCACTGAATATTTCATAAGGAAATATGTCAGATATCACTTCCAAAACACTCTGGGCTCTACCATTATCAATAGCATTTGCTCTGAAATTAAGGAAGCTAAAGTGTCTCTGAAAGATAGTTCTTGCAGTACTGCATTACAGAGAACTTTGTGCATATCCAAATCTAGCAAGCAAACTCCAAGCACTACCCCAGTAGAATCTCTCTTACCAGCCTTCCACAAAGTGATTTTGATACAAATAGATTTTGTTTTCTACATATTCTTCTTGCTTTGCAGTCTCTCACATGATTAATGTACCCCATCTACCCAACCACTTTACTTTTATTTCTACTATTCTTCGGTGCTGAAATACTGTAAATTTCAATTACAGTAGTTATTCCATGAAGTTTCTCTCATCCAGTTTTACAATCTGCATGCTGTATTTCAGGATCATGACATTGTCCAGGTTCCTAACGTTAATTTCTTACCACGTAGTGTCCTAGCTAGAGTAGGCACTGTCCTTTCATTAATCATATTACCAAACTGACTGTTTTCATCAGTAGTCATACATCCTCTGTCTGTTCATCTCTCTACCTACCTTTATTCACGTCTGTATCTTTGTCTGATTTTCTTCTTCCTGAATGCAAAAACATAATCTCTCAGCCTTCCCCTTCACTTTTGATATTAAATCTCTAAATACAGCTGTATTTTCTTAAATACACAAGTGACATCCAAAAGAGTCTTCTTTCTGTGACTGCATTCTAGTGGTTGAGCATTATCAAATCTTTTTCACAGGACTAATCCTTGAGACATTTGTTGCTTTTCATGCCTGGTCGTACTTTCATCTTCCTTTAGGGTCTGGAAGATTTCTACTCTTCACTTTAAGCATTCCCTCTAGGCTTGAGTAATCAGCTTTGATCCATTCCAGAGGGAAGTCACTGCTCTGTAGAAATATTAATAGAATTAGCATAAGTAAGAGGTGGGGCCTGCACTAAGTGCAGTCAACTGCCCAGTTATCTTTTGGATTAATAGAGATGCACAAATAAGGAACTTCCTAAATGTTTGCCACTCTTTCAACCAAACCTGAAATTAAACATTATTTGTTTTTCAATTCCATTCTCAACTTCTGGGTTGGACAAGATACATCTTTCTTCTTCCTTATTAGGCTAAGGTATCATAGGACAATCCACAGGTTGTAGCAATCTATACAGTAGTAAATGCAGCATTAAATGCTCTGTTTTGCTACATAGAAACATTTTCTTCAAGTATCCCTTTGGTTCATTCAAGTTTACTTGAAGTGCTAAGTAAAGATTGTCTATAACTTGTAGAGTCTTGGAGAAACCTGCTGTGTTTATGGCAGATGCTTCAAGTTTGGGACTGTTTTATTTTATGACTTCACTCTATTTATTCTCTTCTATGGTTGACATTAGTCATGGATTATTAACAAAAGAGAATTCTATAGCATTATTATTTGAAAACAATGGCCTTGATATAGGTGCTTGTCGATAGGCATTTAATCAGTATTCAATAAAATTAGTGCCAAAAATTACATGATAAAATATTTCATTATTATCTTTCATTTTGAATCATTATTTAAAAGCCAGAATCTGTGGAAAGAAGCTATAACCATAATCAGGGAGATCCCATACAACATTATATAAATATATTTATAGGGTTGGATACCCAGCCCCACCATCTGGCTTTTAGAATGCAGCTGCTTTGTTACTGCTGAATGTACTGAATAGAGCCAAGAGTAAACTGATTTCAATGGAATATTAATAGATGCTGACAATAATGGAACCCATAGAAGATCTACTGGGCAATGGGTTAAAATGCTGAACACAAAGCTGACGGGTGCTGTCCATCAGAGACACTCAATGAATGAAAGGCAGTGTGGCTGGAATGCGCTATGAAAATGTTGCTATAGAAAGCTTTTCTGAATCCCTATTGTTCTTCCAACATCAACTTGAGGGAATTAGTGTTCAAGGGCAAACATATCTTGGAGAGTTATTTGTGATACCCAAAAACTGGAAGTGTTGGAGTTGTCCATATGGATGGTAGCTTCTATTTGTTGTCTCCTATCTAGAAGCATAGCTACAATAGAAACCATGATTAATTTGGCTCTGTTCCACTATGACTGTTATTAACAGCTATTAAAAGGACAAGAGAGGCCTAATGCTCCTCCATTCGGCATCAACAAATTATTTGCTATCTACAGAATTAGATTTGAGCATCCCCTTCCCTCTCTGGCCGTGTCCAATTGTGCAGAGATATGTGCTTGCAGTGGCACAAATAAGTAGCAGCACAAATTTGTGCTGCTACTTTGTGCCTCAGCACATGGCCCTGTATGTTCACTTTGTTGTGGGACACACTGTTCCATGATGTACAAACTGCCTTTGCCCAGCATGCTGGAGCAGCAGGGGCACAAATGGAGTAGTAGAGATACTCTGGAAAGCAGCTAGAGTTCTTCTCTGGAGGACCAAGCCTTTGTTTCTTCTGGTGCACCCTATTTTCACATGTTCTGTGCCACTTTTTTTCTTTCCTAGTGCTTTTGTTTTGGGGGGGTTTTTTTGCTTCTGGGAAATTGGAAAATCCTAGTGGCAAATTTTGCCCCCTTGCTGCAAATGTCTTATTCATTGCAGTGCAGGGCATGTTTTAATGTTCCACATGTGCAGTTTGTGGCACCACAAATCTCTTTCTGGTACCACAAACTGCATGTGGCTGCATGTCTGCACATGGCCTCTGAGTCTATTTCACAGATACTAGGGGGTCTGGAACATTTTCACAAACATAGCATTCCCATTTCTGTGGTGTAGACAGATGATATTTGAGAGCACCCCTCTATACTTAGATCCCTGAGTAAGAAACTAGCATACAATAAGCAGGAAGGCTTGTCTAACAGCAAAAAATATAAAAGAAAAGGGAGACTTTCCATGTGAAAGTCTTGTGCAATACTGCAGGTTAGGTAGGGGAGAGGCAGATTTAGTAGGGGAGTAAACAAGTTCAATTTCACTGGAGTATAAAGGGATGACAGATAAATCCACTCAAGTGCCTTTTGGAAGAATAAATATTTCTGATGAACAGAAGTGTGTCTGTTTTAAAGATACTAGTATATTAGGTTACTTAACCTTTTATGGTTCATTTCTTCGGATCGGGGGGTTTTGTGACTGCGCAGCCATAGGAATGTGACCCACATTGAATGAAAAATATGTCATCTCAGGAAAAAATGTACCGTGCACTGAAAATAAATGTTACATTTGTTTTAGGGGTGAACTGGTCAGCCATTGTTCTTTGCAGTGTATAGTAATCCTGTTGTACGTGACATTAGATTTACCAAGTTATTTCCTTTATGAAAAAGAAAACAGTAACTGTCTGTCTAATGTAAATTGAGTACATCATTGTGGCAACAGAGACATTCACCCCCTTTCCCTCTAGGGGAGTGATATTCTCACTGAGGCACAGAATCCCATATCCTAGGTGCTGATCTGTACATAAGTTCAAGAAGTTTTTAGATCTGACAAAAATGGCCAGCCAGATCTAACTTAATTTACCTGAAAAGGTGCACTAAATTAGACTGGACATGTGCAGATGGTTGGTAGATTGGGCTAACCCATGTTCAGAGTGCACTCCTGGGGCTGGGGAAACCTTGCCCCCAGAAGAACAAAACCTGCTGTGGACCCTCCCCCCCCACCTCCAGTCCTGCCAATACACTGCAAACCCACCAAACCTAACATGAACCCTCTAGTCCCCCTGACCCTATCTTACTTAGATCACATTCCCAGTGTGGTTCCTGGCACCAGTGAACATCTGCACAAGCAGGACTCAATCTATGATCATACCACATCATTGTAGATCAGGTCCCAGGGACGTCTGCATGTACCCTACTTGGCTGCCTGATTGCCCAGATTCAGTATGAGGGCAAGAGAACCTTACCAACCAAGTCTATAGGACACTCTCTTGGAAAGTGGGAGATGTAGTTTTCAAGAAGACCTAGAACTTTACTGTATGACTTCCTAACATTCCTAAGTGCCTAACATTTGTTATTGGCTAGGTATAAGCACCTCTATGCTGAGCAACTGAGCAAACTAAATTACACTCAGGGGGTGCATGGACTTCCTGTAAGATGTACAGGACACCTAGATGCCTAATTGTGATGGCCACCTGGGGCAAAGTAACTAAACTTCAGGTGGTGTGATGCCAATGTGGAGAAATTCTAGCAATAAATCAAGTTCTGGCCTTAGAACAATTTACATTATCTGACTTCAACCAATAATGATTTCTAACCCTTTTTTCCTCTATTTCTGTCCAAATGTTTCTGTGATGGAACCAAAAATACTGTGCCACTTCATAAGATTTATCCCACTTAATATATTAAACAAAGATTTTGTTGGTTCTGAAAAGCCCAGGAGTTAGATTATATATTCTTGTATGTCCTCTATTGGGCATGTTTAAACATGTATTAATACACTTTAGTTAATGCACATTAAATCTAGTACCTCCAGGCACTTATACATGAACAGCAAGGGTGCTCCAATAATTATAGCATGTCAGAGCAGACTTGATCATTTGAGTCTGCTGGAGTGTAGTAATTACCTCACTCCAGCATCTGATAAAATGCTTGCACCATAATTTTGAGGTATGGGGACATTGATGCTCTGAGCATTTTAATTAGCACAGCTTTCTGAGCCATTCCAATTAAAGCACCCTGACACATCCCCCTCTACCTGAAGCATGTATATAAATGCCATACATTGTGAGGTACTAGGAAAATGCATATCGTGAGGAGAATGAGAGCAAGAAAGGGTTAAAGAAGAATTTACCATGCCAGCGGGAGGGAGAACAGCGTGGAGAGCTGCTATAGCAATGCCAGAAAGAGTGTGCGGCAGCATCCTGGCCCCCTTTTTGAGCAACATCTGGCCTTTACATGGGCAGGGTTGCCAGTTAAAAAAAAATCAGAATGGTGACTCACAGAGAGAGATAATGCTGGAGATGCCTGGGTGCTTAGTGGAGCCAGTGGCTGAGGAGGAGAGTGGAGACTAGCATAGAAACCCAAGCAAGGCAGCACAGAAAACTCCCCATGGACCTAGAGAATGGGTGAGAGTATTCCAGATCTGGAGGGGACATTCAGAATAAGAACAAGAACAGGAATTTGCTCTCTCAAGGCTGTTGCGAGGAAGCAGACAGGAGTGACACCTGGAACCTAAGATTAAGGACATGCTGAGTGAACTGAAAGAGGCATTCACTCCTGACTAAGAAACAAAGGGAGGATTAACTTTTGCCTACAATTTCAGTCTCAGCCCTATACACTATGTATGGGTACAACACTTGTTTAGATAATAAGGCAATGTGCCCTTTGGATAGGGCTTAAAAGTAATGGTAGTGAAGTTCACCTATTTCACACACCAGGGGAGATGGCATGACGAAGTGCCACAGACATTTGTGAAGAATCTGACAAGACCAGGATGGGCCGGAAATAACCAGACTTTGGAAACTGGAGTCAAGATTAGGATGGCTCTGATGAATAAGTACCAGATAGTGTGGTAGGTCATGATGAATAACTTACCTAACAAGCTATTTAACATCAAGGTGGGGTAAGGCTAGGGTGTAAGGGAAGGAGGAGCCCCAGAGCCTGATTCTGAGAATAGATTCACTGAGTTCCAAATACAGAGAGTGAAAGGTGAGCTGTGTAAATATGGACACTTCCCAAGTCATTAAGATCAATAAAATCACATGGCAGGCAACCTCATCAGGATTGCAGCCCACCACTCACAGGATAAAGAGGTGCAGTGGTTTGTGGTTTTTTTTGGTTTTCTTTTAGAGCAACACCAAAGTAGAAACACCAGCAAGATGTGTCTGAGCTAACACACCTTAACTAAAGTGCACAGTTTTTATGTGATGCTTAATGCACATGCACGTATTTTAATGTGCATTAACTAAAAAGCATATTTTAGTGATGCTTTAATGCACATTAAAATCAGCTTATGTGCAGTAAAGCACATGTGTAAATGTAATTATTGATATTTTTTCTATTGCCTATTGTATCTAAAGATTCTACAATGTTTTATAACAACTCATATTGAAGCTAATTTTCATGCTTTCAGTTGACTTCACTGGGGTCTGTATTGGTTCTTATGCTAATGAATGAATGCTGAGAACATACCTTGTAGGTAGGAGCTGTGCATGTCCCTTTGTATGACAGTGAATTCTAATCTTAAAATGTGCTGTTACAGTATGATGTGGACACATGGGGCTACATGCTCAGGGTGCACCCTGACCTTGTCCCTCCAGCCTCATCTTCTATAATTATCTCCTATTTCTCTGAAGCAGATAGACGTGACTCACTACTTTTGCCTCTCTATCCTATACCACCTTCTTCCCAGAGAACTTGAACAATAAACTGAAGACGGATTTCTTAGATCTCTCCACCCAACTTAGGTTTGCTTGTCTCTCTGCCCATCTGCATCAGAGAAGTCGACCTGTGGCTCTGGAGTTGGTGCCATTGTGCAGGTTTTGGCTTCTTGGACTGTGATCTGCACTTCCACAAAAAAGGCATCTTGAGGCATGATGGTCTTCGTTTCATTTCAAAAGGTGAGAGTCTGGTCTTTTACAGGTTGGCTGATCTCCTACACAGGCTTTGAACTAGGTTCATCGGGGGATGGGGATGCAAAGGACAGAGAGAACCTAGGATCCACAAACCATAAGCCATATGCTGGAACAGCCCACATAAGTACTAAGGGGCCCAATAAGTATCATGACAGGGGGGCAACAAGGGCACCCACTAGGGGGCTTAAGTGTCTCTATACCAATGCTAGTAGCATGAGGAACAAGCAGGAGGAACTTGCACTTCTGCTTGAAAACAAAACCTTTGACTTGGTTGGATTAACTGAAAACTGGTGGGACCCTACCCATGATTGGGCAGTAGGCATTGAGGGATATAGGCTGTACAGATGGAATAGAGTAGGGAAAAATAGCGGGATATTTGTGGTTTTCTATGTTAAGGAGCAATATACAGTTTCTATTATCAAGATGGGACCAGAGGAGGGGCAAATTGAGGTATTGTGGGTCAGAATACAAGGGGGTTTGGGGGAAAGGGACTTGATAGTGGGGGTCTGCTATAGACCACCACACCAGGAGGATGAGCTAGACCTAGAATTCTCAAGGGAGATCTCAAAGGCTGTATGGTCAAGGGAAATGTTTGCCATGGGTGATCTTAAATACCTTGACATCTGCTGTGAGGAGCAGTCTGCCAGGTCTAACCATTCACATAGGTTTATAACCTTCATATAGGGCCTTCACCTAATGCAGGAGGTATACAGTCCCACCAGGGAAAATGCCTTATTGGACTTGGTGTTTGCTGCAGGGGATGACCTGGTGGATCTGCAGCTACAAGGTAACCTAGGGGATAGTGACCATCAATTGATTGAATTTACTATCTGGTGAAGGGTGGAAAAGATGACCAGTAGGGCAGAAGTGCTAGACTTCAGAAAGGCTAACTTCAATGAGCTCAGGAGATTAGTTAGTGAGGCACTGATGATTAGGAGCCTTGGTGAGGTGGGAGTCCAGGAAGGGTGGTTGTTCCTAAAGGACGCAATCTTCAAGCACAGAGTGAGAGAATCCCATTGTGTATGAAACGGGGCAAAGGGGCCAAGAAACCCTCTTCACTGAACATGGAAATCCAGGAAAGCCTAGGGGAGAAAAAAGAGATGTATAGGTTGTGGACCCAGGAAGTAGCTACCAGGGAGGACTATACCTACTTGGCTCGCAATTGCAGGGAGTCAGTTAGAAAGGCCAAAGCTGCAAGAGAACTTAGGCTGGCAATGGAAATTAAAGACAACAAAAATTCCTTCTCCAGGTATATAGGGAGGAAAAAGAAGGCACAGGGTAACATAGGACCTTACAGGGCAGACTAGGGCGATTGGTGACAAGTTGAGCTCTTCAATGAGTTTTTTGCTTCTGTATTCCTTAACATGGATCAGGACAAATCTCCCAACTGAATTAGAGATGAGCACAGGAGTGAAACCAGCTCTCCAACTGTTAGCACCGACTTAGTGAAAGGACCCTTTGAGGGGCTGTGTCTGTTTAAGTCAGCATGCCTGGATGATCATTATCCAAGGGTGCTGATGGAATTGGCCAGTGTCATAGGAGAACCACTGGAAAGGTTATTTGAGCACTCATGGTGCTCAGGTCAGGTCCCAGAGGATTGGAAAAGGGCCAATGTGATCCCTATTTTCAGGAAGAGGAGGAAGGAAGATTTGGGTAACTATAGGTCAGTTAGCCTTACCTTTATCCTTGGGAAAACCTTTGAAAAAAAATTATTAAGGATCACATTTGTGGGAGTCCAGCAGGTAAAATAATGCTGAAGGGCAACCAAAATGGGTTCATAGCAGGTAGATCCTGTTTGACTAACCTTGTTTCTTTTTATGACCAGGTCAGAGAATGCGTAGATGCAGGGGACGTGGTAGATGAAATTTACCTGGATTTTAAGAGGTCCTTCAATATGGTATCTCATCCTATTCTCATAAATAAAGTCAGTGGCTGTGGTGTAGATGATTACATGGTCAGGTGGGTGGCAAATTGGCTAGTGAGCTGCACCCAGAGAGAGGTGGTGGATGAGTCGGTATCTACCTGGAAAGATGTGGGCGGTGGAGTTCCCCACAGTTCGGTCCTTTGGACCAATGCTGTTCAATGTCTCCATCATTGACTTGGATGAGGCTGTGGATAGCACTCTGTCCAAATTTGTGGATGACACCAAATTATGAGGTAAAGTTAACACAGTAGTGGGCGGGGAACAAGATCTAGGTAGATCTGGACAGATTGGAGGAGTTGGTACAGCAGAAAAAGATGCGATTCAACAAGGAGAAATGCTGAGTGCTGCACCTACAGAGAAGAAATCACTAACACACTTACAGGCTCAGCAGCACTGTAGCAGAAAGTGTTCTCAGAGTCATAGCTGACTCCAAGATGAACATGAGTCATCAATGTGAGGAAGTGATCAGTAAAGTTAACCGCACTTTATCCATTAGCGGGTGCATCACTAACAGGTCCAGAGAGGTGATACTTCCCCTCTGTGTGACACTGGTGTGGCTGCTGCTGCAGTACTTGGAGCCACACTTCAAGAGGGATGTGGATAACCTTGACAGGGTCCAGAGGAGGGCCACTTATATGGTTGGAGGCCTGCATGTAAGGCCCTGTAAGGAGAGTTTGAAGGACCTAAATTTCTTCATCCTCCACAAGACAAGGCTCAGAGGGGATATTGTGGCCATTTACAAATTCATCAGGGGGGACAGCAAGAGATAGGAGATGCTCTGTTTACCAGGGCACCCCTTGGAGTAACTAGAAATAACAGTAACAAACTGACAGAGAACAGATTCAGGTTACACATCAGGAAAAACTTCTTTACAGTAAGGGTTGCCAGAATGGAGAATAGGCTTCCAAGGGAGGTGGTGCTCTCCCCTACCTTGGGGGTCTTCAAGAGGAGACTGGACAAGCACCTGCCTGGGGTCATCTGACCCCAGCGCTCTTTCCTGCCTGGGGTAGCACGGTCGGATTCAATGATCTGCTGAGTTTTCTTCCAACCCTAATATCTATGAGTCTGAACTCCTGGAACAGGACAACATGGTACAGTCCTATCCACTACTGTATGAGTAGGACTTCTTACCCTCCGCAGGTGGATTTCACATCTCCACATTAATCTTCCATTAATCTCCAAATCTACCTGAAGTTGATTAGAGATGATAAAATGAATGAGTTGTACATGCAAGTCCATCACACAAGCAAGTCATTTTACTAAAATGCATTGGATTGTATTAAAAATATATATCTGAAGTAAGGCAGTGTAGGATATCGTATGTCAGTTATAGTAAATCATTTAGATACAGGTACTTTTTGCAGAAAGAAAAACTGAAGGAGACTGATATATATTCGTTTATTTTGAAATATTTTAAACTTAGGAAAGAGAGAGAGATACGACTGCATATATGGAGAGCAAGTAGTGGTCATAAAGGCAACAGGAAATAAGACACAAGAAAAAGTTGTTCACAAAGATGTCAACATCCTTTTCTCCATTTTTTTTTTGTTTTTCTTTTTGCCAAGAAGATCATCAAAATGCTGATTTTTTTTTCCAGTATAAAAAATCATCTTTTACAAAATGTTGACCTGCTCCATTAATTAATGGGGCAATGGTCAAGATGGAGTGGACTAGGGATGCTGCAGAGATTAAATTAAGATAAATATTCAAAAATGAATGAGGCCAAAAATAATTAAAGAAATAGAACAAGCTACTCAACAAGCTATCAGTTCCAAGGTAAGTTACGGGAGTATTATCAGAGGAGAAGATGTACGTGCATGAGGTATGATATAGGAAAAAATAAATTTGAATTTCCTTCAAAGCAGAAAAGTGGACCCATCCATATTTCTTCCAGTCTAAGAAATAATAGACTGGAAGAAATCTGTCCCTCAGGCTATATCTCATCAGCCTCTGCTCTTATGTATCAATTAATAGCAAGATGTTTATAATTCTGTTTTCATTTAGCCTGTTTATCTTCATTCCATTTCTGTCCACTAGATAATATTTTGTTACATCTTAACAACAACAGTTCTCATTATTTCATTGAACAGTCTAATAGGACGGAGGATAGATAGAATAAGCTCCACATTAGAAATACCTAGAAATAGAAATGAAACTGAAAATAAAACCAACAGGACTGAAATACAGTTGATGTTTGCTGAAAGGGCCATAATCACAGATGGATTTAAACAGATATTTCTAACACAGGAACAGGGTCCATTGAGTCCAGTCCCCTACATTCCTACAGCATATGTCAAAACTATATTTGAAAAGAATCCTGCTTTTGACCCTGTGGGAATGGGTCCTGGGGCCCTAAAAAAATACACTCAGGGATAAATTGTGCCCAGGATCCAAGCTTTACTTAGTTTAAGAGAGAGATTTTCTGTGATCTTGACATGGTAACAGCCTGGTCCTAGCATGGGCAGCACCCAGGACTGCTCTGATTATGCTACTGGTGTATGAGTGTTATGGAACTTATGTTAGTGAGGGATGAGCATAATAAAGCAGGGCTCGGCCACATGCCAGACAGTAGAGTAAACTGAGGGGGATGGGAGAGCAAGTGAAGCAACAGCCCCGGGCACTGGTTCAGAGCAGGCACCAAAATGGCATCCATCAAAGAGCCCACGCAACTGCTGCAGCAACTCACATCTCATGAGATTAGGCTGAGGCAGACCCAGCCCAACAGCTCCAGTAGGCTCTACACATCTTGCTATTAATTGATACATAAGAGCAGAGGCTGATGAGATGTAGCCTGAGCGACAGATTTCTTCCAGTCTATTATTTCTTAGGCTGGAAGAAATATGAATGGGTCCACTTTTCTGTTTGAAGGAGATTTAAATTTATTTTTTCCTATATCATACCTCATGCACGCACATCTTGTCCTCTGATAATACTCCTTACTCTCCCACTACAAATTTTCAAGTTATGCCTCCATGAGGCATACTCCACAAGATGGCTACTGATGCAGGGACAAGTTTTTTTGGCTCTAGGCCCCCTGGGAGTTTCCTTTTGCTAAGAACTGGAGAGTCATGTGGACCTTGGCCCCAGCTCTTAACACCAAGCAAAACCATTTGATTTTATGACTTGTTGACACTAATATTATAATAAACATCTGTTGTTTAAGTATCCTCAGAGAAGGACCAGTTTCAAAAAGGCAGCTGCCACTTGTATAACCAACACACATCTTACTCTAATTCCTTACAGTGGTCTCCACATTGTGTTCCTGACCATCGTTTGGCAAAACTGAAATGATAACAAGTTAAATTATTGAAAAGAAACTGTAGAGGAAAAAGTCTTCAAGCTGCCTGTGGAGTTGAAGCACAATAGCTCAGTGAAGAGGACTTATGGGGTACCATTTAGTCTTCCTGGGCAAATTCTGCTCTTGAAAAACGGGTTTATTTTGCAACATTTCTCTAAGATAAAATACCCCTACGTACAAGGTCACAAATGGTCAAGCTCTAAATAACAGAGAGAGAGAGAACAGGAGTCAATTCATTGACCATGCTTTTTTTCCCCAAAGAGTAGAGCTGTGAAAGGAGAAGTGCACGGTGGGAGGCAGAGATAGCAGGTTTCAGCATTGGAATTCAGCACATACTGCTAGATCAATGGGCTGCAATGACTCGAATTTTTATATGGAAGTCTGCCACGGCCTTACTACTAAAAGTTATTGTTGTGACAGGGTTAAGGTATTTATTCTTTTATGCATTTTCACCAGAAAAGTCCTAAATGTCTTAAAAGTAGAGAGCAATCAATAACTCATCAGACGTAAAGTAAAATTAAACAATTGTGCAGTCAATTAGGTCTGATCACCACTGCATAGAAGTACCAATTAAAAAAACAAAAATAATTGAAGTAATTTAATAGTATTTTTAAAAGATTTGAGGCTGGAAACCACTCCACTTTCACCAGTGGCATGGTCTAACAAGAAACTCTTGCCAGTGGTTGCTAGAGGTGAGTGGTTGCTGGAATAAAGCTGTTTTAAGTCTCCTAACACTTCCACAGTACATCACCACAAAGATACTGAGTTCTTTATGTACTCACAATGAGGAATTTGTTTTCTGCATATAAGCATGTTTCTGGAATCCATAAGGCCATTGCTCATACATTCACGTGCATAAGAAACATATTGAAGATAAAACAAAAGACTAAAACAATTTGTATGAAAATATAAAAAAGAAAAAAAATGCTTATTTTAAATCTTAAGCATAATTTTGACCTCAGCTATAGCTGTACAGTTCTCATTAAAATCAATTAGAGTTTTATGGGAATTTCTGTGTGGAAAAAAATGGCCCTTTTTTCTTATTATGGGAGAAATTTTAAAAAATGGGTTCATGTCATTATTTCCTTGTCTTCTTGGGTTTAAATTAGGAAAGATTTTAGCTCCTTTCTTTACAAGATCTCTGGGTTTAACTAGTATATTCTTTTTTGGCCAAATGTTGCTTTCAATTATAATGGCTTAAATCTGGCATAAAGCCAATAGTGTTCTCTGAGTTACTTTTTCTGTTTCAATGTAATGTAAAAAATGTGGCTGCTAATACATTAAACAAACTTATAAATTACTCAGGCTGTTTGAAAATTCTGTCAAAACCATTTTCAGTGGTTAGCAAAGAAGTATTTTCTGTATTTATTTATTTATTTTCCTCAAAGAAAGCTTATATTTTTCCCCTGAAACTTATATTTTTGAGCAAAGGTGGGAAGGGGGAGTTCAGGGTTCAAAAATCAGAAAACCAAAATGAACAATAAAACATATTAGTAAGACTGAAGTGACAAATAGGAGATGTAGTCAGTCCCTCATTTTTCAGGGTACAAATTTGCTATTAACTTCCTATTTTTTCAGAGAACTTCCTTATGAGCAAGGAAGTGTCTTGCATCTTCCTTAGAAGGGTATTCCAATGATCATGGTTGGAAGAAAGGATTTTGGAGTGAATAGACTGGATATAGCAATTCTAATACTCCTAAAATGGATAAGGTATTTGCTTCAAAAAATGGTGCCTTTAATATTAAAGAATATATGCTAAAAATGTAACTTCTTAGTAATTCCTTTGGGCATGATTACACACTGTGTGGATTAGACAGTGTCCATTTATGTGGCTCTGATACAAGGTATAAAAGGGAATTTTAGCTTTGCTAAAAGCTAAATGTCTGAGAGTATATAAAATGGAGATTTACTACAACAATAAATAATTATAAAACGATGAATATAACAAAGTGTCTATGCTTAGGGATTGTAGGAAATAAACTATAAAAAGTGTGTAAGATACTAAATTGTGGAGATTGTGTCTGGATATAATGATTAGACATAACTCATACTTATTGAGATGTTTTCTGTAATTTCAGCAACTGGGACAGGAGCAGTACTATATTTTCAGCAGTTTTGATGGTGTATATGACTGTCCCTGTAGAAACCTAAAAGAAAAGGAAGGGACATAGAGATGGCAGCTTAACTGTTTTAGATGTTGCCCTATTGGTAGGAGGATTCAATAAAAGAGGAAGCAGAATTTTCTGAGAGGGATGTTCCAAGAAAAAAAAAAGTTAACTAATGTCTCCTGAACCCGTTCTACATGTAAATAGTGGGAGTAGGAGCGGCTTCTGTTAATCTTCCAGAGAGTGGAATGGGTAATATTGCACACCTAAGTGCCACCCATCTCAGCCAATTTAGGTTTAGGCCTCAAAATCCAAAACTACAATTCTTGGAACAACTGCTAAAGTGCTGCCTAACCACAGAAGTATCAAAGCTCCACTGTAGCCTCAGTTTTAATGTTAAATTTCCAATTTTGACATGCACATGACCACCTAAGCCCTGACCCTACCATTAAACAGCCAGGTGTCTGGCTCATATCTAAGGCCTGTCAGAATTCACATATGAGGTATTTCTCCATCAGTGTTGCCCAAGAGTCTCAATATAGTTGTTTTTCAAAGCACAAGGTAATTGTGTGCCATGTTTTCCTCAACCTTCATATAATTCATAACCTTCATATAATTGATCAGGGTTAACACATCTGCCTCTACAATGGGAAACCTGGGTTTAACCTGCTCTGCATAAAGAGGTTCAAATCAAAGAGTAAGGAGCCCCCATAGTTCAGATCCACCCTGGGGTCCAAGATAAGTTTGATACCACTACACTAAAGCACAGAAAGTATAACATGGATGAAGGAATATAATTTCTTCCCAATTAGGCATCTTTTGCAGTTTAAGGTATTGTTGGGTTCATTAGATTTTTAAAATGTGTATACATTTTTATTTAGCTAACAAACATGCCCATAGTTCCCTTAAATAGGATTCCTAGGAATTGCAGGCTAAAAGTTCTTTGGTGTTTTGTTTTGTTTTGTTTTGCATTGTTTTGTCATGTTTCAGTACATAAGCTAACCACCAAATTCTTCCAATTAGGAAAACGTTTTTCTCTATAAGACATTGTTATATGACGCTTTCCTGTGGGGATTCTTTTTTTCTGTAGGAACTTTCAGTGGAGCGTCTCATATATGTAAACAATCAAAGACTAGATATTGATCTAGATGGCTCCCTGATTTGGTCTAGTGGCAATTTAATTGTATGCATACATACATAAGCTAGCATTTTTATTTTTTTCTCCAATTTAAGCAATAAATTACAAACTCTTTCATGAATTTACATCAAATCTGCCTTATTCCCAAGTCTTCTGTCTTCAGGAATTCCTGCCCCTTGCACTGCTGTCTCTTTCCTCAAAGAAACATTCAGCCTTTCATATTTCTGAGTTGGAGCTCATGAGACCATCTTGTCTGTCTGCCAGCATAAGTTGGCAGAATAGCTCTGCACATCCAAACAAGCCTGTCACTATTTTAAAGTACAGCTTGGATAAAATGTCTCTCTCCCTATCGCAGTAGCTTTCTGCTGACTATATCTAGTATTGCAGATTCATACAATATAAAGTGGTTAGGTGCTTGGTTGCATTTTCCCCTCCTTAAATATAATATTTTCTGTTTTTTATTTTTCTATTTTTATTTTTCTAGTATGTTAATGGATCTCACTAGTTAGTAATACCCATGTGCTATTAATTGTTCTGTCTTACATTTTGCAGTATAATATTCCAAGATGGTTACTAGGTGATTACTCTTCTATTTATCAAGACTTCTGGTTATGAAGCTCTTTACCTAGAGTAAGTCCCAAGTACAGCATACAAAGTAAATTGTTTTGAAATACCATAGAAATAATGACCTCAAGAACAATGTTTCATCAGGTTTATCTCTGCATGTGATAAGCTGAGTAAGATAGTATATAAGAAAGTGCTCTCTAAGCCAACTTACAACTTTTGATATTCCTGACAAACAAAACAATTTCTTCCTTTAGTAGCACATACCCCTATTTTATTGTGTCTCGTTCTTGGCAGAAGGAATGGGTTTTGAGGGCATGACACCTCAATGAGATCCTGCAGTGCATATAACATTTTGACAAATGGCTATGTTGTAGTGCATAGTCTGACAGAGATTGTGGCACTGTTCCATGGTCAGCACTGCATTTAGAAATATATATATATGTTTGTATGTATGTATGTATACACACACGCACACATATATATGTATGCATATATTTGTGTATGTATGTATGTGTGTGTGTGTGTATATATATGTATATATATATGTGTGTGTGTGTGTGTCTGTCTGTGTCTGTGTGTGTATACACACACACACACACACACACACACATATATATATGTATATGCATTTGTATACGTGTCTTCCCTCTACCCTCCCATATGATATCAGTGACAAATCTTCAGTGGAACTCTCAACCCTGAAAAGCCTTGTGAAACTCATCTCCCATAGGATAGGGATAGATATTCATAAAGCCTGAGCCTGAATTTGATTCAGTCTTTGCAGGTTAGTCTAACCTGGCAAGGCTAAATCAATTTGTAACACCAACAGACATCCAAGAAATGCAGGCACATGCCTGCATTAGCTCATGCTAGAAGCCAGGGGGCACTAGAGCAGCCCTCCCTTCCCTTGTACACTGCAGAGCAGAGGAGGGCACAGGCAGGATGCTCTGATTATTCTTTCTCCTTCTGAGCTGCCCGGCAGGGAATGTTTATCACTATTAACTAAATGTTTATTAACTCCTTAAGAAAACAAAGCCTCTCTCCATTAAGTAATGGAGCTCTTCTTAAACAGCTCTTCCAAGGAAGGACATTAAGCTACCTGTTTATTAGCTCCAAAATCCTGTTGGCCTCTGTACTCCCACAGCATGGACCTTAGCCAGCGTGTGGTCTGCTAGTTAATACTGTGGTGTCTGTGTAAGGCAGAGGGGAGGGGGGAATAAGCTCTGCTTAGCAGGGAGAAGTCAGGCAGACACTGTGTGTCTGCAAGTCTGTGCCAAGCTCCAACCAGGGAATGGTGGGGAGGGGCCAGTCCTACTGTGCAGCAGAGAGCCCTGCCCAGCTCAGACAGGATGCCGGGATGCTGGGGGTGCCTGGTTTATCTTAAGCTAGCAAGGGGTCTGGGACAGACATTACATAAACCAGTTAAGTCTGATACTACATTCAACCAAGTTTATCTCAGACTGGTTTCAGCCATTTTCAAAGTGGTTTACGTGCATAGAACATCTGTTCTGTTACACATTTAAACCAGTTTCTGATCACTTAAACCAGTTTATGTATAATGCCTGTCCCTAGCCCTTGAGATCAAGTCTGTCTTTCTGCAGGAATTACTCTGCATACATGTATGTATATACAGTAGAACTAGGTGGTACATTGTAAATGTAATGAAAGGGAGTATTATTGATAAAGTTGGAAAACAAGAGTTTATGCTGACATTTGTGGAACATCACTGCCAATAGGCATATGTAAAGATTTACTGTTTATAGCAGTGTTAAGCTATGATGCTGTGCCTGTGACTCATGGGAGCTATGTATTTTGCTCTTTAATAGCTCATTAGTGTCGTAGGAGGCTTAGATTTTAAAAGGGTTTGCCTAGGTAGGTTGTCAGTTGGTGATGAACATAATTGGTGCACTGAATCTTTCTGACAGCTCGCAATCATAATTATTTTCAGACTATCAACAGAAGAGCTGTAATGCATGGTTTATGGCATTTAGCTAGCAGATTGTGCAGTAGTGGGCTTTGTTTTGCAGTCATATCTAACATACCAAAGCTGTTTGCTATTCTCTCAGCTTCTGTGGCAGTTTAGGTCCAAATCTTGTTCCTCTTACACACACTCAAACCTACTGAATGTAATAGGATAGCATAGATATCACTAGAAAGAGCATTTGGTTCCTACCGTTAAGTTTACAGGCCAGACAGTATTCCTCTACAGATATCAATTCTTTCTTACATTTTAACATGATTATATTAGGAAGCAAAAAAACGGAGACTATGGATTGTATAAATCTAGTAGAAAAGTAACTCAATAACTCAGCTACCAGCTACTTTCGTTAAAGACCTCATTTTCTCCAAAAAGTTTGTGCTGGGGTATGCAAAACCCATGAGAGGCAGGAAAGACGTTAATGGGTTGTTACACTTACAGTTGAGGTTTGGCTTGGAAGGAGAGGTTAAAAGAGGATGTATAGAAAGTTTCTGAGTGGTTAAGAAGAAGACCAGATTATGAGGTATTACTTTGTGAAAAAGGCAGTAGCTAGGAACTGTTGACAAGATTGCTGCCTGTCAAAGGCTCCCTGAGGGAAGAGCGGTCTGGTGAGGGACTTTTGTTCTTTTTAGTTTGGTACTGGTGACTTGCCGGCATCTGTAGAAGCAGATGTCTTCATGTGGTCCCCTTTCTCCAGGGAGTGCCAGTCAGATAAAAACCATTTTTTTTTTTTTGTACCCAACTGGTTTTACGTAGGTCACATAGGGTGCTTAGGTTGTATACACACAGCAGATGGCTAATTAAATATAAACCTGCATCTGGAAACAGGTAAATTGAGTTGCTTTGTCCACTGTCAGGATTTTTTCTATGCAACATGGTACTTATCTTTGAATTTGTGAGCTAGTATTCAGGCACTTCCCAAGACCAATGTACCTGAAGAAATACATGGCAGGATTTATTGAAATGTTATATATCTCAATATACTGTATATATGAAGCTATTTTTGTATGTTGACAAGGATCGTTGTGGCTACCTGACCCTATGTTTTTCACAGTAGAGTACGTCAGTGAAACATATACTGAGGATGATCTGCTATTTAATAATATTCTTATATAGCACTTTTGTTGGTGGATATCAAAACACTTTGAAGAGAGATTTAACAGGTGATAAAGAGAAACAAGACAAGAGCCTTTCCAGCACATCAGTGGCAGAAGATGAGCTTCTGGGAGCACTGAAGTAAATGTCAAATTGCTGTTCATTTCAAACAAGCCAGGATTTAACCCAGATTCTTAGATGTAACCAAGGGCAACCAGTATAACTTATAGTGATAACCTGTCCTACAATAGGAGAACGTTTTTAAGAGTGACTATGGTCTGCAGGATACAATCCAGTACTATCACTAGGGCAACTTCAGTAGGGTAACTGAAGCTATTGATTTACATTAAAGGCATAGACAGTAACACTAAGGGGTTTTTTTTGAATAATTTTATCTGACTTTCTATTCAAAAACACATCTAAACTCATTTTAAAAAATAAAATAGTTATCTACTTACCAAATATAAGTATGGATGCTGATTGTGCTACCTTTGTTTGTATAATCACAGGGTCCTTATACATGAGTGCAGAGGCTACTCCGATGCACTATAATTGCAGTTCATCAGAGCAGACTCGATTAATCGAGTCTTCTGGAATGTGGTAATTACTAGGGGTTGTGCGAAGTAGGCCCTATTTGATTTGGATTCGGATTCAGCTCAAATCAGGGACAGTGATTCAATTTGTTGATTCAGATTACTATCCCCGATATGATTTGGCTGAATCCAAATCTTAAGATTCAATGCTGATTCAGAGAATCAGCGATTCAGACACAGAGACAGCTTTAAATGTTTTTTCTACATACCTTGAGGTACCAGCACAGCTTGTGAATGGGGTGAACCCAAAGTGGAACAGAAGTACTTCCAGGTCTACAGGGGAGTGCATGGGGAGGGGTCTCCTATGGCACCTCCATGGATTAGCCATCAGTCATGGGGGGAACCTAGGTGCCAAGCCAGCAGGATGCGGATCCAGAAGTGGACTGAAAGTACTTTTGGTCCATTTCCAGGTCTGCTGCCAAGTGTGCTGGGGAGCCCTCTGCACTGCTGTGGGACACTCCATGCGCCCCAGCATCGCGGCATGAGCCTCCTGCTACCTAGACATATGTAGAAAAAACATTTAAAGCTGTGTCTATGTATGAATCTCTGAATCTTTCCAAATCTCCCCAAATCAATTCAGAGTGTTCTGATTTGATTTGGAGAGATTAAAGGGTCCTCTGATTCAATTCGGATTCGGAGATTTGGCCACCGAATTGGGCTGAATCTCTATGAAATCAAATCAGGGACTGAAGTTTTGCACAGCCCTAGTGTCACAGAGCACTCAGGTGCCCTGTGCCTGAAAGCAGAAATGGCTCAGGAGAGGCCTCTAGTGGCAAGAAGCCCTAGTGGCAAGAAGAGGGAGGCTCAGCTGCCACTTACCAGGGTAGCCAGAGTCACAGGTGCTGGTTGCTAGGGCAACCGGTGGGGAGCCAGTCAACAGGAAGGGGCAGGGCTTGGCCCTTCTTAAGCCCAGGCACGAGGCCAAGAGGGCAGTTCCCCTCTGGCGACCAAGGGAGGGGGAGCTCAGCCAGTGCAGACGGAGGGGAGAAGCCCGACTGCATGAGCATCCCCTGATTGCTGCTATGGGATGGAGTTGTTTGGCCAGATGATCTACAAGGTCCCTTCCGACCCTACTTCTATGATTCTATGATCTAGCTTTTTATGTTATAGCCTGGGGGCTTTGTTTTTCTGTGTTCGCTGTTTGACTGGAGGACCAGGTGAGGCTTTTAGGGGTTGGGTAGCATGGGGACCCTGGAACCAGAAAGGGCACAGCATTTGGGGTGCATTGACCCCAGCCCCAGAGCAAGGGGGCTGTGAGAAGCCCCAGAGCAAGGGGGGCAGTGAGGATCCTGGAGAAAGAGCCGCGAGGAGCGAGAAACCCCAGAGCAAGGGGGCTCCCCAGAGCGGGGGGGGGGCAGCGAGAAGCCCCAGAGCAAGTGGGGAGCCCCTGAGAGAAGGCAAGGACAGGGCCAAATCATAGCAAGGCCCAGGTCAAATACCACATTAGTACCATCTGCAAGGCTTGGGCTGTGGTGTAGGGGAGGAAAAGGAGCTGCAGACAGTGCCCCCTGGCACCAGGGCATATAAAGTGGGCAGTCTCCCACTAATTACAATCAATCAATCAAGATCAAGGCATGGCAGGCGAGTAAGCAGGCGGTTGGCACATAACCAGAGGGCGGAGCAACCAAGAGAAAGGCTCCAGTAGCAATACTCCTGTCACACCTAGTAATTACCATGCTTCAGACAGCCTCTGCATCTCATGTGTCAGCATCCCTGCACTTCAAAATGGTGGTAGTGGCATTTTACTGAAGGCTTGTTGAACAAGGCTTAAATGAAGCAGCCTTGCCACCATTTTGAAGTGCAGAAATGCTGATACACAAGATTTCATAGATGTCATAGATTTCATAGACATTAGGGCTGGAAGGGACCTCGGGAGATCATCGAGTCCAGCCCCCTGCCCAAAGGGCAGGAAGTCAGCTGGGGTC
>NW_017728906.1:17551108-17576281 GCF_001723895.1 Crocodylus porosus
ATCAAAAGCTTTTTTGAAGTCAAGATATATGACATCAATCTCTTCTCCCTTGTCCAGGTGATAGGTCACTTGGTCATAGAAGGAAATGAGATTGGTCAAACAAGACCTACCCGCAACAAACCCGTGCTGGCTGTCCCTTGCTCCAAGTACTTTAATTAGAGCAGCTATTATATGATTAAAGGTGTGCTTTAGATGGCTCTAAGAGCCGCTCTAATTAAACTGCCATCCCCTCACCCCTAGAACATATGTGTAAATGCCAGAGTATTGTCTCAAAAATCCACCTAGTTGTGTCAAACGGAACAAAAAAGCATCCCTGCTCTAAAATGTGTACAACCTATATAATATTCAAGAAACAGTAGACAGACATGGGAAGAGATGATAAAGTACACAGAAACACAGAGGCAATGTTTGTCAATATGATTGGCAGGCATATCAGTGCACTGACGGATTAACCATTGTCAAGATGTCTTTTCTCTGGCAACATAGAAGATCATAGTTTTCAAAAAGAGGTTGGTAGGACATGGAACATCATAGAAGAAAGGAAATTTGTACATGCTTGGCAGTTTAACAACTGTGGAATGAATGTTCCCAGCTGTTGTGATTGGTTGATGAAAGGAAGGAGCCTACATTTTGACAGTGAGAGAAGATGGGTTGGTTGTGGAGGGCTGAGGAAGTTGGGATACTGGTCTTAAGTTTGTAGTATCAAAATGGCAGTCAGTGGCAGAATTATGAAAACATTATTGTTGCTACCCTTGATTTCATATTTTCAAAAATAAAGCTGAGGAAACAACTTGCACTGATGATGTTATCAAGGACCATATTAATACACTTTTACTCATGCAAATAATCCCATTATTGACTTCAAGAGTAGCATTCATGTGTCATAGTGCTTAGGGTCAGACGGCACCTAAACAGATCATCAGGTCTGACCCCCTGCCCTGGGCAGGAATGGGTGATGGGGTCATATCACCCCAGCTAAATATCTGTCCAGCCTCCTCTTGAAGACCTCCAAGGTAGGAGAGAGTAGGACCGCACTTGGGAGCCTGTTCCAGAGCCTGGCAGCTCTAACCATAAATTAATGTCTCCTCATGTCCAGCTTGAACCTTCACTCTAACAATTTGTGGCCATTATTCCTATTAACCCCAGGTGGTGTCTGGGGAAAAGAGTCTCCCCCAATTGTTCCCCCTGGTGAGTTTTTTAAATGGCCACCAGATCCCCTCTCAGCCTTCTCTTGTGGAGGCTGAATAGGTTCAGACCCTTTATCCTTTCTTCATAGGGCGTGCCCCGCTGTCCCTTAACCATGCAAGTGGCCCTTCTCTGTATCCACTCAATGTTAGCCACATACATCTTGAAGTGTGGCACCTAGAACTGGATGCAATACTCCAACTGTGGCCTGACTAATGCAGCATAGACGGGGAGGATCACCTCACTGGACCTGCTTGTGATGCATGTGTAGATGCACAACAAGGTGCAGTTAGCCTTACTGACCGCTTCCTCACATTGGTGATTCATGTTCATCCTGGAGTCAACAATGACTCCAAGATGCCTTTCTGCCACAGTGTTGACAAGAAAGGTGTTCCGCAGCCTGTAGGCATGTTGCTGGTTCCTTCTACCTAGATGCAATACTTTGCTCTTGTCTGCGCTGAATTCCATCCTGTTCTCATCTGCCTACCTCTGTAATTTGCCTAGATCTAGCTGGATTCTCTCCCTTCCCTCCAGTGTGCCCACCTCACCCCCCAACTTGGTGTCACCAGCAAATTTGGACAGCATGCCATTCCACACCCACATCCAGATCTCTGATAAAGATGTTGAACTACTGAGCCCTGGGTGACTCCACTGCCCACATCCTTCCAGGTCGAAAATGACCCATCCACCACCACTCTCTGGTTGTGACCATCTAGCCAATTTGCCACCCTTCTAACTGTATAGGCATCAGTGCCGCAGTCGCCTAGTTTTTTTAAAAGAATGTGGTGGGAAACAGTGTCAAGGGCCTTCTTAAAGTCCAGGATGATAACATCCACCCTGACACCCTCACCCAGGGGCTTTGTGATCTGATCATAAAAAGAAACCAGATTAGTTAGGCAGGACCTGCCGTCAATGAACCCATGTTAGTTGCCCCTGAGCTGGGCCCTTGCAGATGTGTTCCTTGATAATTTTCTCAAAGGTCTTCCCAAGGACCAAGGTAAGACTGACTGGCCTATAATTGCCAGGGTCTTCTTTTCTCCCCTTGTAACTGTTAAGTTAAGCGTTTGCTGAGTTAAGGCTGTATTCATCATAAATCATATTTTTTTTTGTTTTGGACATGTCAGTGAACAGACCTTAGTTTTAAAAAAATCTGTTCATTATTTGAAATTCTTCAGTATTTTTAATTCTTCAATATTTGTAGGTAGAACAGATTTCATCCTAATGAGGCTTCAGACCCCATATATACTGCTATATGTATAAAAATATCCCATAACTTATCATTTTGGAGAATGACTATAATTTTAGACATCTAATATTACTGAGAAGACATATTATATGCTGCACTCCATAATCTGATCAACATGATAGTGAGGGAAATGATTGATACTCTTCATCCATTTTTATCAGTTTCTCTAAGTAGACATTTGCTAAGCTTTTAGATGGAGATCTAATTATCACAATCCAGTTGTTCTATGATACAATAAGTAACATATATTGTTTTCTGTGGATAACAATTTGATTATTGAAACTGGTTGCTTTACAATTTATATAGAAACATGACTATTTTACAAGACATAGGCTACAAAAATGTTGCCACTTATTCATATTAGACTTCTTAGGTTATAATCTGCATATTAATTTGATGCCTTAACCATTTGGACACACTTTTAATTATGAATAATATTAAAAACCTTAAAAGGTTATGTTGTTTTGAATCTCACTACAATATTCCTTCTATGCTGATAACATATGAGTAAAGTATGATTCAATAGGACTGAGAGAGACAGAATAAAATGCTAATTTTGATAAGTTACTTGTAAGTGTGTGATTACTTTATGAAAACCTACTTTTACATGTAAAAAACTAGTTTTGTTTCCTGTCTTTTTTTCTAAAGTGAGAACATTTGATATTGAATCTGTTAGGCATGGTTCTTAAATGATTCAATTTTCAGAGTACAACTATATCTTAAATACTAATACTGTTAAGCATGGGTATTTTCTTCTCCTCTATTTCTATTTAGCAGCTTGGCTTTTTAAAAACCTTCTGTTACGGCTTCATAGTTTAAAAAAAAATCAGAAGTTAGGAACTGCAAACACTGGCTTTCCAATAGCAACAAAACTTGACTGAATTCCAACCATAATATTTATTCTGGGTTTTTTTTCATTAAATATATAATACATTAATATTCATTTCTCAGCTCATGGTGACTTAACTGTATGTTTTTAATATTTTAGTAATGTGGGGGTTTTTTTGCATTTAATACCATTTTGATGAAGTTTTGTGTGTTGGAATTCATCTTTTAGATGTCTTTTAGTTACTCATGCTTATAAATTTTTCCTAGTGATACATTATTTTGCTGAGATTTTTTTTCTCTTTCCTTTCTTTACATGTGATAGAGGGACAAATTCTGTTAATGACTGTTATACATACCAAAAGAAACTGCACTTAATTCAAAGACGTATTAGAGGTTTGCCCCAAAGTGAGGACAAGCTGTCACTCAAGATGCCCAGAATTTTAAACTCAAATTTAAGGAAATATTTACAGAGTTGTTATTGCTGTTGTGAAGCAGTTGTGTTTATATGCCAGGATTTGCTCTTTTTATTGGATGAAGAAAATATCCAACGATAATTGAACAATTCTTAGCTGCAATTCCAGGGAACTATTGACATATTTAAACTTTTCTAAAAATACTGCCACAAGATACTTAATTGTTTAATTAATTTTGACTAGTAAAATTTGTAGGTCAGCATTTAAAAACTAAAAAAAAAAGAAAAAAGAAACTAAGGGGAGGGGGGGAAGCCCCACAAACAACCTGATTATGCCATACTTCCAATCTTTTCCCATATGGCTCTTCATCAGTAGTATTCATAAAATATGAAAACACTTCACCTTAAGTAGGGAGGAAGTAATAATCCCTGGTCAATTGGTCCACAATCATCATTGCACTATGAACAGCTGGTGGTGAATAACTCAACTCTACTTGAGAATTATAGGACACAGTACACAATGCTTGCCAACTGTTGTATGTATCCCTTTGTAAACCATACTAGATTATTAGGAACATATTATGCACAAACACAAAAAGGAGAGAAACAAAAAATAGCCAATGAGATTAAGGCTAAGTACAGATGCTCAAAAAGCCTGAGGCAGATTCACATTCATTTTCATGGGTTTTTTTCTAAGTGTCTTAAATTAGTTTGTGAGTGGGAAAAAAGCTCATGGTTACCCTGGAGCAGGGGGCAGGAGCAGGGACATGGGGTAGGCCAACATTGGCCAGGGGCACATGAGCAGGCTTCTGAAAAATGGCAAGCCCAGCTGAGCAGTCAAACAGTCAGCCACCCCTAATTGGCCAGCATTGTGCCATCCCCCTGCCCCCACCACCAAGTATCATCTGTCAGCAATGGCTGGTGGGGAGAAGGGAGTGGGGAGTGGGGAATGGAGCCCCCCACCACATGTCCCCCTGATGGCTGGTTTGGGTCTAGGGTCTAAGTGGTGGGGTGGCACTGCTCCCCCACTTCCCAGCTGTCTGACAGATGGTGGCAGAGGCAGGGGAGTGGGGTTGTGAGAAGCTGTGATGGTCCAGGTATTGAGGAAGGGGGAATGCCTCCACTGCATGCTCCTCTACCTTGTGGGGGTGGGGCAGGGGAGAGGAATCTCAGCTTCCCTGTCCCCACCCAGCCCAGCTGAAAGCCACAGGCAGGATACAGAACTAAGAAGTGGAGGCTTTGCTGCCTCAGCTCTGTGACAGCCAGGGGATGGGGTCAACACAGTGCTTGGCCAGAGCAGAGGAGAGTGGGCCAAGACTGTCCCATCCACCCTGCAAGGCGGGGTGGTAAATGGAGGAGCCACAAAGTTTCCTTGAATGCCAGGGTACTGTGATCCAACTTGAGTAAGGAGTGGGTTTGAGACAGAAGTTGGATAGATCAGCCTAACTTAATATTATTAAATCTGATACTACATCAATACAGGAGTATCTTAGACCAGGTTCCACCATCTTTAAACTGATCTATGTGCACTGAACTTCTGTTCTGTTACAGGTTTAGACCAGTGTCCAATCACTTACACAAGTTTATGCATAATTTTTGTACCTAAACTAGTGTAAAAAAAGAATGGAAGATATGGATGAAAACAAGTAAATCAGAAAAAAAAATGAGGGCTGTCAACTAATCACAGTTAACATGTACAATTAATGCATTAATTGTTCACATTAATTTTTTCAATGCATTAATCGTGCACTTGGTTTTGAAGCCTGCACCCAGGCTCCACCCTGCTACTGTCACTGTGGCTTCTGGGCTATCCCATAGGGCAGTGATGGCAGCACTGCAAGGCAGCCCAGGAGTGGGCTCTGGCTGCCACTACTTTGCCCTCTGAGCCACACACCTGGCTGCGTGGCATCTCCTCTCTGCCCAAGGCAATGACAGCAGCACACATGGCCCCCATGTCTCCCCACTTCATTGCACACAATGATGGGAGTGGCCCTTCCCCCGCACTTTGGGATTAGCCACTTGCAGCTCCAACCACCCCATGACTCATCCTGGGGCCCCATTCACTGTGGGGCCCCTCCTCCGCCTCTGCCCCACTTCCTCTCTGACTATGAGGGCTTTGTTCTGCCCCCCCACCCTTTGCTGCCCTCACATCCCTTCTCCCCCCACACACTTACCTGCTGGGCAGTGTGTGTGTGTGTGTGTGTGTAAGTCTATCTGTCTGCCCCTTACTCCCAAGCCACAGCCCCCACAGCCCTGCTGCTGCCCCTCACTTCTGAGCCACAGTACTCCACATCATGCCAGGGTATGTGGGAACCCCCTTCATGGGCTCCAACCCCCCCTCCCACACACCCACAGGCCCCCACACCTTTACAAATTCCCCGACACTCTCCACACCCACTCCCCAAGCAGAAAAAGTACCTGAATACTTTTGCATAACTTTAAGCTTTTCTGCACATAATTTTGAGGTTTTATCTGTGTGATTAAAATCACAATTAATTGTGACTAATTTTTTTAAATTGCACAACTAATTGCGATCCAATTTTTTAATAATCTGATAGCCCTAAAAATACATACAAAATAGGAAGAATGAATGTAAGAAGTAAAACTGGTCATCTGTAGATAACTTAACAGGAGAAAACCTGATGAAATATTATCCTTAAGAATAAAAAATGTTAATAATTTATTTGATTATCTTCCCTTCTAAAGATCTTAGATGGTATTCTGGATATGACATTAATTAAGCTACCTAATAACATCCTGTAACATTCCTGAAATGAACAGGGGTTCGAGAATTAGAGATTCATTTTTTAAAAAGTCCCATTCTACTAAGAACTATATTGGCCTTCCTTCCTGCTTATTCTTCTCCGATAGCACTTCATTGAGTAGATTAAATGTATAATAATATTGATTGTTTTATTTATACATTAGATCTATAATCTATGAAGAAAACAGGATACATAGAGATACTAAGGATAAACTGAGTTGTGAGATGGTGGAATAGGCTTCTGCCTCCTCTTGGCATTCCCTGCTCTTCTCTTGAAGACTGGAAGACATCAAACTGCCATTAACTTTAGAAAAGTGGTATAAACTTTGGAAGCACCTATGAAGTTCTAGACAGAAGATGCACAGGTACTAGTGTATCAGTTTTCCATTGTTGTTTTAAATAGGAAAAGAAAAAAGACACTTCACATCAATCCCCTATACTGCAGCAATGTGCACAAATTTGATGACGAATTAATCCTAATAGAATTGAAGAAAACTTTATCAATATAGGTGTCATTTGTCTACAACTTATCCCAGGGTAGACAATAGACATTTGCTAATGGCAAACAGGGTACTGTAATAGTGTTACCCTGGAAAAGCAGCTCATCTATCCTTCTTGAATCCCAGCGTAATATCCATTGTCAGACAAAACCGAAGAAAATTACATTGCACATTCATGCAGTTATTCTTAAAGAAGATTATTTTCTGGGGTGCAAAGGTCCAAGCCCTGAAAATCCTGCTAGGTTCCTATATGTAGGCTGACCATAAGGCGATCCTGGACAACTAAGACTTTCATCCCTGACATCCAGGACACTACCCCACTCCCCACTCCCCCGCACTCTCAGAAGCCAGCAGGTGCTTGGCTGCCTTGCAGGTAGGCACTGACAGCCATGCCTGTCTGCTGCTTGCAAGCTGGGTTGTGCTTCTCCTCACCAATCCAACTCACTGCCCTGCATACCTGAATATCTGGGATGCCCATTATAATTTTCCTCAGCTGGCTGAGACTGGCATCTTAAATCCAGAACTGTCCCACCTAAACCAGGACATATGGTCCCCTTACCTATGTGCATCTTTAAAATTTTTGGCCCCTACGTACTTTTGAAAACTATACCCATTTTCCCCATACCTTTCTTTTCTTTAACCTGATTCTGTAGCCACCATGACAAAATTTATTGGCTGTTAGATATGTAGAGCTGGAAGGGACTTCAATACATCATCAGACAATTCTTCCAGTCTGAGAGAGGATTAAATATTTTTACACTATCTGTGGCAGATGTCCGTTGAACCTGTTCCTAAATTCACAGTGACATGGATTCTACAACCATTCTAGGTAACCTGTTGCAATGCTTACCTGTCCTTATTCTTGGAAATATTTTCCTTTAATATGTGGTTTATCTTCCTTGCTACAAATGGAAGTATGGATATGGAGTACACTTATTCAATGTACTATTTATAACAGCCATATATATATATGTATATATTGCATGGAGTTCAATCCTGCCTCTGCTCATTTTTCTCTTTTCTAAATGAAATAACCCAGTTCTTTCAATCGTTACTTCATTATGTTTTGTAAACCTTGTATTCTTATTACTGTCCTCTGGACTTTCTCTCCAATTTATTTACCTCTTTCTTAAAATTTAGTGCCCAAAAATAGACAAAGTATTTCATTGGAGTAGATTGCAAAGATTCCATCCCATGTCCTACACATGGCATTCACATACATTGCAAAAATTAGATTGACTTTTTTTTTTAAGCTCAGTTTGTGGTCTTGCTCTAACTCCCACATCCTCTTGTACTGTTACATTAGTTATTCCTTGTTCTGTATTTGTTTATTTGATTTCTCTTCTCCAAGTGGTGTACTTTGGAATTTAATTCATACCCTGGATTTTGTTAATTTGGGGCAGTTTTTCCTAATTTTTCATGCATATTTTGAATTCTTATTCAATCTTCTAAAGTTGTTGCAGTGCCTCCTAGTTCAGTGCCACCTGCAAACTTTATAAATATATTCTCTGTTCTTTCCTTCAAGTTGTATTGAATAAAATGGTGGCAAGGTTAGATTCTTGAAGGATCCTTCTTAATATTTTCTGTTAATAATACCATTAATACCTATTCTTTGAGTATAGATTCACTACCAGTAGTACGCCCAATTTATAGTAACTTAATCCAGACTATAGTTCTCTAGTTTACTTATGAGACTATCATGGAGAATGCTGTCAAAAGTCTCACTAAAGTTAAGATGTATCATTTTTGTCACATCTCCTTTATCCACCAGGGCACTTACCCTGTCAAAGAAGGAAATTAGATTGGTGAGACACAATTTGTTCTTGACAAATGCATATTGGCTATTTCTTGTCACCTCATTATCCTCTAGGTGCCTGTAAATTGATTGTTTAATAATTTTGCTCCTGTATGTTTCTGAGTATTGAAGTTCAGTTAATGGATCCAAAGTTCCAAGTCCCCCTTCTGATCTTTTTTAAAATAGACACTGTGTTTGTAGAAGGAACTGGAAGTATCCATGCTCTGAGTTCTCAAAGTTTATTGTTCATGTTCAGAAATTGCTTCATTTAGTTTCACAAAATAATTCAGAGTGAATTTCATCGGCCCCGGTGACTTAAAAATATTCCAAATCATTTTTATTTTGTTCTCTTTATAGCAGGTAGACACTGATTCCAAACCTTGCAATTCTTTTGCCATACTGCAAGTGTCCAGGGAATATTTTGAAGAATGAGGGGAAGTAAATATATATACTTAACTTTTTTGGAGAGAAAAGGTTTAGAGGGAGGGAACTGCACTGCACACAGTGTAATAAGTTACCTGCTAGGCTTACCTTAAACAAGATAGCTTGTCGGCTAAGGTCATGTGTACCAAGATGCCAGTGGTTTTCTTAAACAAAGGGAGAATTGGAATATTCATTAATGAATAGATTGCATTGTGTGTGAAAATAATATAGGCCTTACTTATGTATTGGTTGTATAATAACCTTTAAAATCATTAGTAAAGCTAGAATTTTGCCTGCCTACACTGATTTTATCCCTGAAAGAGTAAAAAATTGGGCTTTCACTCTGACAGAATAAGGCAAACTATTTTACTGGGATCACTTTGTATTGTACACTCTGGGGAGAACCCTGTGTCTTAGAGAAATTTTTACTAAATTAATTAAGTATTAAATGACATCTTATGATTTGTATACCATTATTTTTTCTGAATTAATTTCTCTAGGCTTTTTTCCACCTTCACAATGATTTAAAATCTAGAAGGAAAGAGCACTTAGATTGAAACTCCAACTAATTAAGAGAAGTTTGTATTTTATTGATTTCTTGCCAAAGGGGAATAATTTACAAGCAAGCAGCATTACACCGGGGGTAGTTCAAACTTGTTTTAGCTTCCAGTGTCGAGAAAGTTTTATAAACTTTTATTAATTTTTTATCCAGCATTTAATTTTTTTTAACCTAAATTGTAGCACATCAGGAACAAAGCACTAATTGAACATGATTCCTAATTAATTGGTTGTTCTGTTTTCAAATGTAAAGCCTTATACAAGTTGGGGTTTCTTTAGTACTTTTCAATTGAACATATAAAAATACACGTGAGACACTAGAAAATTGGACCTTCGTGGAGCTATTCTTAAAGATTATTTTAATTAAAAAATGTATGTGTAGAAAGGTCCTAGGGTTTTTAAGGTGTCTTTTTATAGTAAGTGTAAAAGAAATTCCAGAGTGATACTTTTGAAGGAGAGAAATATCTTCTATAGACATGCTTGAACATTGTACAGAAGGCAGAAGTAAAGGACAGAGGCTTAAGTATTCATGACCAGAGGAGGCACACAACATTCAAGTCTCCTTTCCAATTTTGTCTCTTCAAACTCATGAAGCAGTTACTTTAGAAGCCAGACCCGTGTTCTGTGTAAATGGAGTGAGGAAAAATATTTTTGAGCAGACACTAAGGCAAGTTACCTGCATGTCATGTAACTCACATGACAGTCATACATTTTGAAGATCTAACATATTTCCTCTGATTCCTGGTAACAGGTCATGAAATAAGAGATACCCTTTCTCCATAAAATGCAGCATAATGTTGGGTAAGGTGCCCTGGGTATAGAACTAAGATATTATGAGTTCTTCTACTCCAGGCTCTTTATATTGAAAGCTGTTAATATTTCTGTGCATCTCAAAGGAGGTGCTACCTTAAGTCAAGGCAATTATTTACCATAACTGAGAGGTTCCCAAAAGCTTGCTTAAGACAGAAATTGGATTACAGTGAAGGATTCTAACATTGCCTTGTCTCCACTTCACCCTACTGCTCTTAAAAATGAATGTGCCTATTATGTACCTGGCATTATGCACTCCACTGATCTCATACAGACATTTTATCCCACTCCCAGATCCAGGAATGCAATTCAAGAATCCCAATACTTCCACACATTAAATACTTTACACACCAAATACACCTCTAGGTCATCAAAAATACTTGTAGGTCATCAATATGATTCAACCCTTGAGGGAGTAAAACTAAATGGGTCTGGAGCGAATGATTTTTCTCCCTCCCCCTTTTTCAAATAATTGATGGGCTGTATGTGACATATTTTGCATCCCACTTCAAACCCATCTCAAGAGCATTCTTTAAATTCAGCCTCATCCTGGGTCTCCCATCTCTCACATAAGTGCCTTCATAATTGTGCTCTTGTAGTAAAACCCCTAGTTTTTATCTTTTAATACATGCATATATGATAGATATGCATTCCCTTTCCTTCCCCAATTATTTCTGGCCTTTCTTTCTCTCCCTCTCTCTTCCCTATAGACAAGCATAAGTGATCTCAGACTTAGGATAAGCTTTAACATTTTTATTTTGGTAGCAAGTTTTTAGTTTTGGATATCCACTGTTTTATATTGTATTATTATTAGGTTTGTATTGATTTTTTACTGTTGTATATTGTATTATTATCATTTTTGTATTGATTATTATTGTTTCATATGAATATTGTATAGTTTAGGCCTGTGTTTGTAACTGAACCAAAGTAACATCAAGTTTCCGTTTTGTATGTCAAGTCTCTATCTTGTGTCCTCTGCCCATGCATCCCCTGTGTTGCAACTGTCTGATTCACGTATCCCTCCCATGTAAATTGGCTCCCAGATGAATAAGAGTAATTGGGAATGATTGAAATACAATGGTAGAAGGCCTCTACTGAATGGCCTGTAATGACTGAGCCATCACCTCGCATTATTCCAGGAACCACAGACCTCCCCCAGGAACAGAGACAAGAACCCAGCATTTGAAAGACAAAAGACCCGGCAGAACCAGCAACTCAACCATTGTACCCTACCATTACAGACACCCAAAATTATGGAGCACTCATGCACACATGCTTAGTGTGCCAGGGGCTGACCCTTGCCTGGGCACGCTTCCTGTCACTGGGGTCACACAAGGTCTGCCCCTATAAAAAGAGGCAGTGAAGTCAGAGCCAGTGGGATGCCCTCTCCATCTAGACCATCACCATGCCACACCACCTATCCACCCAGAGGCCCTGCCGGCAACCACCCTCTGGCAACACCTACTGGATAAGAACTACTTTCCAGACTGCATAGGTAGCTATCACCCCTCACCCGCTCTTCAACCAAGGACTTGGACTCTGCTTCTCTTCCCTACCTGGCCTCCAGCCCTTCCACTGAGTCTCTTTCTCCTGCTGCCATTGTGACTGCTTGTGTGTGTATGTGTATATGTGTGAACCAATAACTTCATGGGGCTGTATAGTGTGTTGTCTGTGTAATAAAACTGTTATTTGGACCCCTAAATTGGGTTTGACTTTACTATGGTTTGGCCCTGCTCCTATCTCTGCTCCTCGCCCCTCTAAATTCTGTCTCATTTCTCCCTCTCCTGCTTCTGGCTCTCTGCCACTTCCAACACCTGTCCTGAGCTCCAATCTGCCTCCAAGCCCCCTGTTTCTTTGCCACTGTCTTATCCCCACTGCCTTTTCCTTTTTCCCTGAGCAACCAGGTTTCTGCCTCAATTTCTTTCATGGCTGTCTCCTCCTTGTCACCACTTATCTACCCCCCCAATATCTCAGCTGGCTGCCTCAGTTTCCAGCTCCAGTCTACCTCAAGCAAACCTAAGCCTCAGTTTCTTATCCAGCTTCTCTGTAGTCCACCAGTTCTAATCCTGGTTCTGGCAACTTTCACTCCCTACACTTTAACTCTCTCTCTCATCTGAACCTTCCCCCAGGTACCCCAAGTACACATATACACACTGTACCATCCAAGTTAGGAACTTACCTGTGTGTATGTATAGGTGGGTTGTATGTGTATGATAAACTGGTGAGTGTGTGTGTGTACACAGCATTGTGTGCATGATATATGGATTAGTGATCTATGTCTAACTTATGGGGTGTATGGTATATGTGCTTGAATTGGTGATAGGTATGCATGTGCCCATTATTGTAAAGTCTCAGTTTTTTCTTGTTTTGTATTGAAACCTCAATATTTTTCACAAATGCAATTCCTGTTTTCCAGCTACTCCTCCAGAGTACTTTTTGCTAGCAACGTCAGGGCAACATCTCTTAGAAGAAAACAGTCCACTTGATTTGTTTATTACTAGTTTTAATAATTATTTTTAGTATTATTTTTTAATTTGGAGGCACGTGCAAAGTGGCTATTTAAATATTTTGAACTCACAGAGACTTGCATCAAATTTGAAAGCTATGCTGAGGGTTAGGACTTGGTGGTACTGACCAAGCTCTACCCCCCTGCTATTTTGTCCTCGTTAGATCAGTTTTGGTCTGCACAGTAATCATTTTGTAAACACTGAGTAAACTTTGTTTTTTATTGGGCTGGCCAGGAGGATGGTCCGTATTAGACAATAATCAGCTAAACACACATTCATGTGGATGACTTCATACATCTAAGCAGTCCCATTGAACTATTTGGGAGTGCACATTTATTCATATACACATTTCTTCAGGAATAGGACCTTAATTTTGTGTCACTTTCAATTCTAGAATGCTATGCAATTTGTTCTATATTTTTCAAAAAACACAGAAAAATATACTAAGTTATTTTCTTTGCTATGCTAAGTTAAATCCAAGGTAAGGTTGAAGTGAACTGTGTTCCTCCAGCTTTCTATACTATGTAGTAAGATCAGAATTTGATCCAGTTTTTTTCTGGAGAAACCTTGGTGAGGTAAATAGCATGCAACAGAGTACATGAAGTTTGTAAAGTAAAAATGTAATCATCTTTAAAGAACCCAATCCTGTTTCTATTTCAGTGAATGGTGAAATGCATGTAAATATTAGAATTCTTTTTTCTCTAATCCCTTAAAAAAAATGCATGGAAAAATGTGGCTGCTAAAACTAATAAAAGATGCCAAGCTTCTGTTTTACACTATTTTACATTGTATTTTTAAAAATTAAGCAATCAGTGAAGGATATAGCCAATACAGTGTTTTTGTAGAGAAACAAAAAATCTCATCTGTACAATAATTAGAATATAGATAGATCATGTTCCAGATGGTACACATGCAATGAGAAGGCTTGCTTTGTACCAGATGGTATTATGACCATAGATAAAGCAACTGGATAATCGTTATAATATTTTGACATGTCATATTACATGAATAAATACTTTATTTTTCCAGAGAAAAAAGGTAAAACACCAGTAAATTGAGAAGCTGAAGGTAGATGTGGCACTTAGCCAAGAATTATTCTTATAGAAAAAAGTAAATATTGAAGTAAGGGCTTAGCAGTCTTACTTCTTTAATTTCACTTCCCTCAAGAAAGCAAAAAAGTAATTCTAATTTATGGCAATAATCCTTTACATGATTAGTCTAAGAGTAGACAACTCAGGAGGATTGTTGAAGAGGATGTCCCACTCACTTCCCCCTCTTGCCCACCCTCCCCCCATAAAAAGATCCTTGTGAAGCCTAACTTTGATCTAATATGTGGATTGCAATCAACTCTACAGTAAACACGTCCTTTTAAAGTTTTCAGAATATAATAGAGTTATAGGGAAAGATTTTCTTTTAATTTTATCGAACACTCTACTAAAGCAATTTCTAGTGAAACAATGACAAAACTCTCCTGTGAAATGCAAGGTACTTATTAAATCTCCAGGATTTTGACAATTAGGATTCTTCCTATGGCTCTATACAAATACTACCATCTAGATTAGGGGTAATCCACTCCTAGCCCATGAGTCAGATCTGGCCTGAAATGCCAGATCCATAGGGCTACCAATAGATCCAGAAATTTAGTAGTGGGCAAACAGTGGCACTATTTCCCTACTGCTATATTTTCAGACCTATGGGGGAGCCCCAGGACCTACATGCTGGATCATGTTCCTAATCCTATTATGCAGAGCTACACAGAAATTGAGCTAGACTAAGCCCCAATCCCAGTGTAGGGAGGTTGGAATGAGGTGGTGCCAGGACCCAATCCCAAGGTGCAGGGACTGATAGGGGTGGCACTTGGCCCCTGGGGCCCAAACCTGGCACATGGAACAGGGAGGGGGCTGTGCTGATCCCCAGGGCCCAATCATGGCTTGCAGGGCCAAAAGACTGGGCACCACTGGTCTAGATCAATTGTCCAGCAAACCATGCACTATGTGGATGTTTCCCCCTGCTGCTGTGCATGAGCACCAGCCCCCAACTGCTGCCTCAAGTGGGTGTAATTTCCCCTCACCCTTGAGCCCTGATTTACACCCCGACTCTATGGACCTGCCACTTTGCTTCCCAGAGAGGTGCCATTAATTGGCAATCTAGACAGATGGTCTAAGGTATGCCTGTGTGTGGGTGGGAAGCGGGTGGGAAGTGAGTGGCTTCCCTCCCAGCCTAACCAAGGCAGCTACCTCTGCTGCATGCAAGATGGAAGAGAAGAGATGGTTGGACTCAGGTCTCCTTCTCCCAGATACATAGGATATCCAGTAGAATAGAGAAGGCTGAAGTGTGCGTGTGTGTGGGGTGGGGGGACTGAAAGTGAAGCTCATGTTGACCTCTTAGCCTACTATTTTCCTGAAATCCTGTCATTGTTTTCTAGGATGTGACTGTGAATTCTGTATGTCTGTAGCCCATGTTCCTGCATGTATAACCTTAAAATTATCAGTATTCAATACATCCTTTTTAAAGGATTCAATTTATTAAGAGTTCCAGATTGCTCAATTTGACTATCCTGCCCTTATTTCCCACTCTGCCAATGTTTGTGCAATGAGCAATTTTATTAGCAATGACTTTTATATTAACTTTTATATATGAATGAAAATAGAGAAGCAAGTAGATGTAATGATCCATGAGTAACCCTTCTACTTTTTGCACAACACTATATTCTTCTCAAATATTCTGCTACTAGGGAGCATCCTAAGAAAGTCAGATCTACTCAATTTGTTCACACCTCTGGAGGAAGGCACAGCATCTGTGTTAGTGGTTTTTTGGATGCGCTGAAGTTAAGTTATAGTTGTGATGGTCCAGGAGCTACATAACAGAAGATTTTTTTTTCAGATGATATGTTTTATTGGTCTAACTCTGCCATTAGGAAAGATCTTAGACAAGTTTTTGAGCACCCCTATGATGACCTCGGGTGAAAAAGCCCTTGCCTCTCACATAGTTTATATATATATATATACTTTACAACAATTGAAATGTGCATTCAGATAGAATGGCATTGGGTAATGATTACCAAATGTCTAGATCATTGACATATATCATTAAGTATATTGTAGAACTCATCTTTTTTTCCAAACTGTTAAAAATGGGCAGAGGAAGGAAGAGATTGCTGTTTCAGTGGGATTTGTTGTCAGTTACCATAAATTACTGCAGTGATAATATATCCTTTTTATCAGAGATAGCTATAAAATATGGAAGCAGAAGTTTTCGAAGTTTAAAATAAATAAGTGCATTTAAAAAAAAAGAAAAAAACACCAAATATAACATGCAAGTAGCATGACACTCCATTCTCCTGTAAATAAAACAACTTTCTAATTTTCATTCCACCTATTTATTATTTATTAATAGTTACTTTAAAATGTTAACAAGTAGAACGACATATATTCATTAAAATATCAAAATGAAATATATCTATCCATTATCTGTTTCAGGAGTCTGGCCCAGTGACTTGCCAACAGAAGTGCTTATATTAGACCTGATGATTCATTATCTGACAGTTCTTTACACAGGTTTAATCTACATAGGCACTTAAATCATAATGAATATGGTTGACGTTTCAAATGAAAGAAGGTTCCAGCATGGAGCTAATATGTAATTGGAGCCCATTAGTACATGATGAAAATGTTTCTGAGCAATGCACTGAGGATAGGCAATGGTAATAGTAACAATATCCACAGAAAAGTCAAGTATCTATTTGTCCCCTGCTTCTACTGCCCTATTCCTAATAGTATGATTCCATGTTTTGTAGGCTTATGGTAATTTGCTGAATGACTAACTGATATAACATTAAGAGGTGATACATGAACTGTGAATCAAAGGAAATATGTCAAATCATTATGTACCAATGATATATGCCCCACAAGGGTTGTAGCCCAAGGAACCTAAAATATTAGCAATTTTTTCTCAATCTATTACAGAATACCCAAAATCCTTCTGGGTGAATAGATTACTTAAAGGTCAGGCATAGGGAGGGGGAAGACCAAATTCAAACCACTTGAGAAGAAATGTCATGCTGGAGAGAAGAATAGGGGAAAGCAAAAGCAATGGAGAGTGAATAATCTATTAGCCAGGCCCAGTCAGGTAAAAAAAAATATACATGTAAGATGAGAGAAAGGGACAGATCCATACTGAAAGGAAATAAACAAGTCATGGACCAAGACATCCAGACTACAACATCCTTAAAAAGAGGATGAACTTTGCCTGCTAAAAGGCACTGAAGTATCAGCATATACTGAAGATCTATGCCTTCCATGATGCTATTATCAGCCTATGAAGTACAGCAAAGGCACCTGATGACTTTAATTTACTTTTCAAACCTAGTTTTGCCAGAAAACTCATGATGAAGAGAAGCACTTCAGCATCACTCTCACATCAGATAAGGTTTTTAGAAGAAAGGAGAAATAAAACATTCTTGAGTGGTTATTTTAATGGAAACTCCCACAATTTGAATCCTTGAGAAAGACTGTTGCATTTCAATGATCAAATGAAAGTATTTTCAGTGTAGTTTTGCCTGTTTAGTTTTTTGTTGTGGCTTAAGGGAACAAGTACATAGCCTCATATTTTCTACTTACATGTTGTGTTCAGAAAACAGGGTGGGTGGGTCTACACATGGATTTACTCTGGCTTAAATTTACTGTGTAGTAAATTACTGTGTGCTAAGCGGGAATAGACTGGCATCTACACATGCAGGCATTAAGGAGCATTAATGCTGTGTGCGGACTGACTTGGGACTAACATTAATACCAAGTCAGTCCACACACACAATGTAACTGCATAGTAGGGCCGTAATTGGATATAGTAATCAGACATAAATTTGCTACCTGCATAATGCAGGTATCAAATTTATGCTCAAGTTGGTATAAGTCGCCATAGTTACTGTGCAGTACAGGCATGCACATGTAGATGAGTGCCCATACTGAGTATATCTGAGTTCTACTGAGTAAAATTACTGCACAGTAAATATGCATGTGTAGATGCCCCCAGTATGTCTCTAGTTTTGCACAGTCCTATATGGCTCTCCAAGCCAAACATGCTGAATATTCATATTAAAAACTCTTTAGCTTACTTTCCAGAAGGAGTCTAGTATACTTCCAGAAACTCTGTTGAGCATCTGAGATTGAACTTCTTCCTATCACTTCATGCTTCCTATAGTGTATTCAAAACTCACCTCTGCTAAAGGATGAATGTTTAGGAAATCTGCAGGGAAGGGGGACCTGACCATAGTATCTGATCTCTTTGGTTGACCTGGGAGTGTGGGGAACTCCAAGGCTGCTGTTGCCCCACCCTAGCTAAGAGCAGCTGCACAGTGTAGTGGTATCAGCTGGGAATGGCAGTAGCAGCAGTAGATGGGTTATTGCTCCCTACCTGGTTCCCCCCTGGGTTTCTCCCACTAACTCAGTGGTGTCAGCTGTTGGGAACAGTAGTCTGGGGTGCGAGGCTCAGCTGGAGACAGGCAGTTTGTGGACTCCCACTTTTTGTGTCTGTTTCTAACTGTTGGGAGGACAGGAAAGGGAGCAGTGTAAGAATCAGGGACCCACCAACTACTACTTATGATCTTAGCTGAGCCTGGCATCCTTACAGTAGCTCCCACCAGCCCTGTGTTAGCTTGGCACAGCAGTGACAGTGGGAAGGTCCCTACTTTGTTCCTCAGAGGTGTAGTTGGCAGGGTTTGCACCTGAAAATCTCTAGATTTTCTGAAAAACTTAGATGGGCCTCTGAATGTAACACATCATGGTTAGTTACATGCAATCAAAGAATAATTAACTAATCCATCAGAACTCACAGTTCTGTCATGGGAATCACAAACTGCAGCTGGTGACCTGAGCTAAAAATCAAGTGGACTGCCACTGCTTGTAACAGGAGAGAAAGGAACAGAATGCAGGAAAGGGAAAGTCCAACATGATGCTTACTGGAATTGAATGGGACAGGAAAAGTATTTCTTGTGGATCTCTAACTTTATGCTACTTATCTAGACCTTGGCTTCTACCTAGTGCATGCCATACCTAATTTGATGTGCCAAGGTGTCATATGGTTCTGATCTAAAAATTCCTTAAATCATACCTCTCAGGTGTTGGCAGATTTCCTAAACCCCGGTTGCCAGAACATGGCCTGAGCCCTACAGGAGGTCTGGACCTGTGGGAAACTAGAGCCACTAGTACGTGCTATGCGGTAGAAGGGGAGCGTAACTGAGCCAGCACCTCTCCTTCCCCCTTCTCCCACTATCCAACTCTGGTTGCATCAATTCTTTTTAAATCTGGGCTAGGAGACTACATTATAGCCTTGTGAAGCTATTTCCTGGCTCCTTCACAACTCCCAGCTTTGTATCACCACATTTGGATCAGCTCCATCCAATGAGACAGGTAAAAATGACTACAGTATCTAATACTGAAAAGGGTTCCCTTGGAGAATGAAGGGAGGATTATTTGTTGGTCTAATGTTAGCCCGAATGATCAAAAGTACTCCAATAGCTGTATGTGAAAGTATTGTTCTTCTAACAAAAGATAAAACTACAGAAGAAAGAAGACTTGTAGCAGAAAGGGCTTTTTGTGCAACTGAACTTAATACTAGCATTTGTAAATGTTACTGGAAGTGCTTGGGTAGGAGGGATAGTCAACAGTGTGGAACCAAAAGAGGATATCATTTTCTTGTAAAGCAATTTCTGAATTAAAAAATAACTTAATGAAGGTAGGAAGAAGAATCATGTGTTACACTCAAGGAAATCCGGAACCTTAGAGTGTTTACTTTATAAAAGGCAAGTATCTAAAGAATCTTTAGTAAAAGACCTTTTGTTTAACTAAACTGTAAAGAATCTCTTACAAATTGAATTTTTCATGATGAGGTTAAATAAAGAAGTACTTATCACACTGATTGACTGCTCTGAGCCTTTCTGTGCTTTATCTCTGGAGCCAGAGGTCAGTTATTTAAAAAAAAAGTTTATTAGAAATGCAAAACTAGAATAGAAGAAGCCTGATGATACTGATATGCTCTAGTTGGGTAGCTGAGATAAATGTAATTATCTAGTTGTTATGTATTTATTTAGATTTATAAAATATTAAAAATAACCTGTTTTATGCTCTGGTTGCCCTTACATAATTAATCTCTATAACAATGTCAAATTGGGCTGCTAATCTCACATCAAGTGAATACACATCAGACATAATAATACAAGATAGGATTTCACAGTAGAGTACAATAATTAAGTTTCTTCCACCAAGACCCCATCTCCTCCTCCAAATGCCAAGGGAACTATTTGGTCTTCAAAGTGTGCTTGGACATTAACATATCTGGGTTTTGGTGGACCAAGAGGAGGGGAGAGTAAAATTCCCAGTTGATTCTCTACTCTTTATTATTAAGAATAACTAAAAAAAAAAGCTTGTGTAACTGGTAACAGAGAGGGAAGTACCTCAGCTTTCTGGTAGAAAGAAGGGAAGGGTAGCACATTAGAGACTAACTGGCCACCTCTACATGAGATGCTGACTGCACAGTCACCTGATACTACTGTGCAGTAGCATTACATGGCAAGAACTGTGATGCAATGCTACTGTGCAATAGTCTTAGGCTACTGTGCAATAGCATCACAGGAAAGGCATTCAGCAGTGCTACTTTGCAGTAATGCCACTGGTTCAGAGAGAACTGAGCTTATCTATATATTAGTGAAGTAGATTATTACCCATGAAAGCTCAGGTCTGTCTTTAAGTCCTCTACCTCCTGATTCACTTCAGACTAACACAGCTAACCCCTCCTGATGACTTGGAATGTAGCAGATGAACATGAAGTCAAAGGCCCTGTGTAGACTAAATGAGGTGGGCATGTGCGTGATACTTGAAAGCAGATTAAATGCTTTTGCACCACTTTAATGGTGTCAGTGTTTGTATGCCTCGGTTGCGTATTACACATCAATTCCAGCCACTGTAGGAAATTTGGTGATCTAATGCACCTTAAATGATTTGGGGCACAGCAAACTAATATTCCTCTAAAGAGTTTTAGTTTGTGCCTACAGCCACAGAGCAAAGCACTGGGTTCCATGCAGCTCCATGGCTCTGCAAGACCTGGCAGCAGTCCAGGAAGACAGACTCTGCCCAAGAAGAGCGGCGAGCCTGATACATTTTTTTCCCCCTGGAGTCTACCTACCTGTCTGAGCTGTGCAGGGGCCTGGTGGTTCCCTTTGTGGCTGCAGTGCCCCCTGGAACTTTCCAAGCTGGGTGCCTGTGTATGAGTGCCTCCTGGAGGTGGGCTGCCACTGACACAGAGGGAAGTGATAGGCCCCATGGCAGCCCAGAAACCTCTCCACCCGCCGGTAGCTCGCCTGCCCCTCCCTGCCACCAAAGTCAGTAGGGTGTGTGTACGATACAGAGGTTTAATCAGCCCTTAACTGGAACGGTGTTTTTAAAAACCCACCACTTAAATGAATAGGAGGCCCTAAATCTACACAGACGGAAAGTGTGGTATTGTTTTAAAAAAAACATATAATAGCATTCTGGGTTGATTTAATAGGAATGTCACCTGCAAGTCCAAGGAAGTGATTCTCATACCCCGCTCCACTATCTACTGCTCCTTATCTATTTACTAATTTATTTGCTGCTCCTGGGGTGTCTACATGAGATGTTTACTGCAGAGCTAATTAGTCAACTCTGCATGTAAACATCTCAGCATCTACACTTGCAGGGCTATTATGCTGGAGTAAACTAATATTAGTACTTATTAGGGCTGTGCAAAATTTCTTTTGGTGTTTCATTTTGAAGCTGTTTTGATGCATTTGATGCATTTTGAGCTCCAAGCAGTGACATTGAAATGGAACAAAAGCCTTTGACATAGCTTCTAAGTGAAACAAGGAAACTCAAAACGTACTGAAAGTTTTGAAATGTTTCAAAGCCAGCCACCCCCTCCACAGCATGTTGAGCCAAGCAGAAGGAGACCCAGGTTGGCAGGCTGATGCCCCCACACAGCCCTGCCAGTTGGGACTTCCCCAAACCATCTCAATGTGCTGCAGTCCTAGGTGCATGTTCAAACAGCACACTCAGATGTGCCACTGTTCTCCTACTCTGTTTAGTATTCCAACTAACCTGGATCCCATTTTGGCTCTCGCACTTTGAAATGATATGGATTCATTGGAAAGAAATCAGAAGAGAGCAAAAATTAATAAATAAATGCCATGGATGTGGTGGCTGACTACGTCTATGAACAAAATGGGTAGGGACTGCGGTGTTCTGACATGAAACAACCAGTATTTGATTTATATTAAGATGCTATCACAAGTAAGAGAATAAAGGTGAAAGAAAAAAAAGAAAAGGCCACCATCTTTCAAGTCACTCTGCACAAGGATTTCTGTGGCTACATAGAATCTCACTGGAGCAGGTGAGGGATATGTGGAGGCAGAAGTTTGTGCATGCAGAAGAGCTTACTGTGTTGAGATCAGACTTTGCATCTTAAAAGATTTAGTTAAGCCACTGATTAGAATCTGCATGAGTAAATAAGGGTAAGACCTTTATACTTTGCCTTTGCCTTTGTCTACTTGTAAGGCTGTTCAAAACTTTCTTCACTGTGAAAAAGAACACAGGAAATGTAATACATTTAAAGAAATAATAATAACTTTCCCTGGAAAGTCACTTAGTTGATCTTTGTGAAGTACTGGTTTAAAATAAAAAAACATGCATGTGAAATGTGTGTTTTGGAAGCAAAGGAAAGGAAGGATATAACTACTTAATTTTGAGAGGTAGTTTAAATATTGCAGAAGATTAATATGTAACTGTTAGAATCACAGTTATAAATACTTGTAGCTATCCAAGATAATATTAATCTATCTCCTTTCTCTCTTTTCCAGGAGATTAGAAAAAAAGTTTTGTGAGGAGTAATGCCTATCATAATACATGCTTGAAAAGTTCTAAATGCCGTAGCAAGCCTTCTGATTATGCATGAATACTTTTTTATATATGTTTACTTCTGAATCTAGAACTGGTTATTGCTGAGATTCCCTAGAAATCAAAAACCTGGTAAGTGTACCTAAAAGGAAGGAAAATTAGAAAAATATTTTAAATGCCAGATGCTTAAACAAAACTCTTAGACGTGTCTACAACATCAGAAGATAAATGTTTGCTGCTATGTGGCATGGAATTCCTATGTTTCCCAAACTATTCCTCTCCCCCCACCCTCTACCCCCACGACAAAGGATGTAATATAGTTGCTCTTGATGCAGTACTGAGCATGTACCAAAAGGTCTTTTACTTTGGGATCATCCAGTGTTGCCATAAAGAAGTCTGTATTGCATGCTTGTGTCAAACTTGCCCTGAGATATGGGTCAGATCTGGACCATAAGGATGCCTTCAAGGCCAGTAGTAGCTATGAAAGGTCTGGTGGTGGCAGCAGGGATTCAGGGCCAGCAGTTTCATGGCATTGTCCACCTGGCAATGGCAGGGTTGTTCTGGGAAAGATGATGTGGGTCTGGCAGTAGTAGTGGGGGGCTGGGCCCAGAAGTGGGGGTCTCCAACTTCTGGTAGCTCAGAAGACTACCAGTGTGCAGTGGGTCTGCAAGCCATATCCAGTGCCCAGACTGTACGTATGACACCCTTGATTTAATGCAAATAGAATGGGCGTGCTAGGTTTCACTGCAGTGTTCCCTAGCACTATCTTTTGACAATGCAGATGTAACCCAAGAGATTGTTTGCAACTCTGCTGCCTCTGCCTGTTGCCACTGTATTTATGACCCAAAAACCTTGTTCTGGGTGGACCCAAACCCCCAGACCAGCCACAACTTCTTCCACTTGATAATAGGCAAATTTTATTGATACACAGTGATTGCAGGGAAGAATAATGCAGGCAAGGCAAACAAAATAACCCCCACCCCCTGATTACATACAGAGGAAAGGTGTGTTTGGCCAGTATGTGAACTTTACCCTGTGGTTCTTCCTTGAAAGTCAGATGTCAGCAACCTGGAGAATGAGGGCTGAGGCCCACCCCTGACAATGTGGTGGGTGAGATGGGTGGCTGGTGTGCCCTCTGTCCATGGTAGCCTTAGTTTCTCCCCTCAGGTACCCTCCTTTTGTATTTTTCTTCTCCTCTGATGACCCTTTATTTCTGGGTACCATTGATCGGTTTCCCTGAGGTCATCATACCATTCATGTTCTTTTCTTTTCCTATGTTCCCCAAACCATCATGTGCACACATCTTAATTTTGTCATTTACCAATTTATTAATTTGGGCATGCCCTGGCCTCCTAATTTGGTATGTTTACCAAAACCAGAAATCCCAAGGGCTCTGCAGCTGGTAACTGTGACTTGGCCACCTTATCTCATGTTATGAAAAAGTGTGGTACATGTTCATCTTTCCCAGCATCTTTAGGTCCACTTATCCATTGGCTTCAGGCACAATGTCTGCTCACTCCAGACACAGTGGTCCTTGAAGGAAACTTTGCCACAAATTTGCTTTTTAAAACCAATTAACCCTTGCTGTTGCCCTGAACCATTGTTCTAATGTAATATCTACTTTATCTGCAAGCCAATTCCTAAAAACAAACCTCTAAATATATTTTTTTAGCCATCACTGCCATTCCAATTCAGTGAGAATATTGTCAAGAGATGTTGGGGAGATTCTTTGAAGGGTGGGTGACAGGAATTGAATCTGAAAGGGTGAGATGGACAGGCAGAAAGGGTTACAAGGGAGCCCTTTGAAAGTCTAAACACATTTAGAAAAGCAAACTCTGGACTTACCTGCAAAATGAACGTAAGTCAATGAGAAGCAAGACATTTAATTGCAGTCGGGATATACAGAGATCAGAAATATATCAAGGAACGGATGAAAATGTTTTAGCCCTTCAGATACAAAAGCTGAGAGCATTGATGCAAAAAATGAGACCTCAAATCTGGTGTAGGGAAGGAAGAGACTTGGGGGTCATCATTGACCACAAGATGAACATGAGCCTGCAATGCAATGCTGCGGATAGTAAAGCGACCAAAATGCTGGCTTACATCCATAGATGCTTCTCAAGCAAATCCCGGGACATCATTCTCTTCTTGTACTCGGCTTTGGTGAGGCCGCAGCTGGAGTACTGCATCCAGTTTTGGGCTCCACAATTCAAAAAGGATGTGGAGAAGCTTGAGAGAGT
>NW_017728906.1:17576691-17591253 GCF_001723895.1 Crocodylus porosus
TCAAGCACCTACATTGAACACCTTCAAGAGTAAATTGGATGCTTATCTTGCTGGGATCCTATGACCCCAGCTGACTTCCTGCCCTTTGGGCCGGGGGCTGGACTCGATGATCTTCCGAGCTCCCTTCCAGCCCTAATGTCTATGAAATCTATGTATAGATAGAGGGCTGGATTCCAATCTTACCTGCATCTTTATCTTATACTTCAGCAGAGTTGCCCCTGATATAACATAGTATATATGACAGAAGAATTATGGGGTTCCACACCAGGGGTACTTGTTCTCTGACCTGTGGGACAAACGTAGCCAACAGAGCCTTGGAATCTGGCCCATGGGGCTCCCCACAGTTTGGGAAACTTATTTTAAGTCCATTTTCAAACCTAAATATAGGAAGAAAAAGTCCTTTTCCTTCTTCCATTTTCCTTGAAGCTTCCCATGCAGTAAGTTTACTTTTTCTTGGAGGGTTTTTTGGTAAAAAAGAAGTGTGTTTGAAAATCGCATTTAATACATTCACTGATATTTTGTTTTTCTTGAAGACGTTCATAATTTTTTGCTTTCTCTCATCACCTTATTTAGCTAGACTCCAGTCAAGAAGGAAAAGAAGTTTGTTCCTTTATCTACTATTTCTTACAGTCTCCATACTTATAATTGCTATCCTTGCTAAATAGGGTGATCTATTATTTTCAAGGAAATCCAGGACACTGTCTCTGCTCTGGCTGATCTCTGAGTTAGGCAGAAGTAACAGTGCCCAGCCCAGTCCACCCACTGCCTCCAGCTGCTGCTCAGGAGGATCCAAGCCAGGCAGCTTGGGTGGGGTGACAACAATACAGGACTTTTGTTTCTATTTTTACCTACCAGCTGGGACAACCTATAAAATTTGGGATGGGCCTGGCTAAAGCAGGACATATAGTCACCACGGGCACTTTTACACATGCTTCCGAGCTTGAGGGGGCGCTTTAATTATAGCACCTGAAGTGTCTCCTGATGAGCTTTAGTTAAAGTGCCCCCACTGCTATGTTGAAGAGCAGGGTTGCTGATACACGAGACTCAGCCTGGCTGGAGCATGGTAATTACCACCCTCCAGCAGACTGTACTGGTTGAGTCTGTTCTGATGCACTGTAAATACAGCACACTGGAATAGTCTCCTGCCTATTTCCAAATTACTTTGAAAATGTTTGTTTTTATAACTGTTTGTGGCAACTGAAGGGAAAAAAATAAACAGAGTGAGGGATTGAGGAGAAATTACAAAGATCTCTACCAGAAAAAGTGTGAAAGAAGGTATATATTCATACCAAGATGAATAAGGACGGGATTAACTAGGCATATTAAAGTAGGGCTATAAGAAGACAGTAGAAAAGGAAGACTTCTCTTTTCTTTTCTTTTTCCAGGCAAAGAGGAGCCTCAAGCCAGAGTAAAAAAGAGGGAGAAACTGGTAAATCACAGAGTTTCCTGCACAAAAAACTCAATTGCTTTTTAAAATAACAAACAAAAACCTGTTGAAGCTACCCTTAATTGCATCACCCACCCAACACTAACTTGTTCAATTCTCTTTTCCAAGCTATGCAATATTTGTGTTTTTTAGAGATGTTGTATGCTTATATAGAAAACAAACAGTTTGAGAGCAAAGTGATATATGTTCCAGTGATCTACCACTACCAACAATTTTAGAGGGGATAGATCCCACAAGAACTTGAAATTCAAGAGTAGAAGAACAATCACTAATGCCTTTTCTTGATAGCTGTGACAAAGGAAAAATAGTATTGGTTTCAAAGGGCACATATGGAATACTATATCAAGGAGAAAACATCCTTTCTTTCTTGACCAAATCTGGCTTTCTCAGACCAGGGGCAGGAATTTATTTCAATAAGGAAGGCCTTTCAGGTAAAGGGAATAACAGTGACAGAACTCTTTTCCCACCAAAGTTGGAGTAGTAGTGTATATTTTAAGACAATAAAATGGAAAACAGAAACTACTATAAAAAGGTAAAAATACTGAATTCAGAGAGTCCTAAAATAGAATGATAAAAGGTGGTATTTAAATGACTGACAGACTATGCTGCACTGTAGTATTGTATGCTGTTTTTCCTATGATGTTCTAATGAAATTAGTTTAGCATTAACATATGCAGTGCTCACTGGTTTTTACAGTGAAATACGTAACACAAGCTAAAACAGATTACATTTTGTACATTCTATTATCTTTTATCATCACTTGTAATGATGTGGGTTTTTTCTGTTACACAAAAATACAGTAATGTAAACAAAGGAGCAAAGCCAACTCTCATTTATACTGACAATGACCTGGAGCAATTTTACTGAGACACTCTAGATATACACTGAGTGCACATGATGTGAAGGATTTGACCTAAACTTTGAAATGAACAAACGCACATCAGCAGCAGCAGCAACAACAATAAAAAGGTAGATATCTGTTTAGTTGAGTCCTGGCATGCTATTAGCTAGTTCTTCTTCTTCTATAGAGTGTATATAATGCATAATGAGGTGTTGAGGGAAGAAATGGTAACGTTTATCAAGGGATTTATTTAAATCAGAAGCATTTGTACGCTTCTCAGCAAAATCAAATTTCTGAGCAAAACGTTAAAAAAAATGCAAGGGAAATGGTGCATAAAATTTGGACGGATCAGGTCCTAACTCTGTAATCTAACTCTTGGGGAACAATTAAGGCATTAAAAAGTCTCAAGGCATTTGTCTGTCATTTTTACTGGGACAAGGGGAATTAAAAGAACCTAATGGAAATCTTAATTACACACACCTAATTATGAACATTTCACAGAAATAGAAGTGCAGAAATGGAGGGCTTTGTAACACTAATAATGCTGCTTATAAGCTATCATAAACAATGCTGAGAGCTGGGAAGGAACTCTGTTGGAGACTATCACTGTAAAAAGTAAGCATAATGCTATGTTCAATTAACAGAAACTGTCAACAATTTTGAGGGAGGAATTTACTAGCATGTAAATGTAAATGTCCTTAATGCAGAAATTAAATAAAATATTCCTTTTTTAAAGTTGTGGAAATATAAATATAAGCAGAAAACAACAAAGGCAACAAATTACAGTATTTGCATATGAGTTAAAGCAAAATGCTGTTACAGCTGTAATCATATTATTAAAAAGCAAAAGGTATCAAATCTGAATGTGTGGTATCCTAAGAGAAAACATGCATTTCAGGGTCTACAAATACTGAAAAGGCAGAGGGTCCTCAGGAGAGGCTAAGCTAGCTTGAAGAGCCAATTACAATAAAAAAACCAAAACTGTGTAAGACATTACAAACCATCCTGACAATGAAAACCCAATAAAAGAATGATTTAACCGTAATAGTTCACAAAGAATTAGTAGAAAAATATATGATTATTTTCCCTGGGTAAGGAAGGTTGGTAAGAGAAGAGGGAATTAAATTTATCCTAATTCATTGCATGAAGCATGGCCAGTAAGAACTGTCTTATTCATTTCCACTGATGATTATGAAAATGAAGGCAAGGAGTAAGATGAATAATGGCCTCAATTCTTCTAAATATTTACATTCTAAATGCAAGAAACGCACATAACTTTAGTCACAATCCTGCCTTAAAAAAACAAACAAACAATCGAAAATGGCATTTAGAAAATTGGGTGTCTTGTGTTCTCTCAACAGAATTGATAGGAGAGTTGAACACTTCAGGGTAGGCCTCATTCTGCATTCCTTGTACGTTCAAAACTTTCCCTGATGCCAGTGGAAATATTTTATCTGCATTGCATTTAGGGCTGAGTCTTTCCTATGTAAATTCCTCTGAATGTTGATGTGACAATACCACAGGTTCAGGGCTGTGAATGAGAGGCCATATTACCTTTATTAGTATTTATGTAGCGTACACTCATATCTCTATCAAAAGAAAGTTGAAAAGAAAGGTTAACTGAGTTCCTTATTCAAAGGGAAGGCTAACATTGGACGTGTAATTCCAAGGTGAATTACTAAGGAGGGAAGGGAAGGTTATTTATTGTGACTGCCTCCTGGAAGACCAGCAGTGCTTTTCTACATAATTACAATAGTGGCAAGGGAAAAAACATCATTGACTAGCCAGGGAATAAAAAAAGAGATAAGGGGCTAAAAGATGGTCTGGAGAGATGGTTGGGTGCTAAACCATGGCTGGGGAAAGCGCCTGGTTTAAAAAAAAATAAAAAGGAATTAATGTACCTGGAAAAGTAATCCCAATTCACTAACAACTATAATGAAGCCCATATATTTGCACTATGCTTCTTCTAGCCCCTTCCCCTTATTGACATTCCCAGCACCCTTGTGGAACTTTTCTCTTGAATTACGTTAGTGCTTTTGGCTTCCATTTTCAAAACCAATTAGTGATTATGGGCACTATTTTTAGCCAAACTGAGACACAGTGAGGAGACCAGACTTTCAGAAAATGTGCTCAGGCCTAAGGAAATCAGACCACTTTCTGATGTCTAAAGTTGGACATCCATTATTCCTAGTTTATTTAGAAAATGTAGGCAGTTTTCTGGCCCAGCCAGAAATACCAAGTAAGAATTTTTAAACTGAGCCGATGAATTTTGGAGGAAGGTTCAAGGCATCAAGTTTTGGAGGTGACTTTTTTCCTAATGACTTGATACATTTGTTGGCATACAAACTATGAGAACATTTGGCTCTGAATGTCTTAAAGCTGATTCACTGTGTCACATAACCTCCATTTCTCCTGTTGGGAAAAGCCATCAATCATTTACCTGATGGAATTTAAATGTGAAACACATAAAAGACATTTCAGAAAACACATAAAGTATATTTCTAGATGATCTTTAATGCTGGCAAGATATATTTAATAGTGTATGTACCCGAGAACAAAATACCTTGTGATAAAGAACTGGTTTAAGAAACAAAATTAATACTTTTCCTAAGAAGAATTGGATAAACAGTTATCGTTACTAAGATGGTCTATGCCATGAATCCTTTATCACATCAAACTATAATGAAGTTTGACATTTAAATCCTCAACCATTCTAAATGGTGACTCAGAAAATGGAACATTACTGATATCTTTGACAAGGAAAATATATGAGGTAAAAGGAGATACAGAACGTAGATAAGCTATTTACTTTCACTGACCGCAGTCAATCTTGTCCTTATTTTTAAATATTTTACCCATCCAACACACTACAGGATATGACATTCATTAGATCTGTCAGAAGAAGCAGCTTGGATAAATAGACAGGAAGGATTAGCAGAATTCTGTGAAGGGAAGAAATAGTGATAATGCTACAGGAAAATGATGCAATACTATCTAAAAAATTGCCTTTCGCCTGCGTGCCAGAGATGTAAAGGAGTCTATAACCGTCATGACAAGTATGCTATGAAAAAGTAAAAGATAGGGTTGTAGAACCTTTTTGACATAATCTCTACTTAAAACATAAAGCAATTTATTTTGGTACAGTTAGGTATATGCATGATAACTACACAGAGCACAGAATTTTAAAAGAAATTCGTTTTTACTCAATTTTAGATTTTTTGAGCACTTCATGCTTTTTGGTGGGAGCTTGGTTTTGTTTTTGTTTGTTTGTTTGTTAACAGGAAGGTATAATTTGCACAAAAACAGACCAGGGTATAGGTCACATTATTCAAATATCTATATGTGTGTGTATATATGTATGTATGTATGTATGTATGTATATGGCATCGTATGCATGATATATGAATTAGTGATCTGTGTCTAACCTTTAGGGTATATAGTGTATGTGCTTGAACTGATGATAGGTATACATGTACCTAGGCTGGTTTGAATGTGTAAGTGCCTGAGTTGATAGTGTGCATGTGTATGCACCTGATTTGTGTGTTTGTATATGTGCAATTGTGTCACACCCTCCTGTCTAACAGAGAACTATTGAGATCCTGAGTGTTGGCCTGATCCCAGCAGACCTACGATTTCACTCATGAAAACTTTTTTTTAGTGTGTAATTTGAGCTCCATTCCAGCAAAATATTTAAGCATAACCTTAAAATTATCCCTGGGTCTGTCTACATGAAATGTTTTACTGTAAAGTAACCTAGTTTACTGGCCAGTAAGCATGTACATCTACACATGCACACGCTTACTGGGCAGTAATCGCAAGTATACTTGTTACCTGCAAATACAAGTAGCAAATTTACTTGCGATTATTAACTACACTCATGTAGATGTCTAACCAAGAATAAATCTGTTCCTGCTGGGTGGGAGATTGCTCCCTGCCCCCAGGAGCTGCTTGCTGCTGGGGCAGACTCTACTACTGGACCCCAGGCAGGGACAATGTCCTGCTGCTAGGAAACTCCAAGCCTCCCCTGCTCTGAGATTGTGATAGGAAAGCAAAAGCTGGGAGATCTTTATCTCCCAGCACCAGCTGTGCAACAGCAGGGCTGCCTTGGAGATCCTGGTCGCTCAGTAACAGCTTCATGGTCACAAGGTCAGCACTGGAAGATCCTCATCTTCTAGCACCAGTCCCACAACCATGGAGCTGGCCTGGGAGATAAGGATCTCCCAGCACTGTCCCTGTGACTGTGCAGCCGGCAGTGGAACCTCCCTGCTGGTGGGGCTGGGGGGTCTGTTCTCCACCCAGCTCCACGGTCATGCAGCCTGCTCCATACTGAGCTCCATGATAATGGAGCTGAGGAGGGGACAAGCTCTCTGGTCCCAACCCTGTGATCATGGAACGGGGGCTGGGACCCATCCCGTGCCCCACCAGCAGGTTGAGGAAGGAGGCTGGACCTTCCCCTTCCCCTAAAGCTCTGTTCAATTCCCCTGTTCTGATCAGGGAGCTGGAAGCTCCCTGCTACCTGGGCAGGGGGACATTGTTCCCATCCCGGCACCAGGCAGCCCCCTGGGCAGCAATGTCCCAGTCTTGGCCAGGAGACAGCTGTCTCCTGGTCCATTGGTTCCTGCCAGCCCCTGGGCTAGCACCCGGGGGAAGCATAGAGCTCCCTCTGGAAGTGGTAGGGGTCCTTTGCCAGGCCCAAGGAAGCAAGAGCAGTTTGCTGTCATTAGTAAATCTGTTTCCACTTCCATACATATGTAGATGCCTGACCAGGAGTGTTTACTCGCAAGTAGTTTACTCATTAGTAAACTATTATTGGATCTAATGCACATATAGAAATGCCCTCTGTTTAATAAAATATTCTCAATTCATTTAGACATGAAGCACAAGCTTATAAAGTTGGATAAGGATGGAGTGATAGAGAGAAAGGGCTGGGATTTATACCTGATCACAACGGGAGATCCCACCACCATATTTTCCCCTAAAGTCGGAAACTCTGTGCATGCAACACAGCTACCAAATATCTCCTTCTTGTGCCTGCTGAGCAAAGTGAAGGGGCAGGGTCCTGAATTAACCCTCTCACAGCTGTAACTATTGGCTGAGCACTGTAGCTTGTGCCCAAAGCAGCAAGTGAGTTGCTGGTAGTATCTGGATGAGACTTGTGATGTACATAGAAATTTGTTTGCAGGTACTTTTATAAAAAAGTCCTTAAAAATCTTAGTCTTGCTACTGCCCTTGCAAGGGTCTGAGGCCTAACCCTGTGTCACATAGAGCAAGTCCTCCTACAAAAAGAGAGTCTGGCATTGCAGGAGATGGTCTGCCACGCCAGGAAGTTCCTCATGCCACACTTCTTTTAGAGAGTAACAATATCTCTAGGACAGCAATTTTCAACCTTTTTTCATTTGCGGATCCCTAAAAAATTTTGAATGGAGGCATGGACCCCTTTGAATTGTAAGTATGGGTATTCATTGCTTTTAATTGATCTTAATAATTTTTCATGGACCCCTTAAACATAGTCTGTGGACTCCCCGTAGGGGTCTGCAGACTACAAGTTGAAAACCACTGCTCTGGGAAGACTTACTCCATGACAGTTAGCCATGATTTGAATATTTTTTCTGCATTCTCCTTCCAAAAAAAAGCATGTTTTATTTGTGGGTGGGGAGGTGTTGTATGAAAGAAAACACACATTTTAAAATATGGAGATCAGGAGTCTAGTCCTGCCATGCCCTACATGCATACGTTAATAATTTATGTATTCAGTCCATGAACATTGCTGGGCTCTATTGCATAAATTCATTGGTGTCTCATGCAAGCAAAATACCCTTTTAAGGATAGTTCTGGAAAGGATAAAGAGTAAATTAGAAAAAGGAGATCACAGCACAGAAAGCAGAATTTTGGCAGGGTAAAGAAACACGAAACCAGGTGATGAATTTTAGAATTGTGATGGAGAAGGCAAGGCAGTATGGACAAATGTTGTATCTGTGGTTTTTTTATTTCTATATTGCTTCTGGCTTTTATAAAATGAGACATGCAAAGCTATGGCTATGCATGCCTGAGATGAGATTTCTATCACATTTGGCTGACCTGCTGCAAAAACCATAAGGAAGACAGAAATCTGAAATGATACCAGACTGGTTCCAACTCTGAAAAGGATTCTGAAAAGACTGCATTCCGAATCTATCACTCTTTAACATTTATGCAGAAAACACCATGCTCTACCAGGATTTGAAAAGTGTCTGAGAATCAGAAGCAGAGAATACAGTAATCTAAGGACTATAGATAACATTGTTCTGAATACCACAACTCTAGAAAAGCTAAAGGAATGAATGCAAATATAGGCTATGGCAAGAAATGGACAGCATCATGACTAACATTTCAAAGACCACAATGATGACCATAATTGAAGAAAAAATCAGAGTTGATATAGATAAAGAATCCTTGGAGAAAGCCTCAAGCTTTACATATTTAGGCGCAATCTTAAAGGCAGAAAATAATTGAATAAATAAAGTAGAACATAGGATAGGCAAAGCTTACTCAGTGGTAAAGCATCTGAATGAGATATGGATGAGTTGGTAGATTACTAACAAAACAAAGATAAGGTTATTAAAAACATTGATATGGCTGATAGCAACATACAGCTGTGAAAGTTGGATGCTTACAAAGTTGTTAGAGGGAAAATTACAAGCATTTGAATGATGTACTACAGAAGGATACTGAATGCTTCTTGGACCCAAAAGAAATCCAACAAATGGGTGCTTTATATGACTGGAATCAAGCCTGAATTGATGCAAATGGTGAAAAAGAAGACACTGATGTACTATGGATGTATTCTAAGAACACAAAGAGAACTCCTAAAAAAAGGATATAATAGAAGGTTGATTACCATAGAAGAGAAAGAAGACTTGATCAAGAAAGAGATAATATGAAGACATAAAATTGTGCTTACATAAGGACATAAAAATTCATTCACTGGGCCAGACCGTAGGTCCATCTTGCCCAGTATCCTGCGCTACACAATGGCCGAGAGTACATGCTGAAAGGGAGAGTGCAGTAGGTATGACCAGGATTTTTTCCACTGTTTCTCTCCCACTTGCAGTCGCTAGCATTTAACAATTAGGAAGTTCTGATTCAGAATCTGTATCCCTAACTTCCATGTTCAATAGTTACTGATGCACTTTTCCTCCAAGAATTTGTCCAGTCTCTTTTTGAGGGGGTGGTTAAAATGGTTAAACTGTCAGCTTCTACAGTGTCTTGTATCAATGAGTTCCATGCTACTTACACTCTGTAATTACAAGTATCTTTTCTTTTCCTAAACTGAACAGACCTAGCTTCCTTAGTTTCTCCTCATATGACAGCTCCCCATATCACTAATCATCCTTGTTGCTTTTCTCTATACCTTTTCTAGTTCTTCTCTGTCCTTTTTGAGATGAAGGGACCAAAATTGGGCATAGCATTCAAGGTGCGGATGCCCCATGGATTTATAAAGGGGCATAATGAAACTTTCTGCTTTTATAATTCCCTTCTTAATAGTTCCTAATTTTTTTCACTGTTTTGATGGCTGCTGATCACTGAGCTAATGTTTTTTTTAAACTGTCCACAATGACTCCCAGATCTGTTTCCTGTGCAGTAATAGCTAATATAGAGACCATGATACTAAAGGTATAGTTTGTGTTATTTTTGCCCATTTTCATCACTTTACAATTATCTACATTGAATTTCATCTGCTATTTAGTTGACCATTCGCTCAATTACACATAAATACAGTGGCACAACTGACCAACAGACAAAGCCAACTGAAGAATAGTTGCTAATAAGCATCATGTTGTTAACCCTCTTGATGAGGATGGCACTTGATTGATATTTTTCTAATAGCCAGTTTAAATAGTGCTCCATTTTATTCAGATGTGCCAAGGTCATCTTAAAAACTTCCATAATTATTTCAAATTCTGGTAAACTTATCAGACAGAGATTAATTTAAAGAACTGGTGTGTTTCTGAATGGAAATATATTTGTACCTATGAACTCTGCCCAAATTTAATAATAGAACTACTCAGCAAACCTACTAATGGTATAAGGAAGGATTAAACCAATGAGGTATAGATAATTGCAGAATATAAGAAATGGATGCTTGTTTGGAAAGCTGCATAACTCTAAGGCCTTAGGAAAATATAATAAAATCCTTTAATATCCATTTACTGGTTCCAGTGGTGGTCAATAGTGGGAGCTTGTTATGACACCAAATAATAGTAATATTAAAAGAATGGCAGGAGGATTGTCAAATAAAGTAAATTAAGTAGCTATTGACTTTGAAATCAGAATGAATTATTGGAGAAGCAAAAAGAACTATAATTCATAATTATGCTCAGAGAAATATAAACACCATCTGAAGTATCCCTGAATAGCCTAGTTATATTTGAACATATTATACAGACTTACAGTATCTCACCAGCTTTGCTCTCTTTTCAGCAGAGACATTTATTTAGTTTGCCATATTTTACACATAATTGAACAAAATGTTAATCCTTTTTTCCTTTCATGATCATGCAGTTTGCTTGCTGAAAAAAAAGTTCAGCATATCATTTATGTACTTTAAATTAAATGTCAAATATACTGTTAATATAAATAAAAGGAGGTGGGTGTCCTAAGTTAAAGGGCCAATAGGAAGTGGACTTTTCACTTTTACTAACATGTATGTAACAAAGATGAGCCCTAGTGGGACTTGTAACTGCCCAGCATACCAACCTATGAATCAACATGGACAAATCAGGGAAGAGTTGATGACCCAAACCTATTTGATCCTTAAAAACTCAGATAGGTATCTGATTAAGCTAACTCCAAAGCACTGGCACGATTTGGATCTAGAAATAGAGTTATATGTTAAATGTTGAAGTCAGGGGCATTCACACATGGGGTACAGTTGTGATTTGGGTGTTACATACTTTAATTTTGCACCTAAATTCTCTACTGCAATTTGAGAAAAGCCAAAATTAAGTAGCTATGTCCACTGTACTGAGGACAAACTGTTGAAAGCATAACAGGCAGATGCACTGTCTCTCTGCCAGTTATAGAGCCCTCCAAGTAAGCTTCCCACTTCTGAGGTCCACTTAATTTCCTGCTTCTTCTTTGTTATGTAAGGACCTGAGTATCTGGCCTAACATATTTGAGCTTATACAAAGAGTCCACTCCTGCCAAACTTAGTTTGATGAGTAATTATTTAATCATGAAGAAGGTCCCATTGACTGTCTGTATTCCCTGCCACTTTTAATGCAGCTTCACTTACTGTGCCAGTTGCTAACAGTCTGTAGATGGAAAGACCTTTCATTTAAAGGTGATTTCATTATCTATATAATTCTGATATATAAAATTCTGAAAAAAACATTAGTAGGAAATACATAACTCTTCATTTTTGTCCATTTTGTCTTGTCTCTTTTGCACACAAAAAACACTGTCTGGAGACACTCAGCTGCTTATGAGATTGATTTAATTCACTTTTATAACCAGCTGAGTTCACCAGTGAAATGAGCTTGTGGGTCTTTGCCTGTTTTCTGTTTATTATAGTTTCTACCCAGTGAAAGTCTGACATTGAATCTTTTGATAGAAAAGTTTCTATTGGTCAAGCATAAAATGCTGTGTGTTGCAAAAGCGGAGTGAAAACTTTTCTCTAGAACTCTAGCTTGTCTGTAAAGGCCATCTCCTTCATAAGTACTTGAAATCTATCACATTAGAAAAAGAGAGAATTGCATTTCCTATTTCTTTTCTTATTTCTTAACTTTCTTTGTTATGATTACCATTATCACGCTGTTCTGTAACATTGACTGTTCTTCTTGACTGCTTTCTTTGTTGTGCTTGTATTAACTGTGAATTTATTTTTAACTTTTTTTTATCTTGAAAGAAAAATAGTATTGTTCAGTGCTCAATCAGCTAATCAGGACTACCACATACAAAAGGACTCTGCATAGTTTCTTTCCACAAGTTTTCCTCAGCATTAATATCAAGTGCAGTTACTGAGGAAAGGTTTTTCATTATCAATATAAAAAAAACCTGTGTTATCAGTTTTAGGGGACCTTGAACACAGCTCTTCAGGAGATGTTCCTTTAGCTACAATGTTCTTGCTGATTGTTCCTTCATCCAATCATTCCCAAATTCACCTCGAATATTTTCTCTTTTTTTTGGTTTAGTACTAATATTTTAATAGTGACCACTGTAATGCATACAGCAGTGGATTACCTTTAGCTGTCTTTTATTAGTGGAAAAAAAAGTTACAAACTTTGAAGCATATCATGGCTTGAAAGCCAGGAGGTTCATTTAGCTTTCTGTCTTCCCAACATAATAATAAGGGTCAAAAAAATTGTTGTGTACCGTGTACTTTTCATGGTCGTTTAGACCTGTGCCAAGAGATTGTGAACTACTGCTATTGAGGCTTGAACTAAGTGGAAAATCTGATTTGGTTGCATGTTGCACTTTGTTAAGTGCTGGTAGAAATGACTATATAAACATGGCAGGCTATTAAGAACTAAGTCAGGAAAGTTCTGTTTTGCAGATCTAAATACTCCCAAGTTCCCTTTGATTTCACCAGAACTTTTGCAGGAATAAATCCTGCACATTTAATCCCTTAAAGCCATGTCATAAACAGACTTTGAGGACCTTCTAATTTCCAGGAAATACCATTTTGTCCAAAAACATTACCCTTCTACTCTATTTTACTGCTGAACACACAGACTTGGTACTCCTTTCACCCCTATCAAATTCCGTATGTGTTTTTGCTTCTGTCCACAAGGAGAGCTGGAGTGGGATCCAAGATAATTAAATCCATTATAGTAATTATCCTTCTCAACAAAATAATGAATTCAGTGGTATAAAACTTCACAAATAAGAAACCTGTTTATACTATGTTAACATAATATGCTGGATAGATCACTGGACTGAGAGTTGGGACATCTGGGTTCTCTCCTGAGTTTGGCAATTACTTACTTAAAGAAAATCACTTAGTTGCCTAAGGGGATAACGATAATTTTCTCTTTTTAGATCACTTTATTAACTACTTATGAAAAGCACTAAGAGTTATTTTCATTTATTATTCCTATATTATCCCCATTTCTTTGCCTGATTTTCTTTATTAGATTTCAGAGAATATTGAGGTTATTTAAAAGAGAAAAAATAGGATTGTTCTGAGCGTATAGAAAACATTAAGATGTTTTAGAACAGATGTACTTAATATTCCTCAAGCCACTTATCTTGAAGTTTTAATAGTTCACTTGCTCTTGATATTAGACAGGAATGTGTCAGTGTATTTTGTGCTCTGTAGTAAAATAAAGATTAAAGTATACAAATGCAATTTCCTAGCTCTGTAGAGTGTCCGTAATGTTTTCCAGTTGAATTGAGGATGAGAGACTAATAAGTTGTATATAGCAACTTGGAAAAAAAGCTTTTGGATTTTATTCTGATAATTTTTATCCTAATCTAACAGCAATTAAGTTCATAAGAACCATTTCTGGTTCTTATATTATTGACCTCAAAGGGTCTGATCTTACATTAGCAAAGTCAATGAGAACTTATGATTAACTTCAGAGACGTGAAATCTGACTCTGAGCTCCAAAAAATCATTTTGAAACATGCTTCCTGTCTAGCCTTCCCTCAAAAAACTCTATGTCTAGCCTCCTCACAGCTATTTAGATACGCCTCTTTTATTATTTTAAATGTGTGTTAACCCTCCGTAGAGCTTTGCCTTACATTACTTCCTTTTTCACTTTTCATCTTTAGACTTAGTGGTGCACACATGATAATATGTGTAATCTGATAAGAAAGTAATAGATAGAAAGTAATATGATAATGCTTCTCCAGCAGCTACCTTTTCATGTATCTTTACAGTCATGATGACATAATGTCATGATTGTGCTTGACTGTACATGATCCATGATAACATCTCTTTAAAATGTTTTTGGAAATGGATCTCCAAATATTTCTGTGCTTACATGTCCTACATTTTTAAAAATGTTCTAAATGTGACAGGAGTTGCATTGCTACAATGAGGGATTTCTAGATATTTCCATTATAAACCCCAATATATGTCTACCTTGCAACTTTTTGTCCTGCTTATTTCTATGCTTCCCTATGCTTTGGAATATTACACAAATATACATATGAACACACATGCAATACAAATTGTTGGCCTTTTCGAGAACTGCAATGTTTTTGTTTGAGCATGTTTGGCTCTACATTCTACAAAATGCATTTTTGTGTGGTGCAAAATATAATAATTTCTTCTGGTTAGTTAGAAAAA
>NW_017728906.1:17591478-17667137 GCF_001723895.1 Crocodylus porosus
AAAAAGCTAGGATGCTAGACCAAGATGTCCTGATCACCATGACAATCTTGGGATTATCCCAAGTGGTTTGTAGCTCAAACCCTATTTGCTACATTCTGTTTGTTTGAGGTTGAAACTGAAGGAAAGTTGTACCCTTTCAATGGAAAGACTGCTTCCATTTTGATGGCTGGATATTTCTTTTCCTGGAGGAAATTTCAGATATTGCCAAGTTTAAAATCTTGTGCAGTTAACAGCTGGTTTATCAGTATCCTAGCTTGATATTAGTCATTCTTCAGACTTGAAAACTGCAGTTTCTATATTGTCCTCACAGCTCACAATGATATATAGATGGCCTTCAACAACAAAAAATGGGACAGTTGTCCTTATTTACATGCAATGATACAGCTTTCTAGGAAGTGAAAGTGGCAGAATATTTCTGTCTCTCCTTGATAGCTTCTGCATAGGTACAATCAGGGCAAATGTTCAACCTGGTCAGTATTCTGGTGAATTTGGGTCCTTGCCAATTGCTCCCACAGGCAAATGTTTGCAACCATTGAAAATGCTCAAAACACATTGTGTAAAACACTTTATTTTCTGTCACTATGGCTCCTCTTCAGCAGGGCATTTCAATATGTAAGTGGCCTTCATGTGCTCAAGTGCTTTGTTATATTGGTATGAATAGCTGCAGAACCATGTCTTTGGCAGAGCAAAGTCCTAATTCTATAGGTTAAAATCTGTGCAAAGCTCTGGTGCTAGAAAGAGTTTGTTATCTCCCTGCCATTGTGTAAGACAAGCAGGGTCCCTAAATGGTGCAGATGTGGAAAGCATGTAGTAACTGGATTCCTCCCAATTCCAGCCTGTGCCTGCAAGCCACCTTTCCATAACTATAAAGTGCTGCACGGTTAACACTAGAAATATTAAATGGCTTGTCCTGCTGTGCTTCCTGAGGTAAAGATAACTTGGAATATGGACTTGTATAAGCCAATACTGCTGAACCTAGCCCATAGGACATATCCTTAGTCCAACCGTAGAACGTAGGAATATGGCTGATATCGTAGATTCTATCATTTAATTTCTGATAACACAGTGCACATTCTTAACAAGATATATTATCTTTGCACATTTAGCATATTGTATTTTGTTTTAAGAGGTTAAACGTTAAAATGGTTTAATAACAATAACAGTAATAAAAATATGTTCCCATTCTTTATTTATCAGTAAGTTAAACCGGCTTCCATCTTCATTGGTCAACTGGTTGTGCAATTTTTACTTTTAATCATCTTCCTTTCTTATCCCAAATCATTTCCAAAACACAGATTATTCTTTCTATTAGGTACTTGTGAGATTCTCATTAAGCATCAGAACTTACAATTGGCTTCTGGAGGGCACACTCTGATATGGAACTGTAATTGTTCAGGGAGCTTTGTCTATGTAAAGCTATTGCAGGTTTGTAGCTCTAGACCTTACTGTGATACTGATCCTACTGTAGTAGAGATACTGAAATACCATATCTACTCAATTCTAAGATGGGATTCTTTTCCCCATTTAGCATGGGGGCAAGTTCATCATTTTAGAACTGCATATGAGGGGGTAAGGGCAAGCAGCTGCTGTGCCCCAGAGTTGGGGCATAGTCACAGCTGCTGCCTACCCCCCATGGCACCTCTGAACTCCAACATCTCCCCCCTTCAGCTTCTTCCCCCCACCTTCTCACCCACACTCCAGTCTCTGCTGCCATACCTACCCCTCTCCCTCCTCTTGCCCTTACCCTTCTTCTGCACCAGCAGGCTCCATACATGCTGCAGCCTGGGACACCGAGCATGGCCCCAGCCCAGCCAAACAACAGTGGTGTGAAGCCCACGTGGATGCTACAGTGGCTGGCTGCACTGGAGCCATGATCAATGGGGCTCCAGGCTAGAACAGGAACTAAACCTAGGAATGCACATAAAGAGTAAGGGAGGGAGGGAGCAGAGGCTTGAGGAGGGTGAGAGGGGATGAGGGGCTGTGGGGTAAAAATGGTAACAGAGGCTGCGGAAAAGGAGGGCCCAAGGCTGTAGGGGCTCAGACAGGGGGCAGAGGTGGCAGGGAGACCGGCACAAGCAGATACCACTGCCTGTCCCAGTGGGGAGTGGATGAATTAAAGATGAACTTCCAGTAATTAAATTCTATATATGGAAAATTAGAACGAATTTATACATTTTCCATGTGTAGAATCTAATTGCTGGAAGGTTGTCTTAAAGTCAGGGTCATCTTAGATTTGAGTAAATAAGGTATTATGAATTTGTAGTGCACAGGTATATTATTGGAAGTGCAGATCCCTGCTCTGGAATTGTGCAGTGATATGTGGTAGATGGAAGTGTTGGTCAAAGAGTGACCTTGAGCTGTATTTTAACTAAAATCACAAGTCCCCCCTAAAATGAACTTTAAAACTTCTACAAATGTTGCCTTTGTTGGGAACCAAAACTTCCCTTTTGGGGACCAATAGTATCTATGATGTCTGAAATCCAAAATTTCCTTAAAAACTGCTATTGTTTAGGCAAGATAAGAAATGTGCCCAATGTTTATGCAGCACCTAATGAAGAATGTCATTTTTTCTCCTGACTGTTTAAGGAGCCTTGTTCACTAATAGGCCCCATGTGTAGCCATCAGATACAAAGTGTTGACTCTCTGCTGTGCAGCTAGCAGAATCCAGTGAGCTATTGCAGAATCTCTACCACTATATACAAGACAATTATTATCAAGCATGCTGCTACAAGATCTTGTGATATAGCACAAGGTAATTTGTGTTAATGAATGTCAAGATTGTAGATGCTATGCTGACGAACACTTTACAGACCCCATGTGGTGAATTTCAACAATTGGCATGCATTTGTCACTCTTAAATTCTGACCTACACCTAGCCCAGTGTTTATTTTCCTACATAGGTGTGAACTACTGGCTGCATTTAATCAGGGGTGTTACTAAAGGAGGCAGTGAAAAATTCTACTCCAGTATTTACTGTATATTTGACTTTAGCAGGTCAAAATTGTTAGCTAATGAGCTATTCCATACAAATTAAGAGTTCTTTGCCTCTCTGACAGTAGTGAAGACTTTTTGCCTGATTTCTAGGGTTGACTATCATTCACAAATTCCCTGGAACTCAACAGGAATTAGAGTTGCTTAGATCACTTGCCTGCATAATTTTTCTTTCTTTCTGGAGTTATATATTTCAATCAATTTTCACTCCTGGATCTGCACAATGAGCTTTTGACTGGGAGTCCTATACATGTAAACATTCTGAATTACTGAGTTGTAGACAATGTTTTCTCACACCATTCAACCGGTTGTAGGAGATACTCCTTTCCTACTACACACATGTAAACAGGAGAAAAGAGTACATAATTTAGAGAAAACTTAACCTAAACCCTGAAAGAAGAAGGTCACTAAAAAGTGCTCTATAGGATGCATGTCTTCAGAGTATAATAATTATAATGAAGATGGGTATTGATAGAAGTAGGAACTGTTATGTATTACTTTTATTTGTATTATAGTAGTTCTTAGAAGCCTCAACCAAGATCAGATCTCTATCACACAGAAAGAAAGAGAAAATTCCTATTGAGAACATTGACTGACATAAGCACAGTAGTCTACTCATTCATATATGTTCCAGGATCAAGATTTACATAGACAAAAGATGGCAGTAAACATTTTTTTTTCCATTTTGCAAACAGGCAACTGAGGCAGAAGAAGATTGACTTGCTCAAGTTCAAACAAGGAACTGAATTGGCAGAACAAGAAACTGAACTGACATCTCCTGAGTCCTAGTCAGTTGCTTTAACATGAGAACATCCTTTCTTCCTTTGGGTGCACCAGAAGGAAAAAAGGTCAGATGTATGTCCAGTGGTGGTTTACCACCTGAACAAATAAGGACCATGCTGCAACATTTGAGGTCAGTCATTCAACTGGACTAAGTAGTGAGAGGCCTAGCAAACTGCTCTGACCAGGAGTTGAACACAATGGACTGCCTAAAATATTGATGAAGTGCTACAAAATGGTGAACCTGTTCAATGTTCCAATTTCCTGGAAGCATAAATCCAAGACAGTAGGACTCAACTGGCATAGACACTTTTCTCTATTAAAAATCGTTGCAAAATCATGCATGTTCTTACTTAAGATTCCAGAAAGGCCATGAAAATGATCTTGGGACAAGGTTGGGACAGACCTGTTTGTGTTCAATAATAGAACTATACGGTCATAATAGATTATTACTCCAGTTTTTGGGAGGGTGGATTATCTGGCGGACACTCAATCAAAGACAGTAATTAGGAGCTGAAGGCACACATTACAGGGCATGGCATAACTATACCTTGCATTCAGACAATAGGTTGAGAACAAGACTTCTCCCCCAGGGTACCACAGAGTAATGGGAAGGAAGAATCAGCTGTCAAGACAGCCAAAATGTTCATGGAAGGGACAAAAAAGACATAATCCTTATCTGACTTAGTTGGACATTCCCAATACTCTCTTTCTGGGATTTGATAATAGCCCAGCCTAGACACTGATGGGGTGAAGTACTAGGACACTACTTTCCTGCTGCAATGGGATGGAGGGAAAACAGACAACATATGGAGACTTCTAATAGAATGGCAAAACAGATAAGGAGCATATTACAATAGAGGAACTAAAAACCTGAGGTTTCTCTGTTACCAGTAGGGTTATTTTTGCCAGAGGCTCCCAAGGATTTACATGGCTCCTGTACCCAAGCTGGTATCAAGTGAACTTTAATAGTAACCCCTATGCACTGTTACAGGTTTTCTCCCCATAATATGACCTGGTAAGTGCTCTTTTAGAAGTTACAGCAGCAACCTTCGGTGATACCAGCCTTGGGTCCTCTGCTGGGTATGTGGGATGTTTGTTTCTGGCTTTTCAGCTATTCAGGCAAAAAGTCCACAGCTGCCCCTATCTCCCCAGAGATACAGCACAAATACACATCTTTTCCTTTGTTCATTACTTTCTCATCCCAGATTGTCCAATCCTCAAGTTCCATACCTTATCTTTTTAGATAAGGTACTCCAATCCTACTCAGTTTTTGGTTTTGTTTCTTTTTAGGGAAACTGTTGTACCTGGTTCGCCCACTGTACCAATCACAGCAATCACTTTTTCCACTGCCTTATAAGGCATTTTGTACAATTTTATTGCTTAGTTCCAGGAATGCCTAGGCTATAGCTCTGTGTATGAAACAGCACGTAAGCTGTTTTCTTTGCTTGAAAAGAAGCATGGTTGGAAATGCTATGCACACCATACACCTGTCAAGATGGTTGCTACTTTTCTGGCTCAGGAGGCTAAATAGCATGGAGTCCTACATTAACTCTGTCACCGCTGTAGGTATTAGTTGAGCATTGAATTTTGTACCTTAAGCACTGAGTGAGCTGCTGGCATAATCTTGATGAGGCTTGTGAGTAGAAATAACTTTGTTTGCAAGAACATATATAAAGACCTACTTACAGTAAAGAACAAACAGCCTTGCTACTGCCCTTGTCTGGGTCCTAAGCTTGTTTGACACAGAGTAGTCCTTCATGTCAAATAAACATTGTCCTTCAGGAAATGTGGGATCCCAGGATCTGAATGAGACATCATGGAGCAGGAACTTCTTGTATGTCACAAAGTCAGCCATGACACTATAAAAATCTTTTTTTTGCATTCTGCCTTCCAAAAACAAGGTTTTATTTGGGGGATGGGGGTGTTGTATGAAAGAAAATATGGTATATTAGAATCCTTTTGTAAAATAAGATGATGGTGACTCCTTTGGTGCCAAGAAATAGTTGCCTGGTTTGTGGGGGGGAAACATTCTTAACACCATCTTTGCACCAACTTGAGTTATCAGATCACATGGGGTACATTTATATTAGCTTTATTTTTCTGGAAAAAAAAGTCTCACTAACCAGCCTGAAATCAACTAATTGACAATAATTTCTTTGTAGTGTCATGTCCCTAAGTGCTATGGTGGCTAAAATTCCCAGATCTCAGATTTATGCTGCTATTTCCATCATTGCTATAATTGTACAACTGAACTTGAGTGAGGGAGATAGGGTTTTTTTAAGTAAAAAGCCAAAGTTAGTGCAGAAAATATATTGTCTTCTTATTAGCAGTGCTTTTAGGTCATCTGATTCTCACCTATCTTCTTTTTTGTAATGAGAAGTTGCTTTCTTTTTTATCTCTTTGTAGATTTGGAGATAGACTAAACTACTCATACCACTTTTTAATGAAAAAGATTTGTTTACATTTGATAAGATAACTTTACATAATGATGCCAGGTGACTCTATTGTATTGAGGCAGTGGTCAGTGTTGTAGAGAAGAAAAGCCTGTATTTAACAGAGATCAGCATAAAGTTTTGCCTATAGAGAAAAACTGCTAAATTGTGGCTTTTTATTACACTTTTCAAGGGCACAAAAATATGCAGGTGCTGTTGACATTTTTTGAGTAGCAGTATTAAGCTTTGTTTTTATGCAAAATGTGAAAATCTGGCAATTCAGAAAATATCAGAGTGACAGCACTAAGATGTTCAACAACTTATAATCAAAAAAGAAATGTTGTGATGTAGATTGTAACTATAACAGAACCAAATACAAAATCTGTTGAGATTGATGCTACAACTACATGCTTTTCTTAGTTGTATCTGCTTGCTTGAGGGACATATTCTTGATCATCTTCTGGGAGTCCAAATCAGCCTCAGCCTTTGCCCTGATGCATATCACCAGCAGATGTAGTGTTAGTGCCATAGGCACAGACCAGATAAGCCTGGATTTGGAAAGCCAAGAATGTCATGTAATTATTTTGCAGCCTAGCATAATGTAGTCCTTTGGGAAGTCAGAAATATGCAACTATATCCTTTCTACCGATGTTTTACAGTTAAGTTCCTTGTTGTGTCAGCCAGCTAACAGACAGGATTAGAGAAGAAGGAGGTTTGCCTAGGATGTGAGCATGCTGTAGTTACATAAGTACAAACCAAAAGAGAACATAAAAGGGACCAACATGATTCTTCAAAAGCTGGAATGATTTTAAATCAGTGTTATGTTGAAATAAAAATAGACAAAGAGTGGGCCTCATTATGGGCCTTTCTCTGGTCTTCCACCAACATGGGTACACTGGAGGGGAGGGACAGAATCCAACTAGATCTAGACAGGTTACCAAGGTGGGTGGATGAGAACAGGATGGAATTCAATGCAGACAAGTGCAAGGTGCTGCATCTAGGGAGAAGGAGCCTGCAACATACCTATAGGCTGGGGAACTCTCTTCTCAACAACACAGTGGCTGAAAGGGATCTTGGAGTCATTGTTAACTCCAGGATGGACATGAGTTGCCAGTGTGAGGAAGTGGTCAGGAAGGTAACTGCACCTTGTTGTGCATCTACAGATGCATCACAAGGAGGTCCAGGGAGGTGAAGCTTCCCCTCTATGCGGCACTGGTCAGGCCACAGTTGAAGTACTGCATCCAGTTCTGGGCACCACACTTCAAGAGGGATGTAGCTAAGCTTGAGAGGGTCCAGAGGAGGGCCACTCTTCAATATTCACTCACTAGAAAACTGCCCCTTTACATTTCTATTAGTATCACCTCTTGATAGTAAGACTCATTGTGCCTCCTGCTTTCATTCTATTTGTCCTTATTATATGTTTCCTTTCCTCTTTCTGTATACCATACTTTTACGTCTTTCAGCATTGCCTCTACGTTTCTTGTCTTTCTCCTCTGCTGCTCTTCACCTTCTTGTCATCATTTGTGTCTCATCAGTTTAGTTCACGTCATAGGTGTTGCCTCTTATAATGATATTTTCTTAAAAGAAGTTGCATATTTTCCCCACTAGGACCTTTAGCTACTGACACCCTTCTGTAACCCTGTTCTTCACTTCTTGTTTTCTCTCTGCATCCTATTTTTCTTCCAAGTTTGAATTTAAATGTAGAAGTTTTGTGGGATGGATATTAAGTCTTTTTTGTTTGCCTATCATATTTTGAAGCCTCAGTAAATAAATAATTTTCTAACATATCAGGTCTCATCCTCATCTGTAGAGTACTTAGAGACCTGGCTGGTCCCACAATTCTGATACTCTTGCCTATTTCCACTTGCTAAATTAAATTAAAAGACACTAAAAATCCATTGAGTACTTTCCTAGTATTAGCAGCTCAAGAAATTGCAGTAGTTGCCTCAGGGGTATTATGATCCCATGAATGGAGGAAAAGCAGTCTATGATAACGAATGACAGGAAGAGCAGCTCAGAAAACATTCTTTCCAGGATGTGGTCCATACTCTAAAAACATTCGGAAGCCTTTATGCAGCATCTCTATACAAGCATAGGTCAGATGTATTCTTTTTCTTTGAAGGCTGGATTTCTATTTAGTTTTCTAGCTGGGTTATATGAAGTACCTGCTCTTAGGGACTACTTATGCATTTTGAATTAGTCATTGGGTAGAATACATTAAAGCACTGCTGACATGCTAACTGGAACTCAAAGTTACCCCTCCCAGAGGAGTTTCCTCAATGACAGGCTCCCTCCTTTACTGTCTCTGGTGCCATAAATCTTGCAACTATTTTGTACAACAGTACAGCTTCAACAAGAGGAGAGGAGAATGCTCTTCACCCGAACTATACTATGCCTAATGGTTGTGGCACTTTACTGAGAGGTGGGTGATGTGGACTTGAGTCCCTTCAGACTGAGGAGCAGAGTGAATTCAAATCTTCCTCTGAATTAAATTATTACATGAAAAACAAGCAGCAGCAGCATTAGTCCTGGTTATGTCTTGTCATCTTAACCTAGAGGGACCTAAACGTGTCTAGTATTTGGGGCTGTGAAAATCAGTTTCATGTTGGGTTGCAAGGAAGTACTTAGCTGGATGACAGTGGCAAGAAATCAGATGGTCCCATTCCACAGTGTTTCCTGGTTGCTGGCTTAGGCATTTGCCCACTAAATGCACTGGTTATTGTGAATCGCATTACAGGACATATAAATCTCTCTGTTCATAAATACTGGGAACTTAGATGCCTCTTTGAGGTTTGTCAATGCCAGAGTCATAGACTAACATTTAGGCATATTTATGTTGAGTGTCTACAAATCTAAGTCCCTTTTTGTGGATATGGACTAAAGCGACTTTTTGAATCTGGACTCAAAAGGGAAGACAGCAAGTCATTGTCTCAGCCTGTGATACAGCCCAGTTCTACAAAGCACATAGTCTTCCTAGTACTGCATAGTATAGACAGTAAGAGGGTATCAGACCGATACAAATTATAAAAAATAACCTGATAATCAATAGTATAAAATAACACTCCTGTATCATAATGAAAGAAAATCAATGCATTTATGTCAGCACAAAGCAACTGTGATACTCCACTGCTCTCAACTTTTATTACAGACCTAAAACTTAGGATTTTTAAGAATTTTTTTTAATCTTCAAAACTCCCCTAAAATAACCATAATCCCTTTTTACTGTATAAATCACAATGAACAAAGCTGTAGATAGATTACCATATTACAAATCAATAGCAGGATTCAGATGTTATTATAAAACCACTCAAGCTTGGCTTTTGTGGTTAATGATATCATCTGGACCCCTGAAATGATTAAGAACATGGTAATCCATTCCTCCCCATTCATTACCTTACAGATAATGACCATGTATTTGATTATATTAGTATACAAGCAATATGCTCAAACTTTTCATGTATACAAAAAAAGGGCAGTAGAGAAAGCTTTTGGAATATAAATGAGGTCTGAAAGTATGTTCTGTTTAACAACAACAAAAAATTGATAAGTTTTGGCATTTTATGTTAAAAACAAAAACATTCCCAAAAAAACAAAAAACACAAAACTTTGTGGATGATGTGTAGGAAATAATGGGAAAAACAGATGGCCTTCTTTACCATTTATAATGATTATTTTCATTTGAGTGTAGAACCAAGAGGTGTTGCACTCCCTGGAAACTGCTCTGCTAGCCTGCTGTAAAGCAGCAGATCTGATGATTCACCTGTGACATAACTACTTTCTCTCTCATGCCATTTTCCCAATATATTTGGGTAGGTGTAGTAGTTAATGACTTATTTATTCTAATTTTTTATTCACTACTTGTTATGCAAATTCTTAACCAATTACCATGCGGTGAGAAAGGGAACGATATATGGCCTCTGTTCCTTGGTAAACAATTCCCTTGGTATTTGCACATTCAACACATCTGTCTCACTTTTCTGCCACTCTCAAAAAGGCAATATCATGGTGAGGTGTCAAGGGAAAAACAAAAACAGAATGTGAAGTACTTTTACAACAGAAAATCCACTTGGAAAATCCAAGAAACAGTTGAAAGTCTTTAGTTTTGTGTTAATATTTACGGGAGTGTTCTATCATTGCTCCCCACTCCTGTTACCTTGTGTCTCTGACCAACAGTGATTTTTTTTCCTGGTCTGTGTAAGTGTCACTCCATGCCTTGTTCTCTTAGCTGCTGGTTGCTAAAGGTTGTAAAGATCACAAAGAGCTACTGTTTTTTTTCTTGAAGAAACTTGTTACAATTAAATATTTTTATTGGGTTTTTTAATTTTATTTCTTGAAGCCCTCTTTAGGGGAGGAGGGCTCAGAACTCATTGAAGGCTTCAGCAAGATACAAAAGAAATGCTAGACTGGAAAAGATCTACCATGTTTGAACAAAGTAAGCCCATTAGTTCAAAGGATCTTTCTGGTTTTCACTTTCCTTTTTAAAAATCCTAATTTGATAGATACTCACTATCAAGGATCCTGGTTTTCTCTGATAAACAAATCACAAGTTCTCTGACAAAAATTATAAATGGTCTGATAAAACCCCCCAAATCCATATTAAAATGAAAGGCCTCTCATGCCCGCCACAGCCCCCTGGCCCTGCTTGTGCCCCTCACTCCCCCCACAGTACTCCCAGCCCTCCACCCACAGCTACCTACTCCTGCCCTCACCCCCACTCAGCCCTGTCAGAGGGGACCTCAAACTGCAAGGGCTACAGGGAAAGAGACCCAGATCCACAGCCCCCTGCCCCCAGCAGGAGGCAATGGCTTTTGTAGGGTATCAGAGCCCAGTTCCCACCCCCCCCCACTGCCTTCTGCCTGCCTGCTATGGGCTCAGACAGTGGGTGGTGGCTCCCTGACACTACACACACTCCTGGGAGGGCAGGGGGACCCGTGCCCTCCAGATATATGTGTGGGGCAGAAGTGGGCCTGAGCTGCCCACTGTGGGCTCGGGATCCCACCGAGGCCTCTGCAGCCCAGCAGATGTGACCTGGTGATGCAGGGCACTGCAGGGCTGCATGGAGAATCTCCTTGTCACTGCAATCTCTGCACTGCCCTAGTGATGTGCCACCTGCATGCACGGCAGCAGCAGGAGTGGCGGTGTGGGGCTGTGCCTCTCACTGCCGCTGCGTGTGCGGGGGACACCACTCCAGGGCAGTGCAAAACTTACAGCAGCAAGGAGATTCCCTCGTATAGCACACTGGTTTGGTGACAGAGCAGCTAAAAATGACCATGCACAGACAGCATGGCACAGTACACACTCTAATTATGCTGTCATTTAGTAATACCTTAAGGAAGTACTAAATGACAATGGCTCTTTAGGTCCATATATAGACCTGCCCTATGTCTATGCTAACTAGGCCTGTGCAAATAGGGAAGTATTCAATTCGGAGTCGGATTCAGCTGATCTGGAGGACAGTGATTTGATTTGGAGATTCGGATCACTGTCCCAAAGCAATTTGGCTGAATTGGCTTTGAAAAATTTGGCATTGATTCAGAGAGATTCAGAGATTTGGCTGTAGACTATAATGGGGAAACACTGAAATACCTATAACTTTGTCATTTTCTGGAGGATTTCAATGAAAACAGCAGAGATGGCAACTCCTTCTGAGGGCATGAATCTTGCCAGTTTTCATAGAGATAGGTTTAGGGGTTTCTGCTGACAAGCAGGACTCGCGACATGTAACTTTGTGTGTGTGTTAAGGCACAGCGGGGTGAAAACTGAAGAGATGGTAGCCCCTGTTGTCACCCTCACAACTCCACTGCAACCTGTAAGCAAAGATCTTACAGGTCTAGGTTTTCTCTAGCTAGGACTGTGCAGTGGCTGGAGGTTTTCAGGTGCCTCCTGCTCCTACCCGCCTTTCACCAGGGAGGTTTGTGGTTTTGGCATGTCCTGGGACTGCTGTGCCACAAGCAGTGCCACCAAGACCTCCCTACCCTGGCAGGGTGCATGCCTAGGATGATGTGGGGCATGCCTAGGATGATGTGGGGCCTCCTCCTCCCTATATATCCCCAACCCTTATACCTCCAAGTTCTTCCTGGCACGGGAGCTCAGCAGGGACATGTTCTTCCCCTGCTGGCTGATGAGAAACAAAACTGCCACCTCCAGCTTTGAAAGTGGGCCATTAAATGGCTGCCCTCATTAGCACCTGTCCTGCCACATACATAGCTCCTCATGTGGGCATGAGGGAGGCCTGCCAGATTTCAGGCAATGGTGCAGGAGTTTCTGTGAAACTGCACCTCAAGCTGCTGAAAGCAAAACTTGTGTCACTTATGTGTGTCAAAAGGTATAAGTTGTAGCCGTGTTGGTCTAAGGACATAACCCAGACAAGGTTCTTAGGGTCAATCTGATATCTTTTATTAGACCAACAGAATAGTTGGAGAAATTCTTCTTTGCAAGCTCTCAGGTTTAAAAATCCTTCATCAGGCTGAGGAAGCATCTAGTTGGCGTGTGTGCTCTCCCTGGATGGAAGGAATAGTAAAGAAGCCATAGGCTGGCATGCATTGCAGGCAAAAAAGTCAGTCAATGAAAATGGAGGCATCAGGGGATGAGAGAGACAGGCAGGGGTGTGGGATGTAGCAGATAGAAGTGGAGAGGTACCTGTTGCTACTTGGAAAGTTAGGTGTCAGGCAGACTGTAGTGTGTCATAAATCCAATGTCTATATTGAGTCCATGAGTTTCTGTATCCAGGAGGTTGATGAAGTGAATTTCATAGACCCATCTGTGAAAAGTAGTTTGTAAAGTCAAGCAAGCATTAAACGTTGCTTACCTGCCAACATATTTCCATTACCCCCACAAACTATGTACCAGAATCTATCAAAAACAAAAATACCCAACTACCTGTGGGGGCACATTTCTCACAGAAAAAACACTCTGTCACCAGTCTCTCAGTCCTGATCCTCAAAAGGAATTTACAAACCACTTTTCACAGATGGGCCTATGAACTTCACCCAAGGGGCTTTGTAGACAGGGAGACCTGGTTCTAGGGGAACTTTGACAGATGTGGAGCACAAATTCAGATTCTCCCTTGGTCCCCAGAATTTCTGTGCTAGGGTGCTCAGGTCTGCTGCTTCCAGATCTAGCTCCTCCTCTGGCACTGGGAGGCTCATACTTGGAGGTAAAATTGGGGAGGAGAAGACAGTCATTCTGCTGCTGGTGGCTGTTTCTGGTGTTAGGGGAGCTGGTGCAGGTGTAGGGACAGGTACTGCTCTCACCTCCTTGCTCCCACTAGCAGCAGAAACTCATCACTGCCACAAAAGAGGAGGCACCTATTGGGCGGGGGGCTTACAGCTCTAGCTCTCCTCCTACCACCTCTAGCCACTCTCCCTCCCCTGCCAGAAGACCTGGCACCTGCCTTTCCAGCACGCTTCATATTAATCTTTCCTGTGCTGGATAATGTGTCTGTGTAGCTGTAAGATCTCTTCTCTGTGTGTAACTAATGATATCTCTTCTTCTTCTCTGATTACTGTATATGTCTGAGTTCTTCTGTGTTGTGTTTACTGTATGTGTGTATAATTAATAATATTAATATTTCTCCTTCTTCTCTGTGAGTGTAATGTATGTGCTTTCCTGCACAGTGATGGATCACACTGCCAGGGAAAACACAACTTTCATTTTAAAGTGTAGGGAAAAAAAAACAAAAAACAAGAACAAATAGGTTTTTGGGGGAAGAATAAGTTGAAAGAAATGGATTGGATTCTAGGTAAGGGTAATTAGTAAGCTGTATCCAATCCTTTCCAAGAACAGAAACTAGCAGGAGACTGACTAGGAAACCAAGCCAGTCCAGTACCTTTCAGATGCTGTTGTTCAGGCAGAAACAGCTCACAAAAGGCACAGAAAAACTGCAGACAGAGGCTTATATGCTGTTTCTACATCCCTTCCCCAGAGCACTGTGATTGGAAGGGGACTCACATTCACTAGCCAGGTACAGATGTTAGTCTTCCTCCTCACCCCCCCCCCTCGATTCCCCTCCCTCTTCTCAGTTTCTGTTCACCTGAAAGACTGATTCTGAATCTCCAAATCTTTCCAAATTGATTCAGAGCCTCCAAATCGATTCAGAGGTGGGTTTTTTCTCCCAATTCAAATTGCATACCATGATTTGGCCTCTGAATTGGGTTGAATCTTTTCCGAATCAAATCAATGACCAAAGCTTTCACACCCCTAATGCTAACCGTACTTTAACAATGTAGGAACACTGGTTTACTTTACCATTAAGGCCAGATAATAGAGGTTTTCTCTGAATTAATGCTTTGCAACCAGCCTCTGTGAGGTAAATTTTGACAGTGCAATGGGAACTTGTGTAGCTTATAGACCACTAGTACAGTAGGACATTTTATTCTGCTGTTGATAATTTTAGATGGCACATATCTAAAATTTTTGACCCATTGATAATTTTTAGAATAAAAATATTTGTGTAAAATGGCCCTTTTACCAAAACTAAAAATGTTACCAAAACATTGCTTACTGTTATGTATACAGTAAACAGAAAAATAATTAAATTTACAGTTTGGGTCAATTTTTAGTGCTATAGTGCTCTACAGGGTCTCTCTGCTCATTTTTTTTTTTAAATAGTGCTTTGAGGATACTTACAGTTCTATGAATGTTATGTCTGAGTGGAAAAGATTTGAAACAAAAGTTGATCTGTAGTAGAGCCTGCTAAACAACAGACTCAGTTTCAAAATAGTATATTATTTGTCACTTTTTCACCAGGTCTATAATGTTATACTAGCAGCAATTAGTTTGATAATTTCTTATTTAGACTGAGGTAGCCTGGAGGTGTCTGAATGTGTTGGTTATAATGTGGCCAGTTTTTCTTCTAGGTGGCACCCAAAAAGAGTAGATGAGACCTTTTGTGGCTTCAGGTGAAAGAAGGTACTTTTAGCATTTTCCACTATTTGATTTTTACCTAGATCATCAGATAACCTTTGCTGGCCCATGGACAACAGTAATAGCAAGTAATGTGCAAAGGAAAACACCATGCACTCCCTGTCAAATACAGTCATAGGTCTTTAATTCCTTGTCACTAGAAACTATCAGAAGGTCTTCTAAAAACATGTCTGCAAGCCTTGGGTTGAATACCACCATACATAGGCTGGGGTTGCTTAGTAAATTCTTAAAGTGATAGGTGCTTTAACCTTACTGCTAACTTTTTTAGATCCAGTTTGAGACTGCTGATTTTCATCCATACTGCAGGTTCTCTTGCCATTCTTTTTCCTGCAGTGTTATCAGTGAAGAAAAAGGACATCCTTTAATTATAGAACATCCATTTAGGGGTGGATACAGAATGAGTGCAGTCATGTGTTGTCCCATTCCCCTTTCAGATCATACTAAAGGATCAGCAGCTAGAGAATCTTTTTAAGTCCCAAAATCAGGTAAGAACTCCCCACCTCTCCCTTCCCCTCCATGCTTAACAGTATGTCCACTTTCTCCCCTCCCATTCTGCCCCTTTCTTCTGCCACTGCTGTCTCTGGCTGCCCCCTGGGGTGGGTTTAGCTTCAGAGATTCTCCTGCCCTACTCCTGCTGAGTTGCACAAGGAGCCAGGCTCAGCCTGGGACAGCAACAGTGACAGCATCAGGCAAGTTCCACCTCCCTACTCAATCCCTCCAAGTGTTTCCTGCCAACCTGGGAGCAGGCTTAGGGAGAGGCAGCCTGCCTGCCACTGCTGCCACTACTACTGTCCTGGATGGCATTGCATTGCACAGAAGCTTGCACAGGGTCAGTGGTAGGTGGAGGAAGGGGAAAATGTGAAGGGAGGGGAGCACCAAGGGAGGGAGTGCTGAGAGTAGGGGTGAGATACTTACTAGTGTGAGGGCCTTAAATAAAGTCCTTAGCTGTTGCTTCTGTGGTGTGGTGTGGTGTGGTGTGGTGTGGTGTGGTGTGGTGTGGTGTGGTGTGGTCTGCCCATCCTGGTGTGGGAGGATAAGGGGAGAAGCTGGAAGCAGGGATGCAGCCACCTCTGAAGCATCATTTGCTGCTCCCACACCCTCTTTTACCAAATCCTGGCTATGTCCATAGTGCCATTGTTATGTATTTTACCCCCTCAAATGCTAAATGCATAGATTTGAAATAAGGGTTTTGATTGGACTCAGACCTGATAGGGTGCATATGTAAGAATTATAGGAAGAGAAGCCTTAAGAGTAGCAGCAGCCTATCATTACATTTTGGAAAATAATGATTGTAGACCACCAGGTTACAGTGAGAAATCACAAACACCTTATGCTCAGTAGTGGCAAATACATCTGACTGATAGTGGTAGTAAATAATTCCTTGATTCTAGTCTGAAAGCAAGCTTTAGTACCATGCAGGTTTGGTGTTTGAAAGTGAGTTCATATGTTCTTGTGTTTTGGGGGCAAAAAATGTAGGTCATATTGCTAGTATCAGGACAGCCACTAGCTTTTTCATGTAACAGAGGAAATTCTCATGTTTCTTGGGAGACATGTAAATAACTAAGATTTATAGGTTGGTATTGACTGAGGTGAGTATGTCATGTATTTGATAGGATATAAATCATTGTCCCACCTGCTGTCAGGTGTCTTGAGCTTTTAGGCCTTGTGTAGCCAGAGGGGTATGGGAGGGACTTGCAGGGTGTGTCTACACACAATATGCTACATTGCTGTACAGTGCACTATGGCAAAGTAGCAATCACGTGGGTTGGTAGTTACATCATCGTAGCAGCATGCTCCCCTGGTACATGGCAATATAGTAGCGAAATCAAACCATGCGCCACACTCATGGCATGGTAACCACTTCTACTGTGCCATCGCACAGAAGCTTGTACTTCCATAAGGAAGTACTAAAGTGTAGTGCCACAGCAATGTTGCCATACAGTAACGTGTACATGCTCCCACAAAATCAGTTTCCAGAAGGCCACGTTCTCTCTCAAGATCCTGTTGTGCTTTATGATGGTTTTCTTTCCTATTGATCTTATCTGTAACAGCAGAATTTTGAGACCAGCCTGGTCAGCTGCTCTTTCAGCCAATGATACCAGCCAATAGGAGAATGAAAAGTAATTGTTTAACTTGCTGATTATTCCTGGATTTATGTTTCTCCTGACTTGCTGGTGAAATGAAATTTGAGACAAAACACTGTTCCATTGAACCGTTGAAACTCAAGGCAAAATGGAACAGTGTCATTTCACACAGCCCTACTGGTTACAATAAATTGAGTAAGCTTATTATAGGGGACCCTGAGAGACAGACTGCATTTGATGGATCTGATTCACTGAATAAAGATGTATCAAACATGTATGGAGACTTTTTTTTGTTTAATTGTGTGAAGCTTTCCTGATTCTTTCTCCTCCCTCTCATTTTGGGGACCAGTGGGAGGTGGGGGGGCTCTATGCAAGCAGTTTGTGAGAGAGAAGTAGAGGAAGAATCTAGCCTTAAACATATCCCACTGCTATCTTTTTCAACTTCTTAGCAGGAATACTGTTGATATCATTGTGAAATAGGCAGGGTAGCTGTCTGATAAATGATGTATGGTGGCAGATCTTATCTGTATCATAATTCATGACATATTGCAGGAAAGTAACATTATGATGAATTAGAAATGTGAACAATATATTTTGCCTCTGTCCACACCCTCAGCACTTAATTTAGTGCAGCTGGTGAATGATGCTGGTTTGACAGTCACGGACTCTTCTGTCAGTGTAAGTCCACATGAAAGAGGCCATAATCACAGCATTTTCTTTAGTGTACCTTATGCCTGTCCTGGAGAGATCTGGAAGAGTTTTCCAAGTCTGCCATTCCTCTATTTTTCTTTGTGCTATGCAAAAACAAAGGCAAGTGAAAATTAAAAGAAATGTGCAGTAATTTTGAATAATTTCATATCAAGGGAGGATATAAAAGACAACGGTCTGGAAAAGAACAGTATTCCCTCATGGAAGATTAAAGGTGATGTCCATATCTGGTTCCTCAGGCAGGCTGTTAAATTATGCTTATACCATCTCTGTGTTAATCATGAGAGCGCCGCTTCCTCTTGCTCTTTCTCTTGCTTCTGGTCCAGGTGTGCCACGTGCTGAAAAAATGATATGTCATTACCATGAGAATGTGCCAGGCATGCCCAGCTCTGCTCCCTGCAGTACTTCTGCTACAAGTATCTTGAGAGCCTCCCTGGGCACACACCGAAAAATTGCCACGATATTTTTCAGCCACATGTACAGAGTAGGAGTGAGTGGGTGGGTTTGTTATTTGGCAGCAGTTTCAGTTCTTGTTTTATGCATCTAATAGAAGAAGATCCTCTTAGGCATACCAAATAGTCATATCTCATGTATTTTATGTACTGGATAAAGGCAGAACTTTCCAAATACACAAATTTGGCACCTCACATTTTCTTTCACTGGGAGTTATTTTTCTGTCATTTGTGCTTTTGAAAGTCTTTCCCCTTCATCCAATACTTAGCATGCACAATAAATGTCTGTTCTGTGTGCTGGACTGCTAATTGTGCTATTGTAAATCTCCTACTCAACCCCCAGCATACTGATATACTTTTAACTGCTCCGTCCAGTATGACAAATGCAAAATAGCCACAAACCTGTCTTATCAAGCCAGTTCAGCCATGTTTGCAGCTGTCTTACACTGTCCTCTAGTCTTTGCTGATGAATTGGGCAACAAATATGAGATTAGTTTGTCCCTGTTTTTTAATGGCCTCATTTAAAAACTGGGCTGTCCAGATGTGATGCTTTGCATGCATAGTTCATGTTTATTATGTGTGCCTTACAGCTTTCTGTGGATTTTCTGGAAATGTGTTACCAAACACCTGAACTTCCAGCCATCACCATAACAAACATACTCTGTCACAGGGTCTGTTTGATTTGTCCTTGCGATTAGCAATAGTGAGTCTCTTCTAATGTCATTTTAAGTGATTCTGCTTTCAGATGTGTCAGGTCAAATATAAAAATGAGTATAGTGCATGAATTATCCAGTGTAACAAAAAGCAAATAGTGCTTTTCTCTGCCTACTGGCTCATCCGCATTATCACAAATTGCCATGACTATGAGCAGTAATGATCACAAATAGCCTGCTGCATAGGGCTGCTTCCCTACTCGAATTCCCCAGTTGTATTAATTGTAATATGTGTTACAGGGACATAACCCCACTTCCAGTGGCAGGTAGATAATTATAAAGGGTTAGAGAAACTGGCAAAATTCATTGGCTTCAGTGGAACTACACTGAGGAACTTGCTCTTGTTTCTCAGAATAATCTGTACACTGTTGTCTTGACTGAAGTGGTATCAATTTAAAGAAATATTCAATCCCCATAGTTTAGTTTACAGGTATTTGTTAAACTTGGAATGAGTTATCACAATTATGTGAAGCTTTAATGCTGTGTTATTTTGTTGCATAACCCAGGGGAAGCAATGTACAAACCATAGGCTGGATCTAGCCTGCAGAGCCATGGGATCTGGCCGGTGAAGCTTCAGGAATTTGCCCATGCCTGCCCCTGTGCCCATTATGGGGCTGAGCAGTGAAGAGCTGCACTGGGGCCTGGAACTAGAAGGTATGCAGGCTCCCCTGCCATTTCTCTTGGACTCCATCTGCAAAGCTACAGCTTAGGCACAGCTTCCAGCTTAATAGTATCTAAGTTTATTAGATGGTAGATATTAAAATAGATACCAATAACTAATATTTTTTGGGGGGGGGGGAAGGAAGACAGAAACGTATTTCTCTTAATCTTCCATCCTGACACCTTGCTTTAGTCTTCACTTGGCAATGACTATTATTAAATCCCTACATTTAGAATCTGCATTTTCTGTCAGTAATCGTTTCCTTTTAATGACAACCGTGACATCTGTTTTTATTGCTTAGGGGAGATCTACATCTCCCTAAAGTGCAATACTCGTAGAGCCTTTTCTCAGAGAGCCAAAAAGTCCAAGAAGATTTGCGTCAGTGTTCAATATAGATCAGTCAATGAGACCTGAGCCTGAAAATGACCCAGCCATTCTCCCTATACAGTGGCCATAAGGAATCTTCCTTCTGTTTCTGTATTCTTCCTCTGGGAAGCTTCCCTCCAGACTCTTCCATATAATCTCATAAGAATAGGTGGGGAAGGAGAAGTAAACTGATAGATAAATGAATAAAATATACATCTAGGCTTATCATGAAAAACGAGAAAGTTTTCCCACCCTTCATTTTTAAAACTTCAAGACGCACCCCCCAATATGGGAACATCTGAGACTCCTAAGGATCAAAAACTAGCTTTCAATTACCAACATCCAGATCTTTTCACCACCTCCAAGACTGGGATTCGGATCCCAGGGTTGCCTTCTCTCTTGCACAAAACTGAGCACATCTTTGATACTTACTGGCATGGTACTATGTGTTTCTCTGTTATTGGTACCGAGCAGAAAGAATTCTTCCACTGCTCTCTTCTCTACAGCAGCAGCCTGATGCACACTAATAGCTGACTTAGCAATCTTCTACCTTAAACTCCACATTATCTACTTATATACATCTAGTATTGAAAGGAAAAAAAAGGAATCACTGTTGATGTCATACAGAAGCTAGGGAAGATCCCTAGTTACTCCTTTATGTATTGCTCTACTCTTAGATTCAAAGGTGTCATACTCCTCATCAGTTAAACACAATATTTTCACAAGACTTTTAAGAGCTGCCCTGATTGCCTTCATATCTATAGTACTCCCTCTCTCCCATAAATACATACCTCCCATTGTTTCAGCCCTTATGTAGACCACCTGTGTTGGACTGCAATGTAATGGAAAATACCGAAGGATACTGAAAAGTATTTCAGTGAACTGTCCAATCCATCAGTCCCATTGTCTAATTCCAACCCATCTCCTCTGTCCATCTTCAAAGACTCCCATCACAGTTTACTTAAAGTACTCTTCTGCTGTCTTCTTATAGCTAAAGAACCTGTACCCTCCTGATTCATAGAGAGTTTTATTCAAAGTACTTCTTGATTCCCAGGAGGAATGGTAGATGGAGACTAAAAATAAAATGCTTCCATTTGTTATCTTGGATTTGGAATGGTCAAATTATCATTAATGATCCCTCACTACATCAAGGGAAGGGTTTTTAGTCCTCAACATAAGATATGCAACACACACAAAGTTTTTTAAATTGATAATTGGTGCAAGGCATTATCAATGCTACCTTTCAATCATTGCTACTAAGAAGTGGTAACAGTCCATTTACAGCAGTCCAGTACAGTCATGTTTCTCTTATTTAGGTGATTGGCTTATAAAAGAGAGGTCTTTCAATTATGCTTCATAATGCTACATTTACCTGGAGATCCAAAGTGGAAAAAAAGAAATCATGGATTCCATGCTGCCATATATGCTTTTAGTGTGCTTAAAACATGTGGACTGAAAGGAGGCTGCTTGCAAAATCTCTAGTATGGGGTGCATGGAGCACACACAGCCACCAACAGTGGAATACAGAGAGATAAGATACCTTAAAGCACTGCAGTTACCGAATTGATACACAATGTTTTTCATCAGAATGCATCAATACTCTTTTATTGTCAAAGTTGCATAATAATTAATCTCTTAAATATATCAGGGGAAAAGAGAAGACGTATGTAAAGGATTGTGTTGCCACACAAACAAATGGGTACAGGCTTCCCATTACAAATTTAGACTGGAATTTAGAAGAAGGATCCTAATCATTAGAGCAGTGAAGTTCAGGAACCCTCTTGCAATCAGGTTGTGGGCAAAAAAAAAAGAGGCTATTTTTAAGATGGCGTTTCATTAGGTTATGAAAGGGATTACAGGACATACTGCCTACTGTAGTATGACCTAAGAGACCCTTTCTTCCTTCTGTTCCTAAATCTAAAACTGCCTTGAGCAGTATCTTGAAAGGGGATAACTGAAAATAAGAGTTAAAAATCCCACTTGAGGACAAGTAAACATTATTTAAATTTGATTAAACAAAATAAAGTATTATTACTATTCTAATATTAATGCTCTATTTATACAATGATATTACAGTAAGGATGAAGTTTGCCCATTATTTTTAGCTAGGGTTAAATCTGCCTATATTGTCTGAATCCAGAACTCCACAAATTGAAAATCAAAATGCTGTTGAATTAAATGAAATAACTGAAAAACAGCCATGTAAAGAAACAACTCTAAAAAATGTACGTGGCACTACTGAAGTTGAAGGCTTACTTTTCCTTCTTTCTAAAATTATATTTTCACCAATGCCAACCTTCATTTTCTTGTAGTGGAGTACTTTTCTTATATGGTTTATTAATACTGTTAAGTCACTTTAAAACAGTTGCATAGCATGTTATTAGGACTTTTTATCCCAAGAGTCAGGAGTTCTAGACATAACTAAGTAAAACCCTTTGCCCTGGCAATAATAGCAGAAGATTTTAGTCTCACTTGCTACAGGGGGTCTGTGCCTTACAGTTCATTTTTTTCTTCTTTGGATGGCAACCTTTTCATAGCTGATACATCATAAGGCATAAAAGAGAAATTATTAGTTGCATTAAAATTTGCAGTATAAATAGCACAATATAAAATGAAGATAACCCTCTAGAGAATTCAGGTCCCCAAGCTATCTAATTGCCCTAACGATGAACACATCTTCTTCAGCAGCTTTCACTGGCTTTAAGAGGTCATGGGGGAATTAGCTGGTGCTATTTTTAAAAGTCAGCAATTACAACCTCCTTCTACATAATCATGAATTACATCATCAGCATTCTGCCCACCTCCTATGTGAGGACATTTTCCAACTGCAATGATATAATAGATGGTAGTAAAAGAAACTTCAAATCAAAAAGGGTCAGAGGGGCTTAAAGCTATGGTTACTTATAACACATTAAATTCTGTCTTTAACAGAGACTTGCTGTACATGGAATTCAAATTTGACTTTTTTTCTAAGCTTCAGTTTCATATAAAGTAATGTCACAGTAAATCTCTACAAGGCTGTCAATGCCTGTAATTTCTGGGAACTATTACCAAGCACAGAAGATTTCAAGGATTTTGGTGGAAGGTTTTTTTTTTCTTTTTCTTCCCTCCCCCACCCCCACCTTTTTTCCCCCTTCCCTAAATCTTCTCTAAAAGATGTATTGGTTCTAACTGGGTTTTAACATTTTATTGCCAATGATTTTGTAGAACAGCTAGCAAATTGCATATATTTTATGATTTGTCTGTTCACATGATAACCGATCAGAAGTATTCTGTTCATATAGCATTACGATACAATAAAAAAGTGTAAAACATTGCTCCATCGCATATCTGAGATTTATTCTTTTAACAACTTTTTATTGGTTATTTGTTTAACAGTTTCATTATCTTACTGTAATTTGTCCTAGCCTTGTATGAAGAAAAATATTTTCCTTTAAAACCTACATTAATATTATATTTCAAAGCTCTTGTGCTGCTTCTTCCCTGCCAGTCCACAGAATCTTTGTTTATAATATTTGTATGATGAAGAGCCTGTTTAATTTTTGTGTATTTTACAGTTCGGTAAACAGGAAATGTACTCCTTTAAAGACTTATTCCTCTGACAGATTCATTGGGTTCAATTGCTTATCAGTGTAGCAGTAAAAAAACACAATAAAATTCAAATAATCTAGTGGTTTTACTTAGCGAATTGTTATAGTGGATATAAATCAACAGTCCAAATCTGCGGACTGAGATTTAAGCAGAAATTAAAAGCAGGGACTTCTCACTACATGACTCACTAGAACTGTTTTAACCACCAAAGCTACAAAAACACCTGTTTATCAAGAATAAACTCCTTTTTTCTTACACCAGTTTGGTAACTTAAAGGCTCCTTTATCATTTGTACAGAACTATCTAATCCAATTGTTATTCCTTTGACTTCAATAGATGCAGAACTGTAACATAGGGCTTCGAAGTGTTACATTTTGGCATCATAGAACCAGTGTAATCGCTGTTATAGGAAATTTGAATTTTGTTAATGTTTTTCAGTTATGGCATCACATAATATCCTTCTTGTGGCCCTATATGACTACATAATGAGAAATCAGTAGAAATTGGGGGGTGGAGAAGGGGGGATAACAAACAAAAATTAATTTCCTTCAACATTTTTTGGCAGTTGTATTTGTTCTTGTTGTTTCCTTGTTTGTTTGTTTTCCCCCAAATCAGCTCTACTATATGGTGACTTTGGTCCTGAGTTAGTCATGACTGCTCTAAATTCCAGGGCAAAATCTTGGATTGACCTTGTTTGGATAACAAAATGTGCCTAATTCATGGGAATTCACTTATCCTCATTCCTGTACTAATATAAATTAGGCTAATTTTTGTATACCTTGTAAAGAAAGACCAGACTTAGTACTGGGATAGTGTGTTTTGCTTAAGAGAGGGCAGCCAGTTCTTCCAAGTGCTTAGCATCTGAGCTTCTTCTATCTATAGCTGATTAACTGCTATGTGTTGATCTACCTTTTTGCCAGAAGTTAAGTTGACAGATCTTCCTTCCTCTAGGAAACATTATCAAGAAACCCAGAGTGTCCTGCTGACAATAGTGGAAATGATGCTTGCAAAGTAAAGATCCCATAAACCACACTGAACTCAGCTGGGCAATAGAAAACAACAACAAAATGACAGCCATTTTATTACTTGCAGGGTATGGAGTATGGGTGCATAAGTAAATTAAGAGGCAGTTTAAGTAAATACCTAACCTCTTTCTATCTGCTAGTGACTTAATATCGAATAAACAGAGAAGCATAAGCAACAGCCACTGATGAAGTATGCTGTTCCTTACAAAACCTTATGTCTCTCTGTAACAGTCTGTAAGATGCCATTGTGCCCTGTCTTCTGCCAGACTTCAGACTAACACAGGTAACTGCCTGTCTTAATGTCTAACGGTAAATAAATATTTTAATGCCATCACCTAATTGAAATAGTTAAATGCAGTTTAGATGAGGCTAAATTATGTATTTCAAATAAGAAATAAGCAAAATCCTGCTTTGGGGTGCAATAACTGAATAACCTCAAAATCAGGGGGTAAATTTTCAAGTGTCAAAAGGTATGTTTACACTGACCTTGGCAGTGCCATGCAGAGATAGTAGAGTTCACTCTTACTGGAAGAGCTTGAGTACTGGAAGCAGGATATTTGCAGAAATGTAGCACTTGGATTTAGCTATTTACCTTTTGGAAAACAGGGTATATCTGCTAAATGTTGTGCTGTTATGGCCATACACTGTTCAGTACCCAAACTAGATGAAAAGTTGCATTCATGGGTGTAGCACCATGCTCTCATGTGTTTATAGCGGTCATAGTTCTAGAGCTAGTCACCCTATAGCCAGTTCAGGTTATCTCTGTATGGCATTACCTGGTGTCATGTAGAAACAGTCCTGTTGACATAGGAGATTAAGTTCCATTTTCAAAAAATACTTGGACACTTAATAACAGTCAAGTGCCTAAATCACTTCTGAAAATTGATTTTAGGATTAGATCCACTGACTGGCTTAGCTACCTTAAGGCTATGTCTAGACAGCACACTTTCAGTGTTTGGCAGTTGTACCCCCAAATGTACCATGCTTCCACCTGACTGGAAGCAGCATAGCCATGTCAGCATGACATAAGAAATGGCTTCTATCAGGGCTATGTAACTGGTAGCCTGTTGTGGGGTTGGATTATTTTGTGGATCCTAGGCTTCTACACAGCCACTACTCCCTCAGTGCCTCCTGTTATAGCAAGAACTGGGGTCTCCAGATGCTCTCTCAATCCTCCAGCTTCCACTTCCTACCTCTGCCCTAGGAAACAGGATGGGGCAGCATGGCCCATGTTCAACCGACAGTGCCAGGAAAGCCCATGGCCTAAGGTTCTTTCATGGCATGGTGTAGCTTGGTGGGGGGAAAGGCTCCTAGACGTGTACTGCAGGGAGCAGAGTACTTTTCTGGTATGCAGAGTGTAGCTTGTGTTGGTATTGCCCATGTGGCATACAGCCCCCCATGTGGTGTATAGTGTCCAGTCACTTACAGGATGAACTTCCCCTGGCTTATATGAAAACCAGCCTGCTCCAGTAGAAAATAGTAGTAGGATTGAGAGCATCACTGCCAGGCATGTCAGTTTGTATCTAGACATGACCTGAAAGTTAGGCAAAGCACTGTCAAGGTTTTAACCTATACCTTTCTTTCAAAGAACTGAGCAGAAGTCACTCTTTTCTTTTCCAATATGTCTGGTAGTGACAGTGTTCAATAAAGTAGCATTCAGGGGGAAGGAAAATCTGGATCTTAGGCCACCTGTTGAGAAGAATAAATCAGGTTCTGAGTGAGTGCTATGACCACTCTAGCTATTATATAACCCCCTTCTCAAAATACAAGCACAACTATATTTTGTAAAGAGTCTGATTCTGTTGATTTATTCTAAGTGTACTCTGAGAACAGCTATACGGTGGAGCTCCTAAGGGCATTAAGGTTGAGGAAGACCTAAATTATATTGCTCAGTCCAATTTAGCTGCGAGCTAGCTAGCAAGCAGTTTGGAATGGGACAGGTCTAGCATGTGCAATTCTACGTGACAAGACAACAAACACTAAAGGATCTACGCAGTTTGTGCACCTCAGTCCATCTGAACTGACTAAATCCTTTATTGGGTCTACTGCTTCAATTCCTAAGTCACTTAAGGTTGGTGCGGGGGGGTTGTTTGTTTGCTGGTTTTTTGTTTTGTTTTTGGTTTGCAGATGCTACCTAAGGTAATTACCTAAGGTAATTATCTGCATTGATTTAGCAGTGCCTTTCACATGAATTAGTCTAGTATCTCTAAAAAGTTACAGCACTGCTATAGCAGTATATGTCAAACACAAAACCCCCCATTTTTTTCCAGCAAGGTCTACTTATGCTCCATTCCAGAAAATACATGTCCCAAAAGAAGACAGTATCTCTCAAGTAGTCACTCTGCCTGTTCTAACGCTGGGTACAACACAGTCCAGGAGGCCTTGAGAGGGAACAAGAGAGGAAGAACTGCTGATAAAATGTAGGACAAATGAGCTAATAGAGCATAGTGGTAATTCTAGAGAGTTGCAAGCAGAACAGGTGAAAAAAGCAACTGATGGCAATTAAGAACTAGTTGTTAACCACCAGTAATTTGGTTATCAGACACACTGAGCTAGATAGCACTGGAGACTGAGAAAACAAGAGGAGAAAGATTTCTTCTATCGTGTAGCAGCTGTTGGCTGTGTGTTTGAGACTGAAGGGTAAGCAAATGCTTTCCATAGCTTTTCATTTTGTTTGCTTTCTTACACTGAGACCTGCTATCTCCAGGGTCTGTAAAACAGCATGGTCTTGACTAGTGTGTGAAAAGCTCTTTTTGTTTTCTTTCTTTTGTGGATGTTTTTATATGACCAGATTTACCAAGAGTATAGGGCTTCTACATAGCACCACTTAAAATGGAACTTGACTAGGTTGTAAATTTTATACCTGATGTTTCATGAGGATTGTCTATACCGGGGAGAGAGAGGAAACTTACCTGACCTGTTGAGTTGTTTGTCTTATCAGCAACCACTGATTTGAGCTGTTAAGGGTATCAGTACCCCAAACACTAAAATGGTCTTTTGAATGCTCACATTTTAACATTCAGTCTATTATATTAACAGCAAAAATAATAATTTCCCACTAGAGCTGACTACTTAATTAATGATGAATAATGTATTAGATGAACACATTTTTTTCCTGTTTGGGAATAATTTTCAGACTACTTGTTTATGAATTTGTTTATTCCAAATGGTTTGACAAATGTCTGTGTAAATATATTTCAGTCTATGACTTGTTGTAAGTAATTCTTAATAGGGCTAGTATGTGTAATTCGCTTTGAGCTCGCATTAAAAGAATGCATAGCCACCAATCCCTGAAGGGACTTGAGCGTGATACCACTCAGTGCCTAAACTTTAGTCCCCTAGATTTTGTTCTCACTGTTTCTACTATGCAGTATCTGGAAGGCTATGTGCTTTGGAAAACCGGGCTATACTATAGGACAAGAGATACCAAGGCTTTCATATCTAAGGAATCACTTGGACCAGGATTCAAAAAAGAGACATGGCCAGACTCTTCAGCACTACTGTGTTAGCAGAAGAATTCTCAAATCTAATTTCCCTACACAGTGAAAAGGAGGACATAGACACATGAGAATGGATCCTCCTGTTCTGGCTGTTATGAATCCCATAGAAAGATGCCTAAGCTAGCAGCCAGGAACACCAGACAGATGTCTGAAATACTCAATGATAGGAAGGCACCTGTGTGAGACTGGGATTCACAGTCCCAAGCCAAACCCCTTCCAGGACTGATTAAGCTGTTTTTTCAGTTCAGGGGCCCAACTCACTCTTCTCTTTAAAGCAAAGTTGGAAGAAAAAATTGATAGTGTTGTTGCTATCCCCTTTTATCTAATAGCCTAATGGTTAGAGCATTTGTCCAGGTAGTAGAAGACCCGAATCCCCTACTCTCCTCCATTTGAGGGGGCCAAATGCATGCATCTTGCACCTCCTAGCAGAATGTTCTAACCACCCTCATATAGCACCCCATACACATCCTCTTGAAACTGGATCACTGTACATAAAAAGGATGCAAGATTATATAAACAAGAGGAAGAATGATTCTGACCACCTCAATGATGACTGAGGGTACATTTTTGGGAAGGGTCCCCTGAGAGAGAGAAGAATTGTTTTGTTTCCTTGTTTGGGGCCTGGTACACTCTGAGGGAATACACACTCTGAGGCACTCGCTTTCTCTGAAAAAAAGAATACATTGAAGTCAGTAGACATCTTATTGAAGCTCAACAGATAATGCTGCTGGAAAAAAATCTCTGTAACAGATGGATTAGAATAAGGTGTGACTGTATGTATGCAGCTGGTCTGTATGTCTATGCCAGGTCTCTTACGGTGTCAATCAATTGAGTCTATTATTATTAGCTAAGATATTATTATTTTGGTTTCCATGAACATACCTTGCCTACATGTTATCCATTGTGCGGTTTATACAAATGTAACAGGGAAGTGTAATGAAGCCAGCAGAACTGGTGAGGGATCTTTGAGAAAAGTCTTTGTGGCCAAGAGCAAAGGCAGCTGCAACAGCCAGCAACTCTACACTGAGGAGTGGCTGCATGCCGAAGTGCTAAAGGGCATGCAGCTGGCAGGGTGGGGACTAACTAGCATCCCCCGTGCTTGGACCAGATAATATGCTGGGCAGACCCAAATGGCTGGAGCTCAGGGGAGTCAGCTGGCTTGCTCTCCAGCTGAAGGGGTAGTTTAGCCCTTAATGGGAAAGGGGTTTAGTTTAAGGAGATCCAGTTGGAGAACATCAAAGTTTTGTCTGAAAAAAGAACACGGATAGTGCTTGGTCAGTACTGTTTGGGGAATGTTTCTGTACAGAAAGAAGCAAGTGATTTGTTTTATGTTTTGTTTTTCAAGTACTATTTTCTGACTTCATTCTTCAAGCAGTAAAAAGAGAACAGCAGTCCAACTGTTCAGCCAGCCATTTGGAGGAAGAGTAGGATAGGACTGTTCAGGGAGCGGTGTGATTGGGGCACCAGCCTTGGGGTCCAACCCTAGGGGAGGGTGCAGGAAAACAGAAACATCTGCTTTGCCAGACTGGCTGCCACCACACTGTCAGCAGCACAGTCAGTGACGTTGCTCCCATTGGTGCTGCTTTTCAGGACATTCCTCTTCTAGGACAGTTGACATCATGAATTCTTGCAGTTGGGATAAAGCAAAGCCTGGGGTGGAATTTCTCATTCTCCGACAACCTCTGGCCCACAAGAGGAGGTGCAGCACTGCCGTATATATATACTTCAAAGGGTACCGTAAGATATTGTGATAGCTACTGATCGCAAGGCGCATTTTGCTCTGGAAAAAGATGATTGTTTTCAAGAGCAGCTCAATGATCTGTGTAGTGGTATACCCCTCATCACCAGGTTTCCAGTGCATCTGATCCCCTAATAAAATATTTATTTATTTCAAATTGCTTGCATGATATAGTATAGCATTCAGCCAGTGTGCTTTCCAGAAGATTTCATCCAGTTTTATTGAGTTCTACTTTTTTATAATGTATGGAAACACGAAGAGAAATAGATACCCGGTCTATCCCCATGGTTGCTTAGGCAAGCACATGTGGTGCCAAGACAGGCTAATTGCACACTAGCAGAAATATTATTTTTGAATAAATTCATTTAAAACATTATTGCAACTAAAATATCCCTACTTCTTCAGGTTTTCTTCTGACATGCATGTTTTTCTCCATTTAAGTTGAAAAAAAACACTGGCCAAGTCATGAATGTACAAGACTTTGAGAAACAGTAGCAGCAAAGAGGCATCAGTCCCCATAGCATGGTTGTACAATCCTGTTATCACAGGCTGGAGTAACTGAACCACTACTAAATTGGGAACAGTATAAAATGTCCATGTTCCTTCTATTTTACAGTAGGGTTTGTTGGTAGGGAAGCTTGAGAATAAATTCACTTTTCTAAAAAAAAAGTTGAGTATTCATGGTGGAGAACTTGGTGGGAAAAATGGTCTTTAAGAGTGGTGTGTGTGTGTGTGTGTATGCATCTATTTTCTTAGAAACAATTATCTCATTTTGTGCAGTGTGTCCTGTCTCGAGGAGGGAATTGGACTACATGACCTCCTGAGGTCCCTTGCAGCCCTGCTTTTCTGTAGTTCTAAAATTTTCACATCATTCTGCAGGAGCCAGAAAAAAATCCCCTCTAACACATTCTCTTGAGAATCTTTATTTTTTAAACTTCCATCCTTTCTCTGCTCCTCTTCCAATAGCCAGCTATGCTAAATACAAACTAGAAGTACTATGAGATAAACAAGCAATATGATACATTTAACTTCAATTTTTTTTGTTTGTTTTTTAAGATGATAGGGGACTAAGTATATGGTGAGAAAATGAAGCAAATGCAAACAGAATGCACAGGTGGTGATGAATTGAATAACCAGGTCAGAAAATGTTAATTATAACTTGTTATTTTTTTTGGTGGTGTTTTATTAAGTGAACCACAGATTATTCTAGCTATAGTTGGCTTTATTGCTGGTGCTAGTGAATTACCCACGTTAGATAATATAGCTGGAATTGGTAGTAGTTCTAAACGCAAAAGAAACTTTTAAGTGAATGCACTGTAATTGGTTTCCTGAGTCCCCCTGGAAGGCTGCTAATTCAAATGAAAACCATCAGTTTCCATATTTAAAATAAGTTGTAAAGGCAAATTTTGTTCCATTGTATATGCACTGAAAGTATACCTGATAAGCAAAACAGCAGCTGCCTAATAGATTAAAAATCACAAAATTAGAATTTGGCATGGTTTGAAAGGTGGCTAAACACGGTATAAGATTAACAGGAGACTTTCTAGTGAGTCCCAGTACAGATAGTGTTGGACCATTTATAAGGTCAGATCCCTAATGGAGTCCAGTAACTTCTGGGAGTTCCATCTTTGGTTACGCCATCATGTTAGTTAATATGCAAGCCACACAAGCTCATTAGTAGAGCTCAAAACTCTATCAAATTACCTTTAGTAAACAACCTCAGAAAGTCTCTTTGTCTCTTACTCTTTGAAGGTGCATCAGAGGAAAAGACAGGAGCTCTAAGGTCTCAAAAGCTTTATTTTTAATTAGTCCAAAGAGCGGCCTTACTGTTGAAATGTTATTGGCTATCATGGCAATCTTATTACATTACTTCAAGTTATTTCCCATGATATCTCTTTAAAGTGGCATTTCATTGTATTTGCCACCCATCGCAGCAAGCTCCATTGTGGCTTCACTACATTGGGACTACAATTAGATATGTTTTAATTTCCATCTTGGAATGTCAGTTGTGTATATACTCTTTTGCAGAGATTTGTGTTCCAGAAGTTCCTTTAAATCATTCTAGCTTTTATTAATCATGGAAATGCATGCTCTTTTCCCTCTTTTTTTAAATAGCTTATGTGAGATGAGTAAATCGCAGGGGTAAAAGTGACTTCAAGGGGCATCTAGTCTAACCCTTAGCTCAGATGCAGCATTGCTGTTTCTAAGCCAGTTATCGATTACCAATCTGATTGCAGTTGCACACTGAGGTTGTCCAATAAGCCTGAGTAATTTGCATCAGTTCTATCTGCACCCTGTGTATTTTTTATGAGTGGTAGTAAAAGTGCAGCTCCCAGCTGTAACTCAGAAGGATTTTTCCAAAGTGTTCTGAGTTGCAATGTTACCCCAGACCAAAGAGAAGTTCACTGTTCTAGGACGGAGGGGAATCTAGCTGTAGCTAGAAACTTGCAGCCCTTGACCATGGCTCTCTGCTGGTGGTCACCATTTTCAGAATGGGAAGAGGAAAGGCATCAGAGGAAATTCATTCTCGGGGCTCCCCAGCTGGTTCTGAAGGGTGGAGTGGGTGAATTGGAGCTGCTCCCCACCTTGTGGAGGCTACAGTACACCCTCCCTACCCTCCGGGGGGGCTGAAACCCCCCCAAACTGAATACCGTCTGCTCCCTTTTCCCCTTTCACATTCTGAAAACAGCAACAGGCTGGGAGCGCAACAGGTACAAGTTACAAAATACACTACCTTTTATAACATCTTGAAGGGTCAGATTTTCACCCAGTTGGCCATTTTTGAAGCCATTTGCAGCCATGCACTTGTGTTTGGTTAGTTATAAACTGCTTTTTATGGCCAGATCTGGCAAAAATTGTCACTTCTGTCTGCACCTACAGATCCTATTAATATTTCAACAACATCCTTAAAAATGATAGTGATGAAACAATCCTATTTCAACAGGTTTCCTTCTTGCTGACTCCATGAAATGTGCATTAATACAGACTAGACCAGGGATGGGCAAATGGTAAATCCAACAAGTGGCCAGACTCCATTTCCCAGCAACTCATGCCCATGTTGCTGGAGCTGGCTTCCTTGAAAACCCAGCAGCAGGGGCACTGTGACAATACAAGGCCAGGGTTGCCATGGAGACCAGCCCCAATAGCACTGGCAGGACACATGCCTGGGAGGGTGGGGCTCTGCAGCTGGGATTTTGCAGTGGTGACAGCATGGTCTAGAGCAGAGCTGCAATCTGTTGTTTGCAGGCCCCTGACCACAAGGGGCTTGCATGCCCTTGCCTGCAAGATTCCTGCCCTGAAGGAGCTCCCTCCCCAGGCACATGCCCTGCCAAGGAAACCCTGGGCCCATGCTGTCAGGCACCACTGCTGCTGGGGTCTCCATGGAAACCAGCCAAAGTGATTTGGGCAGGGGCTACTGGGAAATAATCTACCATGAGCCCAGTTTGACCCATGAGCTGATTTTTGCCTGCCCCTGTACCTGATGGTTATGGTGATGTGTCTTAAACATTGAACTTGCTCCTTACTCTCTCTCCAGTGAAGTGTACTATTAAGTGGGAGCAGAACTGGACTTAAAGCTGTCCACTTGTGAACATCCCACTTTTTGTTTTATTCCACTATTTAAGCCCCAGAAAAATGCCTATAGTTCCTAAATGCACACCATCATATAAATTTGCATAGCCAGATTAACTTTCTAACTATGGGTCTGATTAATTAGACATGTAGCCTAAAGGCCAGAATACTGGCTTAGGCAGCAAAGATTCATGGACTCTTTTTCTAGGTTTACTACTGACTGGAGGAGTCACTGAGGGTACTGTTACAGGTTCCATTTAAACTTTCATAAAGGCACTTAAAACAGGAGTATTCACTCACTTAAAGATGATAATCTGTGTTGAGTACCAGCTAAATGTTTAAAAGTTATGCATTCAAGTGAAGATTAGCTTTCACCTGTTTTACCCAGCTTGTTCCAGTGTATTGTTAGTCTGTCCTGTGGAGATGAAATGTCCTGTTTGCATTCTTCCAGGATCCACCACCCTCAGCCCTTCCCACTTCTTTGCACCATGGGCAAACTTTCAATCCTCCTGAACTCTACTGCCCAGGGGAACGGTGCTGGCCCCAAGCCAGGACCCACTCCTACCCATACAGGATGTGACCCCCAGCTGCTGACCACTATTAGCATGCTGGTGCAGTTCACCAGTTTGCTGCTTGCTCTAGTGTCTCTGTGAAAGCAGCAACAGCAACCCTACTACCTACCTCCATCAAGAGAAGGAGGCAGAGAAGTCTGGGCTGCAGCCCTGATTCATGATGAGATGCATGCGTGCAGCGAGCCTGCTGGGTCTCAGTTCTGCGTCGGTGTGGCATGTATGCAGTGAGCCTGATGGGTTTCCACTTTGCCCTGGTCTGAGTACTGATTCAATGCCACCCTGACCCAATCTCAGTTCAGTGAAACATTTGGAAATCTGTGCATGTGTTTGTTTATTCGTTTTCTTTAACTCCTTTCTCTTTACTTCTCACTCCTGCCCATTCAATTCTAACAGGATTTGTTTTTTTGTTTGTTTTTTTTTTAACAAGATTTGTCTTCTCAGACCTGCTGCTCTGGCTGGTTGCTGCTGACTGTGGAGTGAGGGAATCCATACTCACAACGGTGGCTTACCTGCTCCCAAGCTACATGCCACCCTCCCCACTCCTCTCCCACCTTAGAGTGGGAGATGGGGTCCCGGCTCCTGTCTATACCCCTGCTCACCAGGCCCCTAGTGGTAAGGTCTGAGGCAACATTAAGCCTTAATCTATGACTGCTCTGGAGTTGTTCTAACTTCATGATGGCGTAGCATTGCACAGATTCAAAATCTTGAAAGGTAACCTATAAGAGTACCCTGAGGCATACATTTTCAAAAGTACTTTTTAATTATGGGAACAATATGCTAGGAAGATGGAGAGGTGTAGATTCAAACCACCTCTAGAGGAGACAGATGGTGGGGTGGGGTGTTTCTTGCTTCCTGGGGATATACTTTACTGGATTAAAAAATGCTTTTCTTCCATGGTTATGATTTCAGGACCTCAGCTTGTATGAAGTCATTTCCTTCCTGGCCTTACAGCTTACTGAGCGTGCTTACTAGCCACGTGAATGTTTGCGTATCCACACAACGTGTAGAATAGGATTGCAGGTTATTTGTAAAATGACACCCAAATGATGCCTAGTCACATATCTAAGTAAAGTGAAATAGAATTCTGCCCTAAGTATATAAAGTTGGGTACCCAAAATGGATGAACCCCAGAATAGTGGAGTATTGTTTTTTGTGAACCTATCTTCCCATCTGTATAAGGGGTTTAATGCATTTCTTAGTAAATTAGTGTCTGGAAAGTGCTATGAACGGTGTGTTATCAGTGCAACACACCATATTAAGAAAGCACAGTTCTGAGACTTAATCTTCAATTCCAATACGTTTTCCATAAGGAGGTAGCAGTAAAAGAAAATGATTGCATCTTGCTCCCTGCTGACCCTGTGACAGCTTGTATTGTGCTGCATGACTTTCCCTGGTCTATGTAAGACCAAACAATTTCTACAGCAGTTTTCTTTTCTATAATGACTTCTCTTTTCTGAAGTTCATTGTAAAAAAGGTCTGGGCTTTTTATTAAGTAGTTTCAATCTGCAATTGTGGGTACATGTGTTTATTTTGTTTCTCTTTTTTTCTGTTATTCTGTTCTCCCAAAGCCAATAACTTGTGACGTGTGTTAAGGCATGCTGTCATTGGCACTGGGTCCTCTACATGACATGGTAGTGTGCCCCAATTAGGCTTCCTCCTCCCCTACAGCCTCAGTCCAGTCCACCACTAAATGACAACAGGTAATAACTTAGTAAGCAGCAGAGTAGCACCAGCAGCATCTCAAGCAGCCAAACAGTCACACTCAATATCAGAGCAGTGCTTCTCCCCTCTTTCCCCCTCCCTCTCCTTACTTTCTGCTTCCCTGCAGGCAAGCCCAGATTGAGCCTCAAAACTCAAGACCCTCATTTTGTTTCAAGGCTGTTTCGAAACCCTTCATTTTGTTTTGATTTTGCTGTTTCGACCTCAAAACAAGTTGAAACAGCATTGAAATGAACCAGCCAGTGAAATATTACACAGTCCTACTATTTAGATATTTTGCAGCTTTGGCCTATCTCTAATAAAATTTTATTACATTGAAATTTGTTTTTGGTTGGGGAGGGAAAGATCATTCTGAAGTTTGAATGTAGGTCTTCCTTTTTGTACTTTTTGCCTGTAGAATTGTCTTGGGCTGTGTGTGTGGGTGGGGGGTTTTTTTGGTTTCTAATAAATCCTTTTTTTTTTTTTTTTAAGCTTGGAAATACTGCTCATACTATTCCGTGCACATTCTGTACTATTTTTGCCAAAAATTCTTTCCATGCAGAATCAGATGAGATTTAACATGAATAAATGCAAATTCCTTCACCTGGGTAGGAAGAACCCTCACCACAAGTACATAATGGGTGGTGGCCCACTGGTGGCACAGAATCTGAGTGAGACCCAGGGGTTACAATTGACTGGAAGATGAATATGAGCCAGTAGTGTGATGTGATTGCTCGGAAAGCAAATAGAGCTCTGGGGTGCATTATCTGTTGTGTGTCCAGTAGATCCAGGGATGTGTTCCTCTCTCTTTATCCAGCAGTGATGAGGCTTCAGCTGGAGCACTGCATCCAGTTCTGGGAACAGCATTTCAAGAGGGACATGGATAAGCTCTAGAGGGTACAAAGAAGGACCACCTGCATGGTCAAAGGCACAGAAGATGAGCCCTTTGAGGAAACACTCAGGGAATTGGACCTGTTCAGTCTGAGAGGTGACCTGATGGCTGCCTACAAGTACATTAGGGGAGAACATAAAGATCTGCGGGAGCAACTCTTTAGGAGGGTGCCTCAAGGCCGGACAAGGAAAAATGGATATAAGTTTATAGAAGGCAAATTCAGGCTAGACATAAGGAATAACTTTTTTTTTTTTTTTTCCCCACAACAGTCACTAGAATCTGGAACACACTTCCATCAGAGGTGGTACAGTCACCATCATTGGAGGTATTCAAGAAGAGGCTGGAGAGGCACCTTGCTCAGCTTGTCTAAGCCCAATAACTTCCTGGCTACAGCAGGGGACTGGATTTGATGTTCCAACAGGTCCCTTCCCATTCTACAGTTCTGCAATTCTATGCCACTACCCCTGCAGCTTTCACTCTGCTGCGCCTTAACATACACAGTGTCACCCATGTCATGAGTTGTTTTTGCTTGTCTGCAGCTTGAGGTGAAGTTCCCCCCCCGCCCCCAAACCCCTACACCAATCTTCTTGAAACTTGGCAGGCTTTTTGGCCTTACCAGGAACTACCATCCCTGCAATTTTGACCCCCTGTGTTATAACACATAGACGTGACATGAGTTTTGCTTTCATTGATTTCATAGACATTAAGGCTGGAAGGAACCTTGGAAGATCATTGAATCCAGCCCCGGCCCAAAGGGCAGGAAGTCAGCTGGGGTCATAGGATCCCAGCAAGATAAGCATCCAATTTACTCTTGAAGATGTTCAATGTAGGTGCTTTCAAGAATATGGGGTACAATTCCGCCAAAATCCCTATACCAAGCTTCTTGAAACTTGACAAACTTTGTGGCCTCAACAGGCCACCTGCAAGTTTCATCCAAATCGGACAAAAAACAACAGTTATAGATATTTCATTGATTTCCCTGTTATACCCTATGGTCAGATCTCCGAGGTGGCTCCAAAGCTTCAGGGCTGCTTCAGACGGATTGAAGCAGAAACCCAGTCCAGAACTCTGGATCAGATCCCTGGCATCTGAAGCAGCTGGATCTGAAGCAGGATCAGATTGCTGCTGACTCGCACAGGCCTAGTAAGTATGTGCTTAACATTTAACAAATGCTCACCTGTAGTCAGCTAGGCTTAAGCATTAGGGACCCAATACAATAAGGCATATCTTTTTTCCAATATTTCACCGAAATGTATCTAAATAGTGACCATATAGATGTTTTAAAAAAAAAAAGTGAATTATCCTGTGACTTTACTTCCACATAGAATCATAGAAACTTAGTGTTGGAAGGGAACCAAGGAGGTCATCTAGTCCAAACCCCTGTTCAAAGCAAGACCATCCCCAACTAGGTCATCTCAGCCAAGGCTTTGTTTAGCCAGGTCTTAAACCTCTGAGGATGGAGATTCCATAGTCTCTCTGAGTAAGCTGTTCCAGTGATTTACTACCCTTCTGATATCTAACCTAAACTCCCCTTGCTGCAACTTAAGACCATTATTCCTTGTTCTATCATCTACCACCACTGAGAACACTCTAGCTCCTTCTTTGTAACCATCCTTCATGTAGCTGAACACTATTATTAAATCTCCCGCTCAGTCTTCTCTTCTCCAGACCAAATAATCTAGGTTCCCTCAGTCTTTCATCAGCAGTCATCTTCCCCAGTCCTCTAACCATTTTTGTTCCCCTCTGGTAGACTCTTTCCAATTTTTTCCACATCTTTTCTGTAGTGGGAGGCCCAAAACTAGATACAGTTCTCCAGATGTTGCCCCGCTAGTTCTGAATAGAGAGGAATAATCACTTCAATGATCTGCTGGCAACACTCCTATGCCAGCAGATGCCATTAGACTCATTTGCAACAAGGGCACACTGTTGACTCACAGGCAACTTATTGTCTGCTCTAACCCCTAGGTCCCTTTCTGCAGAGCGGCTGCTTAGCTGTCAGTCCCTGGCCTGTGCATGTGCATGGGATTGTTCTGCCCTAAGTGCAAGACTTTGCACTTGCCATTATTGAACTTCATGAGATTTCATTTGGTCCAATCTTGTCAAGGCCCCTCGGAATCCTAGCTGTACCCTCCAGTATATCTACTACTCCACCGAGCTTGGTGTCATCCACAAGCATGCTGAGGGTACATTGTATCCTATCTTACAGTTTGTTGATGAAGATATTGAACAAAACCAGCCCCAGGACAGTCCCCTGGGGCACTTCACTTGATACTGGCTGCCAACTAGACATTGAACCATTAGTGATTTAGCTATTTTTCTATCCACCTTACAGTCCATTCATCCAACCCATACTTCCTTAGCTTGCTTACAAGAATGTTATGGGAGATGGTATCAAAAGCCTTGGTAAAGACAAGGTTATATCACTGAGGTAAAGAGACATTCAAGGTGCTCTTCCCCACATCCACGGAACTAGTCATCTTGTCATAGCAGGCAATCAGGTTGGTCAGGCATGACTTGCCCTTGGTGAATCCATGTTGACTGTTTCTAATCACCATCTCTAGGTGCTTAGAAATGGATTCCTTGAAAACCTGCTTTGTGATTTTTCTCCCCCCCGCCCCTCCCCCTGGGGCTAAACAGTCTGTGTCTTTCCTGGATTCTTCTTGCCTTTCTGAAAGATGAGCGCTATATTTGCCCTTTTCCAGTTATCCAGGATTCTCTTCCAACCCCCGTGAGTTTTCAAAGTTAATGGCTAGCAACTCTGCAATCAAATCAGTCAACAACCTCGGCATCCTTGAGTGCATTGCATCCAGTCCCATGAACTTGTACACATTCAGGTTTTTCTAATTTAATACCTAATCTGTTCTTTCATCACTATTGGCCTCCTCCCCAAACTATGCTGATAGGTGCAGTAGACTGGGAATTGACCTTGCCTGTGAAGACTGAGGTGAAAAAGGCATTGAAGACGCAGACAAAAGTGACAATTTTGCCTGATCTGGCCCCTGAATGTGCTCTAAAGCCATGATCAAACAGAAGTGTATGTTTGCATTGCATGAGGCTTCAAATGAAGAAGCTCCAAAATGGAGCAGCTTTACTAATATGTGTCTGTCCACCTCTCATCCCTGGTGCTTTTTTTGCAGAAAGGGAGTAGAGGGATTTCAGTCTGAGGGGTTTTCAGCCAGCACTAGTGGATGGGGCAGGTAGATTGGAGCCTTCCCCTCAAAAGTCAGACGTTTCCAATCCACCTATCCCACCCTCTAGAACCAGCTCGGGAACCCCCAAAATGTGATCCCTCTGCTTTCTTTCCCTCCTCCTTTTTCTAAAAACAACACTGGGGCTGGAAGTGGGGTGGGGCATTGCTAGAGGAGAGTGGCTATAGGCTTGCAGCCACTCTAAACAGCAGCTGGATTCTCCAGCTCCTGGGACTGAGCAGTGAACTTCTTCTGTTTGGTCTGAGAGATCATTGTAACTCATGGCACTTCCTGCAAAGTTGCAATAGGAACTGGTCTTCTGTCTGCACCTTGAGTACTTCAGCTTTTTCTGCATCATCTGTCACTAGGTTGTCTCCTTCATTCAGTAAGAGACCCGTGCTTTCCATCATCTTCCTCTTCTTGCTAACATCTTTGTAGAAAGTCTTCATGTTACACTTTATGTCCCTTGCTCACTGCAACTTACCATTTACTTCTACATTCCCTGCCAACTTTTCCCCATTTGCGAGCAGAAGTTCAAAAGAGCATTGGCTTTCGCTGCCTCCCCAACACTCGTATCAGGGAGTTCCCCCAACCCTCCCCAAACACTTCCTGGATTCCCTGTATACTGCTTTATCAGTAGATGCCAGGGTTATTGAAGTCCCCCGTGAAAACCATGGCCTGTGATCCAGAAACTTCCACTAGTTGTTTGAAAAAAGTCTCATCCTTCTGGTCTGGTGGTCTATTGCAGACACCCACCACAACATCATCCTTGTTGCTCTCTCCTCTGAACCTAACCCAGAGACTTTCAACAGACCTGTCTCCAGTTTCATACTGGAGCTCTGAGCAATCATACATCTCTTTTACATAAAGACCATCTCTTTGTCCTCTTCTCCCCTTTCTGTCCTTCCTAAACAGTTTATACCCATTCATGACAGTGCTCCAGTCATGTGAGCTATCCCACCAAGTCTGTTATTCCAACATATTATAATTCCATTACTGTGAGAAGACTTCCAATTCTTTCTGCTTGTTTCCCAGCCTTCATGAATTCATGCACAGACATCTAAAGTAACTACTTAATTGTTCTACTTTCTCAGGAATAATAGGAAGGGCTCGCCTGATGCCCCTTCCTTCCTGCTTATGTTTTCCCCCCCACGCCACCCCACCCCAGCCCACCCACTTACCTCCAGGGCTTTGGTCTCCATCCCTTGATTTAACATAGTTTAAAACCGTCTTCACTAGATTAGTGAGCCTGTCTGTGAAGATGCTCTTTCCTTTGTGTTTCCCATTTGAATGAAAAGAGTTGCAATCCAAAAACCTACCTCAAATTTGTGCACTCACTGTCTAAGACTTGAAGAGAAAAAAGGGACTTGGTAACAAGTAGTTAGACCCACTGGAGTGACCTATTTCTGTTCTGGACTATTGATATAATAATCATATTAAGATCAGTCACACTGACAAAGTAGCAGAAAGGCTCCCTTGCTTCTCTGAATCATATTTTGAATTGTTATGAGTTTTAGCCCATTTAATCTTACAAACCCAAATTTTTGCCAAGATTTGTGCTAAGTGGGACTGGCTAATGAAGCTGGAAAACAACGATTCTCTTTCATGGCGCACTTAGAGGTTAAAACATGTTGTTTTTCTGTTCTTCACTGGAACCAAACCAAGACCTTTCCCTTCTTTTTTTCAGTGGGAAAACAGAAACATAAGACAGTCAGCAGCCCTCCTAACTCAGAAATACCTTGGGTTTCCCACATCTGAGCTTTTACCACTGGGATATCCTTTGGTGGTGGTGGTGATGGTCTCTCATGCTCAGAAATTCTGCCCTGTCTCAAGAGAATTTTCTATACAATGCTAATCAAACTCCACTGTTTCCACAAAGAGCTTTCTACCAATTACTTATCAAATTTCCTCTTTAAAAGTGCCCTACACATTCTGATAGTTTCTTTATTAATATCATTGCGAAGCTTGTTCCTCAAAGCTGCTTTTCAGCTGACCATCTGTAAGTCTGATGGAAGACTATTGAACGTTTGGAACAACTGGAGCATGGATGTAAATTTATTATCACAGCTATGTTTCAAAGGCATTCAAAACTGCAGGATAAGAAACTATTTAAAAGTTCTTTCATTCTGCTTTTTCAGGTTTTCATTCAATACCACCTTAGATCCAGAAGAAACCAATTTTCTGTACTCTAAGGAGAGTTCACATCAAATCACCTTCCTACTTAGCAATTCATGCCAATGTTCATTTTACTTTGAAATAATTTTCTATTTTGTTTAAATCAGATAAGTTCACACAATGCTGTTCAGGAATCATTAAATTCTAACCATTTAATTGGTATGGTAATGTTATTTACCATATTGATCTACAACATCCTTATTTACTAGGTTCATTTAAAAAAACTGGATTTATGAATTTCTTTGAAGATTAAAAGATTGTAGACAGATATCTACCTGTAACTGTGTGCCCTGCCTACTTTCCACTATTTTGTATATTTTCAGGGGGGGAAAAACCCCACCTTATTTCTCCCAATCCAATTCATGGTTCCCTTCATATCCTCAGACAATTATATCTGATCTCATCCAGTTGCCTAAACATCTGTCATTGATTCTCTCCTCTTACAGAAGCAGGGCTGGGAGTGACCTCCGGAGATCATCTAGTCCAGGGTCTGGCAAAATACAGCCCATGGGGTGAATCTGGCCAACAGCAGGTCTGTCAGCCCTGCTTAGTCCAGGTGCAGGGGGCAGCCTGGGCCATGGTGTGTACAGCCTGCCTTGCTGCCTCCACACGTACAGTGGGGCTGGAGAAGCATGGCAGCTGGACTCTACTTTCCAGCAGCCGTGGCACTGATGGCTTCTTCCTGCTGCTGCTTCTAGTGTTACCACCACTGCCAGACCTGGCCGTGCTTCCTGGGCACCCTGACCCATCCACTCTGCACCCACCTCTAGGGGTGCCAGACAGAGATGAAGGGGAGGCATGGGATTTTCATGGGGATTTGGCTTGGAGCCTTCTCAGGCAGGTTATGCGCAGCCAGGAGGATGGGATGAAGCTGCAGGCAGGTGGTGAGTGGGGCAGGTGGGAGGGACCAAGGACTGGATCATGGGGTGGTAAAGCATGGGATCATGCTGGGAGCAGATTATGGCTTTGCCATGGCCACTGGTCCTGTGCTGTTGATGCCCTGGGCCTATCTACCCACCTCACTTCCAGACACTGCTTCCCCACCTCACCACAGCCCCATCCCATCTGCCCAGCAAGTGCATATTGCCTGTGGGCGGGCCCAAGCCAGTCTCCAAGGATACCCCCCTTGCTGCATCTAGCATCCCTGAACTGGTCTAGTAACCTACCACACAGGAGTTTTGGTGACCTGTTGCAGGCTGGATGGCAGGGCTCTGATCCAGCCTGCAACAGCTCACCGAAAGTCCTTAAGTAGTCCCAAATAATTGTCCATCCAAAAGAAGCAATACAAACAATTAAGCAGTTGTATACATCTACCAAATCTTAGGCTGTCATCAGAGTCAAAGTACATCTGGCCAGGATGCAGTGTTCACCCTGAGGATCTATCTTAGGTGTCAGATGTCAGTATGTCAGCATCCTGGAGGGGGGATGCCAAGGCCCGCACCCCGCTCCAGGGGGGTGGATGAGATGGGCTGATGGTGTGCCCTCTATCAATGGTGGCCTTGGGAACCCTTCCCAGGGGATGGGAACCCATCTTGGGGAAGAGGAGGAGGGGCAGGGAAGGGCCCGAGTGGAGGATGGGGAGGGACCCTTTGTTACTCTCAAGTCTCTGCTTTTGTATTCTCTTTCCTGCCAGATGACTCTTCAGTCATGGCTATCCCTGGTAGGTCCCTCTGTATGGTTGTCATACATATGTGTAGCTTATTACATACATACATACTACTTTGGTCTTTCAGGGCTGTCTCCAACTTTAGTTTGTTTCCCCAAAACCAGGACATGGCCCCCCTGCTCTGGGGCCTTGTTAGCTGCTGCCACGTTACCTCAGGTTTTGGGCCATATGTTTTCCAGACTGTGTTCTTGTTGTGTTAGACAGTGTGTCTGCTTCCAGAACTGTGTGACCCAGACTTAGAAATCAGTTAACCCATACTGCCCATCCTGAACCATTCTAATGCATATACGTATACTTATAAGCCAATTCCCAAAGAACAAACCTTTTAAATACCATTTCAAAGCCATCAGTGGAGAGTCACTAGCATCTATGCTTCCATAATTATATTTATTAAAACATGTAAGAGGAACCTCAGGATAATAACTTTTTAAAATAAAGATTGTAGTCATGGATCAAAACTACAGGGTAATATATTTTAGGATCTGAAACAGAACTTTTTCAAACATATGCCATGGCTAGGAAAAGGCTTCAAAACTAATTTAATTAGAAAAAAAAGTTGATTCATTAGAACTTTTTAAAAATTAAAATATCAAAGGGAGAAAAAAATTCTTCCACTTGTGCATATGAATGAATGAACAATGTATTAATATTTTTATTCACTTATTAAATACTATATCATCTAGACTGTGTACATCCCCTGACAATTCAGCTTGGCCTGACAGGAGACTGGAAAGTTTCAGCACCAGTTCTATACTATGGGAATATTTCATTATATTGCTTTGATATGCCTGGGGCTACTATTTTATTCAGTGTCTTCTCTAAAGTGAAATTTTAAAAGGGCTTTGAGACAGAGATTGTTCTTGTATAATACCTAGCTGAGTGAGTTTGGGGTCCATGAGTAGGGCTCCTAGACACAAGTACAAATAATACAAATAATGGTGCATAATAGTAAATGTATAACAAACAAATACTAAAAACTCTGTCAATTAGAACAAGCAAGTCTATATCAGAAGAGACACTGATCTAAGTCGTGCATTATTTGTATCTCCAAGGGGCAGGTAAAACCCATTTCTGAAGGTACCACACAACACAGCCTATTTCAGATTTTTAACAAGAACATCATAATTGAGCATGTTGTGATAGATTGACAAGATTATACTTCATTCAGTACTGGTGAGGCCTCATCTCCAGCACTGTATGTAGCTTGGGACATCACATTTCCAAAAAAATGTGAAAAAATAGTTGAGTATAGCAACACAAATGTTAAAAAAAAAATGACATAAGAAAAAAGGCTATAAATTTTGGGATTATTTAATCTAGAAGACAATATTGAGGGAGAACTGATAACAGACTTTAAACACAAAAAGAGTTATTATAAAAAGGAAGGTGATCCTGTTTTAACAGGGGAAAGAACAGGAAGGAATTGGCTTAAACTACAGCAAGGAAGATTTAGGTTGGAGATTAGGAAGAAATTTCAGGTTGTATAAGGATGAGTACTGAAACCAGAAATTGGAAGTTTCAGGGTTACCCAAGGATGATACTGCATTGAACAGAGAAGTGGAGTAGATGACTTCTGGAGGTTCTTTTCAGATCTGTCTTTCTATGACCCCATATTTTTAAGTCTGTTTTCCACAATGTTATTACATAGCCTTTCCACTACAGTCTCTGCAAAATCACAGAAAGAAGCATTCCTAAATGAGATTACCCCATTTGGATCCCACAAGAATGTAGAAAGAAAGGCAAGAGGCAAGGAATATGGTTTAATTAGACTGCTATTGTAATAACTTAGAGTAATTCTTCTGGGAGCTACTAGCAATAACTAATAAAGTATGATTTGTTGTTGCTTTTTTAATCACTCCGGTCTGATAGAATGCTGTTGTCAGCTCCCCAGCCCAGTAGCAGGATCCCAGCACTCTCTGCTCTTACAAACATTACAGGGCTAGGGAAAGGGAGTGACAGTGCTTAAGAGTTCCAGATAGTGCCCCTAACCCTAATTTACCCAACGACTTTGGAGGATTCCATTCTGAATCCACTTTCAAGGAACTGAAACAAGTGCATACTCCAAATGTCAGCTAAGTCATAAAAATCTATCTTCCTTGCTTATCCCAAAGGCTTACTGAGCTATTGCAAGGATTGGAGAAAGTAATTATGACCCTTTAGCCAGCCTGGAAGTGCGGTGGAAAAAAAAAAAAAAGTTCTCCCATCCCAGGAAAGGTAACCAAAACAAAGATGCAGAAGAGCAAAAAAATTCTTTTCCTGTGCCAAACCCCATGAGTCCTAGGAATGAAGCAAATATAATGGAAATGCTGCTTGCAAAGAAAGCCTTGCATGCTCTATGAAACAAGAAAATCTGTGACAAGAGTAGCTCAATATAACAAGTCAACAGTATCACAAAAGACTTAACTATTGAACATGCACGCAGCTTAAAACAGCAGTGTTCACCATGATAATATGATGTTCCATTATTCTTCTGTAAGAGAACTCTCCCACATACAAGTCAACATTTATACTGATAGATGGTGGGGGCCAGTCATTAGGATGCCAAGATAGGCATTTTCTTTTTTTCCTAGTAGAAACAATGCATTGAAGATGGGGGACTTGGAATTCCCCCCACGCAGCTGACAACACAGTAGCATGTAGGTGAGCTGATGACAATTGACAACATATTTAAATAGTTAGGGGGCCTGATGGAAAACCTAGTGAATTTATTAGACAAAATGCAAGGTATTATTATTATTATTATTACTCCTCTCTGTTCCTGCATTTTAGAATGTCAAGTTGATTCACATCCAGGGAACTTTTTGCACTTCTCCCTGAGTAATGCTATATATGCAATAGGGCAGAAGTAAGGGGTTAACCTTTAAATGAGATGGTGGTGCCACAAAAGAAAAAATGGAAACTTTTGTTGTGTAATCACTTGGAAGACTGAAGTGCAATTGAAGAAATGGGTGAAAAAAGGTTTAACGGTCTCAAGTCAAGGGGCAATGGTCTCAAGTTGCAGCAAGGGAAGTTTGGGTTGGGTGTTAGGACAAACTTTCTCATGAGGAGGGTGGTAAAGCACTGGAACAGGTTACCTAGAGAGATGGCAGAATCTCCACCCTTGGAGGTTTTTAAGGTGCAGCTTGACAAACCCTTGGCTGGAATGATCTAGTTGGGGATGGTCCTGCTTTGAGCAGGAGGTTGAACTAGATATCTGAGGTCCCTTCCAACTCTAATTTTCTGTGACTCTATTAATTCTAACTCTGGATATCTTTGACCTGCTAAACTAAGACACTTTGAACAAAATTTGCAAAAATGAACATTTTTGACCTGATTTTTTATGCAGCTATGGAAATCCTGTTCTACTGTGTGAGGAAAACCAATGAAAGTTGGTCTTGGGATACTTGTGCCTGAAAGCCTTTCTTGTAGTTAAGATTTCTAATGTGTAATCCTGGGTGGAAGCCAAATGGAATTTAAGAATTATTATACAACAAAACCTGACAAATCTGCTTTTTAAGACTGCCTGTCATTATGATGCTATAGAGATGTATGTGCACATAGTAATAAGGGGACTAAATAGAAGAAGGAATGAATGTAATATGAGTGCTTTTCGTTGTTGGGTTTTTTTGACTATATGAAGGGCTAGATTCTATTAGGGACTTAAGACCCTAAATGTAATGTTATTCTGCTGAATTAGTCCCTGAAAAGCTATCAATAGAAAAAGTGGCTGGTAACTTTGTCCTAAAGGCAAGTTGGTGGTTGTTACAAAAGGAAATGTATTAATGGATTTTCAGAGACTTAAGCAAAAGTGAAGTGAAGGGGAACTCCCTTCTCATCAGTGCAGAGGCAGAAAAGGATCTTGGAGTCATTATTGATGCCAAAAGGAACATGGGCTGCCAATGTGGGGACGCGGTCAGGAAGGCTAACTATACCTTGTCATGCATCCACAGATGCATCTCAGGCAGGTCCAAGGAGGTGATCCTCCCCCTCTATGTGGCACTGGTCAGGCCGCAGCTGGAGTACTGCGTCCAGTTCTGGGCTCCGCACTTCAAGAGAGATGTGGACAACATCGAGAGGGTCCAGAGGAGGGCCACTCACATCGCATGATCAGGTATCAGCAGGGCAGGCTCTACAAAAGAGAGGCTCAGGGACCTGAACCTGTTCAGAGAAAGCTGAGGGGGGCTCTAGTGGCCATTTACAAGCTAGTCAGAGGGGACCATCAGGCATTGGGAGAGTCCCTGTTGCCCCAAGCATTACCAGGAGTAACAAGAAATAATGGTCACAAGCTGGCAGAGGGTAGGTTCAGACTCGATATCAGGAGGCGCTACTTCACTGTCAGGGCAGCTAGGATCTGGAACCAACTTCCAAGTGAAGTGGTGCTGGCTCCTACCCTGGGGGTCTTTAAGAGGAGGCTGGATCATTTGACCTCAGTACTCTTTCCTGCCATGGCAGGGGGTCGGACTTGATGATCTGCTCAGGTCCCTTCCAACCCTACCAACTATGAAGTAGACTCACACACAGATGCAGAAGTCCACTTAGAGGCCCAATAGGCGGAACATGATCTGGTCCTAAAAGTTTCTGAAGAAGGAATGGTAATTAGCTTAACTGGCTAGAGATTCCGGTCCCTAAAATCCTAAGAGGATGTATAACTAGCTGTAGAAGCAAAGCAATGGTTCTTAGCCTTGTTGAAAGGCCCCAAATCACTGACCAATGCTGATAATTTAAGTTCTATCTAACTTTTGGACAATTGAACTTGCATTATGATCAAATAATGTCTCATGTCACCAAAATTAAGGGGTAATGATTAAGAAAGGCAGGTCTAGCACAAGGATGTTGAAGATAGGGCCTACGGGGCAGATTTGGCTTGCTTGCAGAGATGTATCATCCAACTACTGGTGCCAGCCCTGCATAGAGTCAGTCCAGAACCCCTCCCCACTCCTCTGCATGCCTAATCTATGCTAGTGGATTAGGCATGCAGTTCAGGACAAGTGCATGTGCAGTCTGTGTCCTGGAGCAGACACCATGTACAGCACAGTCCCAGACTTGTCAGAGTGGGCACTGGATCTGGGGAAGAAGTTCCATGTTCCGTGTGTCCCCCACATGTACCTGTTCTGGCCAGCCTGGGACTGCACCACACATGTTGTCAAATGCCAACTGCATCACAATCTGGCCAGAGCAGGTGCCATGTGCTACATAGTCTCAGACTGGCCAGAGCGAGCGCTGTCAGTGCTGGATCAGGCATCCCAGGGGAGGGGATCGGTGAGCCCATTCCTGTCTCAAGGGTTGTCCCCGTGCCACTCATCTGGCCCATGAAGCCAGATAAATTTGGTGTCTCTGTTCTAGTGGTAATAATGCAGAGTATTTCAAGGCTTGTCTATACTGTGGCAGTGGTGGGTCCTGGCATGCCCTGCCTACCACCTGCTTACTTGTACCTCCCTGACTCATTCCAGACTTATGCTAGTGAATATGCCTCATTATGACCCTGAAAGCAGTCACTGGTGATATGTCGCCATTACAGGGTTTTCAGGATCATTACATTTAGGGCATGTTAAGTTCATTTAAAACAGAAATGTGCATGTGTTCAAGAAGTAAAATATGTGCTAAGTGCAACTGTATCATAACAAAGTTATGACTTTTTTGCAGGAAGTGTGTCTTTAGATTGTATTAAGTAACATGTGTTGAACTATCATCAGACTGCTCCATGGAGATAATGAGTTGAAGACAGGTGTAGTGCAGGGTCTTGGACTGATACTCTGCTGCTTGTCAGCTGAGGTCAGTGTCTGGGGGTAGGGATGGAGGGGTACATCCAGCTTTGTCCCTACCCAGAGCAGCCTGAGACTGTAGCAAGCATTATTATGCAACTGCTCAGAATACTTTCTAACTTTTAATATGGCACTGTAATGTCATATGATCTCAAGTAAAATGCATGTTAAGTGTCATAAGCAGCAAGGCCAAAAGCCTGACAGCAAGGTTAAACCCAGGGTAGACTCAATGCTGCCCTTGAAATGTGTCTAGGAGTAAAAGTGGGCATGACACGGGGAAGATGAGTTTGGCTTCATCCTCACAAGGAGATGTCATGGTGTAGACCCTAGAGAGCTATTCTGCCCTCTTGCACATTGTAATAAATATGGAATTTTTCTTTAAATTGGTAAGAAAAGGGAAGTGAGCAGGGCGGGAGAGGAGCAGCAGTAGAAACAAGGAAATTGTAACGTTAGTTTAAAAACAATAATTTTTGTGTGTGAAACTATTTTTGTTTCCAAACTGCATTTTTTTTAAAGAAATATAACAATAACAGAGTTTATATCAACAACACAGTGCACCAGTTTTTGAGGGTTTGTATCATAAACTCCATTGAGTCATTGTCTTTTGTTGGAGATTAGAGGGAGGCTTAATTTTGGGGACAAATTATCCTACATCTGTTTACTATGGGTATACTGTGACTCCATCTGGAGTGGCCACTATTGGAGACAGGAAATTGAACTGGATGAGTATCTAGTCAGCATTTGCCAAAATGGAGCAAACCACTTTGGCTATGTGTAATGATGATAAATACTTGCAGTGAAAACTGTGATGTTTGAGGTTGATGTGATATGACACTTTAGCAAATATACTCACATACCACTTATAACTTTTTCCCCAAAACAGGCTTTGCAAAATTGGGGAGTGTGTCCTAAGTGGGGAGGCTGACTATAGCACTGAGACTGAAAAACAGGAATATTTTGATGGCTTCCAGGGCAATTCTTCTGCTCTAGCCAGGGAGGGAGGGGCAGAGTGCATTCACTATCAGTTTGTTTAACTTTCTCAAACACACTCCCAAATTAATAGTAGCCTTCGGCTGAGCGGCTGAGCAGCATCGGTCAGCATCATGGTTGTAGAAAAATCTCTATCTCTCTTTATATATTTATTTTTGCATTCCCAAAATCAGTTTCTTGCCTTATTTGGAGGTGTGTGTTGTGTGAGAAAGTATGGTATTTTAAAAACCATCTCCTGTATGGAAGCAGAAATTGCCTCTTCATTGTAAGTATTGCTTAAAGGCTTCAAACTGCAGGTGTCTTGTGGTTTGCAGGTTCAGTAGTACCTTTTTTATATTGAGGAGCTCCTTATTGGGGAGTATACTTTACAGAAAAATATTTTTTGTTAAACTTAGGTTATATCTCAGGTTTTCAGCTGTATGCAGTGTAGAACTTCTCTCTCTCCCTCTCTCTCTCTCTTTGCCTCCCTACCCTTCCACCCCCACACTTTACTTCCTTTCTTTTACATGTTTTTAGTAAACAGCACTTTCATTGTTACTATAATCATTAACAAGGTCTATCAAAGATGCCTTGTGTTTTGAATGGAGTCTCTCTGGATATGAGAGCCTGAGAAGTGCTTTCTTGGGAAACTGAAACCATTAAAGGGTACTCAGTGAAGGGGTAGCGCGAGTTTAGTTTAAAGCCATGTGGAGACTGCAGGTCCAGGAGGGTCTGGCTAAGGGTGGAGACTGTACTCGGGAAAGAAGGTGGATAATAGGGTTAGAAACAGAGTCTAGCTATAGAATGAGATTAGGCTAGTAGTGGCCAATTACACAGAGAGAGACCCTACTCAAGGAATAGATATGAAAGATCGGGCCAGAATGAGGTGACCTGATGATGGGCAGGGGCACCTAAGTTCTCACTTTGGCTTTTGAGGGAAGCCTCACAAATTCATGCAAAATTCATGGAAGCTGTGGCAAGCGAGGACAGGACAAAACCGAGTGAGACCAAGTGAAAAGTGGGCCCAGTTTAGCTGCTAGGGACCACCAGAGCTGCCTTCAGATGAGGTCCTGTAACACCCACCCATGCTGCAGTTGTTCTTCCCAAGTAAAGACTTCACTTTATAAGAGAGGCCAGTTAAAAGTTTGGATAGAAAACAAAAATTGTTTAGTTGAAAAATCTTCATCTTCCATGGGAAATGTTGCTATTTTGTCAAAAGACTGAATACCCCCAGTCTGAAATATTTTGATTAAGAAATAGCATTGAAGTTCCTCGTGGAAGCCATAGTTTGAGTTTTCCATGTTCTTGGTCTCCTTGAGAGTCTCATACTTAGCCTGGAGAACATCTCCCTTGGTGCACTGCAGTCTGCAATTTCCTTGGGAAGTTCCAAGAAAGCACGTATCAAAGTAATTTATAACAGGAAATAGGCCAAAAACATTGATGCACAGATGGGAGTGGGAACATAAGGATTGAAAATCCCATAAAACACTATAGCATCATTTTGATTCATAACATTTCAGTTTTAGCTGATGAATTTCACTGGCAAGTCAAAATTTTCTAAAATAAAATTTTTGTGATTCTGTGGGAAAGTAATCTTATGAAACATTTGTATTTTTCTCTTTAAGTCCAGGTCCTCCAAAAATAATTATCTCAAATTTTTAATCTCTCTGTGGTAGATTTCAGAAGAGGGGGAGGGGGAGGGAGAAGGAAGGAAGGGCACAGACAGAAGTGATAAGTTTTGCCCTGTCTGGCCCCTGAAAGCACTCTGCAGCCATGACCAAATAGGTGTGCATTGCTGCAGAACACTAGAAAAATCCCACAAAAATCTGAAGCCTCACTGTATGAGGATTCAGATGAAGACATTTCAACACACAGTATCTTCTGTAACTTGTGTGTGGCTGCTTCCCAGCCTCCGAGCTGTTTTCAGAATGGAGGGGGAAAGGGAGTGGAGGGAATTTAGTCTGGGGGGTTTTCAGGACCCACTGGAGGGTGGGACAGGTGTGGAGGGAGGCGGGGTGCGCTCCAGTTCACCCACCCTGCAGCATCAGCTCTCTTTCCCCCCCTTCCCTTCTGAAAATGGCATGGGCTAGGAGGGAGGAGGTATCTTTGCTAGGGGAAACCATCTGCAGGCTCGCAGCCAGCAGCTAGATTCTCCTCCCCCCAGAGCTGTCAATGAACTTCTGTTTGGTCCTAGGGATTGTTGTAACTCACAACACTTCTTACAAAGTGTTCTCAGTTACAGAGGGGAGCTTCACTTCTGTTTGTGCCTGAAATCTCAGTTACAGCACTTAGAATATGAATTACCTTCCAGTAGATTAAAAAATAGGTTAAAATTCTATCTTCGTATATAAAAAATGTCTTCATTCTCAACCCTTAAAAATAACCTGGGAGATGATTTTCTGCAACATTCTTTTCTGGAGGTACTAGCATTTCATTTTGAACTTTAATTGGGAGTATTGAACAAACCCCACCCCCTCCCACCTCCTCCCGAAACAAAAAAAGTTTTAGAAATAACAAGTTTAAATCCAGATGGTCTGTATTGGTTACTGAAGCACACAGTTAACTTTTCTTGGCGATAGTGCTCTTCTCTTTATAAGCAGCTTCAGGTTTCAATCAATTATCTTGTAACTCTGGCAGCTTTCGTATATTACTTCCAAAAGTTTATGAAGTGCCATACAATATCTTCAATCTGAAAGTAATACTTTAATAGAAACTAAGGCATTTTTATGTTTTATTCCAGCCTATGGAATAATTGTCAAGATCCCAGTATAAGGCAGGGTTTATTTTATACAGTTTCATGCCCTACACATGCCTCCAAATTAAGATGTGCTACATGCACCTAATATGATTCTTAAGTTAATTAACTTGCCAGTTATTGTAAATCTTAAAAACAATGTTGAAAGTGGATGAAGTCAGTTTGGAATGAATTAATACAGAGACAGTTTTGTGTTGCATTTCACGCTAGTATGGCAGTCCCATAAAGTTTCTCTTCCTCATTGCTTTGCATCTCACCAAGATGAATGTGCTATTTCCTTGTGTGCCTTCTATTGCTCTGGGGTTCTGCTGACAGGATATATTCTCTCCATGTGTGCCAGCTCTGCTCTTGCATACTGCAGCATAATACCACAGACAGAGCTGTGCACGTAGCAGTCACGCTTCTGGCATCCACACCCAGCTGTACAGAGGTTCCTCAGTCTGGGGAGAGGAGAGCAGCCCTGACTTAATAATAGTCATTGTAACAGGAAAATACAAAAGCTCATAGTTAACAAGTGACCTGGAGGGAAGAGGTGGGTCTTCTGGAGTACTACTCAGTAACACAACAAAAGCAAGGAACTTAGACAAAATAATAGAAAAACAAAGGTCAGTCACAAGATGTCTGGCAAGGCTTTGACTAAAGCAAGGTATTAATTTTACTGAAGAGTTCACCACTGCTTACCCCCCGGTTGTTATGAATGTTGTTGAAAGTACCATAGGAAACAATGTATTCTGAGGTCAACCCAGATTACTTCCCCATCCAAAGTCTCAAAGGAGATGTCAGTAAACAAATAGCTCTTGTGTAATAGAGTGCCTACCTTGGTTTCCTGGGGAGGAGATCTCAGTCTATGAGTTCTACAGATCACATTTAATTTAGTCATATTCCAAAGTATTTAGGGGGTTGTTTTTGCTCTGTGTTCCTAATAATGGATTACACCATTTTGTGTGAGGGAACCATGCTCAAAATAGCACCTGCTCTAGTTACTATTGCCATAATATCTGAATAGGTTGGGGGTTCTTGTTGAGCTAATATATACACACCGCTGCTCTTCTTCCTGGTCAGCCTGTCTCCCAAGTACATGTTGCACAATCTCCACTCCTCTTTCTCCACCTCCCACCATGCCCCAGTTTGGCTAGTGGTACTGCAGTGGGTTCAGATAAAAGAAAAAAAAAAGTTGTTAATTTATGTGGTTAAATGTACAATGCAATAAAAATAAAGCAACACAAAAGTTGCTTTGTTTCCCAGTTTTATCAATGCCACATACTTTCAGTTGTTTTATCTATTCTATGATGAATATTTCCTGAAATGAAACATAATAACGTAAAGAGATTTTAAGCACTTAACTGCCTGTAAACATACTGCTAAGATTTGTTCACCTCTGTGATTCAGGACAATTACAGCAGAATTTTATCTGTTTTTCAGTGCGTTTTGTGTATGTCTGCCTTGGATTCCCTCTTCTGCAAACATAGTGCTCTGTTCTTAACACCAGTATTGCACAACAAAGTAGTCTTCTCTGAGCTACCCATACAAGTGTTAGGGCAGTTTTTGTCCTGTAGCATAGATATGCTGATGTTAGACCACCAGGGATGCTCTCCAAAGGGCTTGGAGGATACAAACATATTGGACATATCACAAACGGCAGCTAAAAACAAGGTAAAATTGGGCACTGAGGGTACTTAGCAAAGTCGAGCCTTTTATTTAGATGCCCAAATATTGTTTTGGCTGCTTACCTCATACTAGGAAGGCTAATATGAACATGCTGTATCCCTTGGTCTCTTTCATGATAATTTCAACTCTCAAAAAGTTCAGTTAAATGGCATTGGCCCAGATTACACTCTCATGCTTGTACTGACAGCAATATCAAAACGGTCACTTAGCATCTCTTTTTTTTTTTTTAATAATACTATTCAGTTAGGATGTCTTCAAGATTTTGGGGTCTTACTGACATACATCCCTAATGCCCAGTGCCTGATTTCAGCTTTTCTAAAACAGAGTGGTCTATTAGGCATTACCTCCCATGCATTGGGTGCCACTGTAAACCCACACTGAACAAATACACAGACTTGACAGTCATTAGTCCACACGCAAGGAAATAACATTGCAAAATATTTACCACTGATCATGTTTTATTAGTAATAAAAATGGATGTGGTATAGAAAACTTTTCACATTCACAAGAAACAGAAAAAGAAAACTTGTTTGAGAAAAAAGGATAAACCTTCAATCTTTTGTGTGGGATCATCATTTTATTATATGTTTGAACAGTGTTTAACTCTAGGAGTTCTTAGTCCATGACAACAAGTCCTAGATATTACCATAATAAGATAAGCAACCATCTTCTCAGTCTTTATGACCAGGTACAGACAATATAAGTGATTGGAAACCGGTCTGTACCTGTAACAGAAAGCAAGTTTGGTGTACGGGATTTGCCACCCCGCACCTCCAAAGGGTTGCTAGGTATTACATTTGCTACTGATCTAAACTACACTGCTTATGGAAAACCATATTAACTTTGATTCTGCCTCCAAGCATTTTGAATTTCTGTACCTAGCACACTAGAACAAAATCCCAATTAAGTTGTTGTCCCCTTAAACTTAAGTAGAACTGTGCACCACCCAATTTTCAGTTCATCTTTTCAAAAGGGGGATGTAAGTAGATTTTAGAAGGGTCATAGATTTTCATGCTTCCTGCACACACAAATGGATTTCACCAAGGACTTATATTTTGCAGACCTTCAACCTTGTGACAGAGTCTGATTTGTTAAGTTTTAAGCCTAGTTAAAAAAATAAGAGCATAATTGTGGGTCACCAAGATTTTCGATTTCATACAGAAGTGATTTGGTCAGTCTATTGTTTTGCATATTAATATAGGTCCAGGTATCCTTGACTACTTCAGAAGTACAATAGCAATTACAAGTTAGCTCATCAGTTTTTGTCCTGTAGCATATCTATGCTTGTGCTTGTGTGTGATGTGGAATACCTAGATCATGGGGGAAAATTGGAGATTTGATTTCAGAAGCAGCATTTCTCCATTTGTGAAAGAGTATTGGCTGACTGAACATCAGATTTGAAAATACAAGCAGATCTGTTTCCCCCTATTATTTGCCTTAGCCAGATATACTTTTATATTAAGATCATACCCCACCTTTTTTAACAAACTGAACCTGGAGGTACAGGTAGGTATGTGTTATGTTATAAATGATGATGTTCTTATTTTAGTATGCATTTTGACTCATCTTATCCCAAATTCACATTTCTCTTTTCTAAGCATATTGGCTCTTAAACTACAAGCTGAAAACTTTTAGGTGGCTCTCCCTTTTTTTGTTTTGATATTAAATTATAATCACCGATGGCATCATTGGCTCTTTGCTGGCATCATATCAGTTCAGGTCAACACACTTAAATATCAAGAATTTTGATATTTAATAACAGAATTTTCCCTGGAACTTCCTGATTCTTCTGTTTCACAGAAATTGCTTTTTTTGCCAAAAAGTTATTTAGACAGAAAATCCCCAAGTAAACCTTATTCACATTTTATCATGACTGAAGAAAGCAGTTCAAAGACTTTCAAAGGAAAAGCATTAAAACACTTGCACATCTCCTCCTGGATTTCCATTTGAATTTTTTCTACGGTCATCAGCATGTATGTGATTTATGGTAGCATTTGCTTTTACATTTTGTCATTAGTATTGACTTTCCATTTGATGATCTCTAATGGATAATCAAGGTTAACTAAAGGATAATCAATTAATTTGCATTAAATGGTATACAGAACTACATTTCTTACATATCCATGTACAGTACCTCTTTCTACTTCCCTTGGAGCCTCTCTCAGACAGGTAGCTGAAGAGCAATTATTATTGTTTAGATTTTCTTTATTCACCTGATATTCTGGCAAATAATTTTCTAGGTTCAACAGACAAAGGAAAGATGTCATATCTTCAATTTCCATTCGTTCAATATAATTATCATGTGGTATTCCTGGTATATTTTCGATGATATCATGCAATCAGGATGGCAGGTATGAAGTAGATGATACAGAGATATTTATACCTTGACCCATAGAAGAGTCCCAGAGGAAGAAACAAGACAAATCCTAAGAAAGCTAAAATGTAATAATTATACCTGATTTTCAGTTGGTAAATCAGCACAACTCTGTTGACTTTGGAACAGTAGATATTCACACCATCTGAGGAGTCAATTCATGACATCTCCAAGAAATGTCTCCCTTTGGAGAAAACTTTGAATTGAATCTTTCTTAGACAAACTGTTACTTGAAAGCAGATCTAGTGTAAACCCAGAATCTAACACCATGCAGCCCAGAAGCAGCACAAGACAGCCACAAGAAATAAGAGTATGGAGTAAAATTGGCTTAACCAAAACTGATGCCAGAGCTGAAGTTAGTTGAGAAACACTGATCCAGGTCTATTACTACAGTTCTCAATTTTGCAGCATTTTTATAGCTCCTTGATTGGAAGGCACCTCATTATTTCCCTTTGTTTTTAACTCTAAGGTAGATTTTATATATATGGAAATAAAGACAGAAAGATGATTTTTTTTTTACTTTTATAAATGTTTACTACAAGGAAAATGGGTAACAATACAACAAGACAAAAGAAGACAGCTCACATAAGGGCCCAAGTGCAAAAAACAGAGCCTGGGCTTGCCCTCAAGTTCTGCCTTCACAGTGGGAAACAAAGATATTGAATACCACGGCAATCCACTAGGGCTCTTGCTGGTTTGCCAAGAGAGGGGAGGGGGAGTGTTATAGTGAGCAGACCAAATAGCCACCCTCAATGCCGCAGGGCATCATTGGAATTGCCCAATGCTCCTGGAAGTGGGTACTGTCTGCTGGAGAACCACAGGTTTGAATCGCGATGGGTGTTCCTGGACCAAACACTGGAAGAGTCACAGGGCAGCAGCAGAATCAGCCCCCAGTGACCCGGCTCCTACAGCTCTGGAGGGTAGCCATCTTTTGCAGGTGACACCCCCTTTTAGATACTCAGCATGGAAAAGAAAACAGAAGAAGTTATGCTGATGTTATACTAGTTACCAAGAAGCAGAGAAAGTGTTTGCTTACAGTGGCACACAACATTTAAGATAGACCTTGTTGTACTTCATCATCATATACTTATTGTATATCAACATGAATTTGCTCTATCCCCACTTCTTTGAGTTACCCATACAAGTGGTGGGAAAGTTTTTGTCCTGTAGCATATCTATGCTTGTGCTGTCAGCTCAAGCATAAGAGTGTAATACGGGCCAGTGCCATTTAACTGAACTTTTTGGCAGTTAAATAATCATGAAAAATACTAAGAGATACAGCCAGCATGTTCATATGAGTGTCCCTAGAGGTAAGCAGCCAAAACAATATTTGGGCATCTAAATAAAAGGCTTGACTTTGCTAAATGCTCATTTTTTACCCTGCTTTTACCAGCCATGTCTGATACGTCTGATATGCTTGTATCCTCCAAGCCCTTTGGAGAGCATCCCTGCTGGTCTAGTTAAGAAAAAATCAGTAAGAAAGGCTTTTTGCGGAAAGTTCACCTGTTTTGTATCTGTCTTGATAGCATGGCAGCCTGACCCTTTGGCTAAATTCTATTTTTAAATCCTCACTAATGTTTGATTCGGAAGGATTCCCTGTGAGCAGTATTCCTTCCAATCAAGCCTATATATATATATATTTTTTTTTTTAAATCTGATTTTTTCCCCTTCTGTTTACTTGGAAAAAATAAATACAACTATGCTGTGTTCCTTGGCAAGCTTGTTTTGTAAGCGTACGTGTTTATTTTGCCTGGACCTCAAAAACGAAGAAAAAGGCATGTTATAACTGTAAGGCAAATTGCTTATTAATCATATTTTGCAAGAGACTGAAAAAAATTCAAGTCTTAAGACTCTGCTTAAAAAACACCCTTCACATTCCTCAGATAAATAAAAAATATTTCCATAAATTCTACAGCACCTTCATAAATCACTTGGGTAAATTACTCTTTCCCAGATAATATATTATGTTCAAAATACCCTGTTAGCCGTTTTACGATTAAGTAGTTGGTTTTCTTTCGAAGTACAGATAAGATTTTATATAGTTGGTAATATTAATAGAAGTAATTCTTGATGCTGAAAGAAGTGTGCATGATAAAATATTGTTTTTCTGTAATTGTTTATTATGATGTATTTATATAAGCATAAATTAAACATGAGAATTACATTGAAAATATTATCACCATCACTGCTGCTTTGCTGGCTACCATTGGCATTTCAAATAGGGCTAATTAGCATCAGTTTTTCAGAGCACTAAAATAAACATCACCAATAATGGTATTAACTTGACTATTTTCTTGTACTTATTCTTTTGGAATACATACTCATCAGAAACACTGCTGGGATAGTTAAATTTAAGAATGAAAATTTCTTCCTGTTCAGCAAGCCTGCAGCCCGGATTACTAACTTTTCAGCTGAACAGTTTTTTGTTCTTTGTCAGATGATTTATTTATTACATTAATTACAGTTTTAACCATCATAGAATTTAAATATCTAAAGTGATGCTACATGCCTAAGACCAAGCGCTTGGATTTAAAAAATATCTGTTTTCCAGCCGAATGACAAATATTGTGACACAATTTGTTCCAGCTGTCCTGCTATTTCTATGTGTATTAATAATCTTACATAACCAAAGAAGGCGTCTGTGACACAAGATATTATTATACTGAAACTGACTTTCAGTTTCTTTTATGTTTAAGACTTATTTTGGCATTGAAATGCCAAGTCAATTTGTAGAATTGCCCTGTCTTCTGTGTTCTTAATCTTGAAGGAAGTTGGGAGCGGGAATCATTACAAAAATGCTATCTTCCTTGAATATATCCAAACATCAAGTGAAAAGGTCTCAATAGTTTTACTTCATGTGAGAGAGATGTGGTGATTAACTTGAAAAATGAACAAAATTACAGGTCAGGATTCTCTTTTGTCTGGTTTCCATGTGATCATAGGTTTTGTTCAGAGGAGATTGTCTGCTGTGTTGAATGGTAAAGATAAGTTGCTTAGACTTCCAAGTGTTGGTAATATGCGTTTAAGTACTTCCTTTCTTTGTTTCATAACAAGACCATCTCCCTTTTCACTGTATGGTTTATATTGTATATAGATATAATATGTATATCTAAATCCTTGATAGTGGCATCTAAAAGATAGGCTGTAATTTAATCACAAGTTTATAAAATTCTAGGTGAGGTGATGTGTAACTAATAGGTTTGGACTAAATGTGGCATGCTTTCTAATTAGTTGCACTGAAAACTGAGAGGGATTCACCTCCTCCAAAACTTTAACTTTGTGAAGAGGGTTGGCATAAGTTCTAGGTCCTACTTACCCTCTATAAGGGCTTAAGGGGTAATAGACCTTATGTCTGCTATCAAAAGGGTAACATTTAAATCAGTGAGAACATATCATTGAAAGCCCAAAACTTCTCTTCTGTGCAATCTTGAATTGTAAGTAGTTATGCAGAAAAGCAGACACACAAACAGCCTCTAATTCATAAATAGTGTTGTCTTTTAAAATTTCAGAGTATCAGCCTCCTTTCAATGTTGTGATCATTTTTTAATTCGTTGAAGTACTCTCTACATAACTTTATTTACACAGTGTATGTGCTGCCTAACTAAAGTTCAGGGTTGTTTATAGTAAGAGAACAGAACATCTTAAAAGGACAAGTAGGATATCAAAATAAAAGAGATCCACTAAACAACACCTCAGTCTAGCTTTGTTTGCTAGATGTCTGCCTAACTAGGACAGTTGCACAGCGCCTCTGAAAAATGTACTGGCTTGGGTTCTGGCAGGCCTCGAAGGAGGAGTTGCAGAGCTGAGGTATAACCACTGAGAACAACTTCCTGTGTGTTTTTTGCCAAACACAACTTGAAGTGGTGATTGTACTTCCTCTGCGGGCTTCCCTTCTTTGCTCCATTGGTTTCTAATTTCATGTTAAAACTTTTTTAAAGTTTTGAGTACTCTTACAATCTTCTCATCTGTCTGTTATGTCAACCTCACAGGCCCACTTGGCCACACATGCCAGTCCTGGAGATTTAGTTTTTCTTTGTCTCCTACAAGCCTCACTTGGCTTTTCTCTGCTACAGAGCACTCTCCATTTATTTGTTCCTTCAGAAAGCTCACTTCTTTCATAATGAATACTAAAAGTCTACTAACAGCTTATATATGTAAAAATCATCTTATATATGTAAAAATTACAGTTAATGCTTACTGGAATTCATATATATTCCCGGCCCCTCTGCTTTGCCCACCCACCTTGCCCAACTCATTATCAGAAGCAAACTCTCCACTGCCCAAAAGACATCAAGTGGAACCCAGCCTTGCCTTGGCAAGATCTATTTCACCTGCCAGCATATCTCCGCTGTCACTGCTGCCAACACTGCCCTACTCCCCACAACTAAACCATCAAAATCCGTGGTTCCTACATGTATCCCAATATGTGATATATCTGCTTCAGTGCACCATGTGCCCTCATGGCAATGGTGTGGGTGAAACTAAACAGCATCTGTGCACCACTATGAACTCTCACAGAAAAAATATAAAGGACAGATGCGCACACTGCCCCCGGAGCATATTTTTCACAGAATAACCACTCCCGCTTTGATCTCACTATCCTCATGCTCAAGGAAAATGTACCTGATACCTTTAAATAGCATATTTGGAAACAAAAATTTCTAAGCAAGCTGAATGCTAAGAACCAAGGACTAAATATTGATGTTGGTTTTATGGCATATTATATTTTACCTGACTCCTGAATTTTTTCCATACCTAAAGGGTCATAATGACCCCCTCCCCACTCTGCTGCTCCTCCCCTCTTTTTGGTAGACCTTGATCTCCTAGCGATCTCCTTTTCTTCTGCTAATTGTGTGTCTGTTACTCCCTGGCAAATTTTCTCCCTCCCTCCCACAACTGTTCTTTACTATGCTGTGTTTGTTCTGATTAGACCTGATGAAGAATATCTTGCATTCAAAAAGTTGTCTAACTCTATCCCAGTGGCACAGTTGGTCCAATAAAAGATATTACCCTAAGAAATCCATGTCTCTTGCACAATTTCTGGACCATCATGGCTACATCACTCTTGCACTACTGTTAATAATATTAAGACACAGAATCAAATGAGGAGCAGACAGGTCATAAGGAGATAGGAAGTTATGCTAAAGTTTCAGGTGACAGTTATGGGAGATTTGAGTTGTAGAGGCATGATGGTAACTGAATCTAGCATGTCTGATATAACAATAAATAGAAAACTCTAACAAATCTGTCAGAATGACAAGGATTTATCATCACTGTGGTCATCAGGAATTCTGGCTTTCTCTGTTTAAAAATCACAGATTCTCTGATTAAAAACACAAAATCTCTGATTAAAAACACCAAAATCTGCATCTGACCATGATTAAAATGAAATGCTGCTATATATCAGTTGAACACATTCCTATTGATATATTTACAAATATTTAAAGCAGTTTAGGAGCTACTATGCCTCAACCACCATAATAAAATACATTTTCAATGCCTACAAATGTTGGCATTTGATTTTATCATGCAAAATCAGAGCTCCCCATACTTAATTCACTCACCAGAAGGTGGGTCCAGCTGTGGCTGCTCCCCACATCCCCAGTGCTTTGTGGCACTGAGCAGCCCTGATGTGCTGGAGCCTTGCTCATGCCATTTCCCCTCACTCCCCACCTCCAGCCCTGGGGCTGCCAGGGCTACAGGGCCAGGGACCCAGATCTGTAGCCCCCTGCCCCCCACAGCAGTGTTCATGCCCTGGCTGCCACTCATGGGAGGCAGTGGCAGCTGTTGCAAAGCTGAGCATGGAGCCCAGCTCCCCTTCCCCATGGGTGGCATGCCCGGAGTGGAACTTATCAGGGAGGTGGATGTCAGCTTCCCACTCAGGCCTCAGGCTCCCCACTCTACTGCCCTCCCCCCCGGGGCCTCTGCAGCCTAACAGGCGGGACCTGGCATGGCAGGGTAGAGCAGGTTTGGATGGAGAGGCTCCTGTCACCACTGGGAGCTCCATGTTGCCCTGATGAGGTACCCCCCGCCCACCTGGCAACAGCGTGGGTCACAGCTCCATGCCACCAACCCTACTGCTGCTAGGTGGCAGGGGTACTTTGCCATGGCAGCATGAAGCTCACAGTGGTGGCACCCTGTTTCTCCATCCCATTCTGCTGTGCCGCACGGGGTCCTGTCTGCTGGGCTACAGAGGCCCTGGAGGGAGGGCAGCAGGTTACCCCACAGCAGCCCCCCTGCCCCTCACTTCCCTTAGGGGGCAGAGGGGGGGCACACACATCTGGGGGGCATGTGCCCCCCATTTCTCCCCTGTGTGTGTGGCAGTGGAGAGACAGCCCCCCCTCTGCCCCCTAACAAGCCACCCACAGCCCTGTCTTGCTCCCTGCCCAGAGCTCTGGCTGCATATTCCAGCCCCAAGCCCCATGCACTGCTCCAAGCTGGGCAACAGCCCTTCCTAACTCCCACCTTCCCTTACTATGGGGGTCTCTATTCCTGTTCCCCCCATGGGGAGCTGTGGGGAGTTACTTGCAGGGATCTGCTCTCCAGACTGCCTGGCAGCCATGTACATGTGTATGTGCACACATGCACATGGTGCCCCCTGCATAACTGCCTTTCTGCTTCCCCCAGCTCCTTGCAGGCTGGAACCAACCATTTCCTAAAGTTTTCTCCTTTATAGAAGGAAATCTGGGTTTCCTTCCTTAAAATGACAAAACCCAGGTTTTGCCACATTTTTTCATGGCAAACAGAATATCAGGATCCGTGTTGGTCAGTCTGAATGCACGTTGTAACTCATTTATCCAGTTTTGCATGTGTGCACTTTTTGGGACAGGCACTTTTCTCTTTCAGCCTTTGGAGACATTCTACTACTGTAAAATAACAACAGTCTAGGGGGCTTACATAGGAGTATATATTACCCTCTGCTAGTGGGAAAGAATATAGAAATGCCTCCAGCTACAAGGAGGTAGAAGATGATGCTGATCTAGCATGCCCCTTCTAGTTCTGATGTGATAGGACTACTGTCCCAGCTACTGCAAGTACCGAAGCTACTAGCAGCTTAATGCTGAAAGACCCTTATGTTTAGCAAAAGTGGATTTACCACTGGACAGTGCTAATAAGCTGAAGTACAGGCATACAATATCCCTGCAAAAAGGTGGCTTTCTATCAAGATGAACTGGGCAATAGATATTTATCTAATTCCCAGCAGACCTTAAAGCGCTGATAACTTCTCTGGTCTCACACTCTTCTATCATCTACTAAAATGGGAGATATGACCAAGGACTTGTTGACTGAAATGTTCGGTTCTCATAACATGGTAACCCAATAAATGTTACAATTCCTATTCACTCTTTTAACATTTATTGTATTTATTATGTTTGACTTCTGATCCCTTGACTGATCTCTTCATATGGTTGAGACGGGCCAGGGGAATGTTCCTGTTTTCAAAGCATCAGTTCAATAACTATAGTCTTTGTATAGGACTTAGGTGGGTCCAAGATGAACTGTTGCTCTTGTGCTAATTCACTGCCTGGGATGAGTTTTACTCTAAGTAAAATAACAGGTTGTAAAATATTTTAGTTTATAAAACTAATTAAGAAGTATGATGTTGTGTAGTCAGAGAGAGAAAAAAATCTTTGATCAGGTTTCCCAGTAGCAGGTGCTTCTGCAATAACTACTCTAAGAATCATTATAAAATATAATGGCCAAAGGAAAATATCCCTCTTTTTTTTTCATAATCCTTACATAACCAAATCAACCTCATCCCACTGTGAAATAATTTTATCTTTGTCCACTTGTTATCACTTGAGGTTTTCCCCCTGATTCTCAGCTGTATTCCTTGTATCTCTTCTCTGCACGATACTTTAAGCTCTGCTCCAATTTATTTATTTAGATTTTATGCACAGGGATAAGTTATAACTCTCTGAAACAGAGCATCTCATTTTCCAGGACACCCCACAGATATCAGCAATTATACCAAAATACAAAAGATTTCCATCCAAGCAAATAATTTGTTTTCCAGTGAAGTATAAAGGATGTCTCACCTCTGAAGAGGGATTTTTTTCTTTGTTTCTTTCATAACTGTGAGTGACCTGTGAGACCCATCTGGTCTTCCCACAAATGAAAGAAAGAAAACCCTTCCAGGGTAAATTATTACTTATTTTATGAGAAAACAATTTTAAATTAAAAAAGGAAAGTGTTTGGTTTTTATAACTGCATGTGTCTGATTTGAATTGCTTCCTACTAGTATTATTACACTCTCTTAAAATGTTATATTGTGTAATATCTCTATGAAAAGTATAAAACACTTAACTACCAGTAAGCAATAGTCTGAATATTATTCCCATACAGGAAAAATAAATAAATATAGGGCCCTATTTCTCAGTAGGTTCCAGCCACTTTGCGATTCTTAAACAGAGCATAACTACTAGATACCCAGCTTTAACTATTCAGCTAAAATAGCTTCCACTACAATGCTTCCCATGTAGGCAGCTGGACACTGTTACCAAGCTGAAGTACAGGTTCACATACAAACAGACTGAGCTAGGTTCATTGCCACTGGGATAATTGTCCATAATAGTAGAGGAGCTACTCTGGTGATTAGCCAACACAGTGCAAACAGGTATAATCCAGAAAGCATACACATAAATGGTCTTCATTTTACCTGCCATTAACTACTTGGGCTTTACATAAAAGTCAAAGGAGGCTGCAAAGGAACCAGGTAGGAATGAGTGGATTGTGGAATAAGCAGCACTGCTAAACTTCCACCCATGCACAATTCAGGAACTCTAAACCAGTGCATAGTTGCAGCTACACTGGGCTGCATTCCTGTCACTCAGCCTGTGCACTGGGGTTGGGGGCTGGAGGGGGTAGTTTAAACAGAAACCTGTCAGGAATCTTTCATGCTAAGGCACTCAGAATGGTTATCAGAAAATGGCCTTTTAGGAAAGCATCACTTGTAGGGTTCATGGTACCTTTATATCCTAACACTCAAGTGTGCATTTAGTGTTCCAGCCATGCTAGAACCTGCCACAAAACATGGCTCCTTCATTTCAATCCAGTCCTCCAGTAGAGGCATTCATGTAACTGGTACTTCACAGTAAAATAAACAAAACCTGAGTTCTAAGCAAAGTGCTTTGAGATATGGTATGATCTCCATTTTATAAAGAGATACAGTGACTTAGGATCATAGGTAAGTAGAGTTGGAAGGGAACTCAGGAGGCTATCAAGTGTAGCCCCTTGCGGTCCTGGAACCAGGAGCAGACCAATGTGTAGCTAGTGTTCTGAGTTCCAGCCCACAGTTGTGATCTCAGGGGCACCATGCATTCATTCTGGTTTTATTACTAGACATGTTTTAAAGTTATTTTCAAACTTTAATTTCCTTTGTAGTTTGTTGATCTAAAAAGCACTAAGACCAAAGAAGTGGGCCAGTCATTCTGCTCTTGGGTAAATCTGTAAAGTTCCTTTAACTAGACTCTCAGTGATGGTGGTGCAGGCACCTACCCTGGAGATCTTCAAAAGGAGACTGGATGCACACCTTGCTGGGGTTATTTGACCCCAGCAGTCTTTCCTGCCCACAGCAGCAGGGCTTCCAGCCCTAAACTTCTGTAAATCTGCATGAATCTGTTAACTTTGATGTGTATAAAAAGCTACATGTCTACCTGGTAGAGAGTGCCTCTTTAAAAACACAAACTTTCCAGTAACTTTGACTCCATGAACACCTTATGACTTCAATCTGCCATACTGAGCCTGCCTGAGGTTCTATACACATTCTGAGCCTACCCTGGGTGCTGAAGAGCAGCTCCATGAAATATTTTGGGCATGAATATTTTGAGCCCTAAACACTATCCAGTGTGGTATATGTGTGCTCGTAGGGAGTAGACAGGAAAACAAAGAGGCATAACAAGGTAGCTCCATGCAGTGGCAGTGCACTAGACAGTACTGGTTGCCATGCTGTTTGCAGTGGCAGCACGGCCAGCCACTAGCTGAGATGGCAGCTATTTTTGTGCCTCCTCTCCAGTTATGCTACTAGGTAAAGAACCTAAAGTACTTCAAATTGCATAACTCAGTTTCAGCAAATGACTTTTTCATTCATTTCTTTTTCCCCGTTAAATGAGAGAATATGTCCAACTTCAAAATGGCTGTATTGCATGCACCAGTGCTCCCCAACTCTGCTGCATCACGTTCATATTCCTCCACGTGGCATGGCATCCCACCTTACTTTCAGCTCCATGTGGGCTTCCCCGAGGCACCACACTACATGGGCACTCTAGGATGCCAGCTTCTCTGGCAGAACAGGCTATACCATGCTATCCTGATCTGTGCCCTGAGGTGGCGGCATCTAGCAGAAGCTAGCAGGAGGAAGGGGGAGCCTTTGCCCCTGTTCCTGCTACAGCTGGAGCAACAGAAGGAGCAGTGGCCACATGGGAGCCCAGAGTCTGAATACTTATCCCTTGTGGGTAGCCAGTTGGACAGCCCTGGTCTAATGCAAATAATTGGTCTCAATGTAGGCTGAATTTTGTTACTCTTTTATGTCCTTAAGGTTCTTTCTTTCATTGCTTCAGCCATGCATTACTGTTTGAAGGCCAGTGCTCCATTCTGGTTTGAGCTTCAGGATGGACAGTCATGAGCAATTTGTTCCCATGACTCCAGGTCAACACCAAAACTCTTTAGGGACACCTTTAGGCAGAGCCAACCCTAGCAGTGGGGGGGGGGGGGGCCTGGGGCATATCAGCTCGTGTGGGGCCTGTGCAGGGGGTGGTGGTGGTGAGCAGCCAGAACATGGAGTGGAGAGGGGTGGCAAGTGGCCAGAGTGCAAAGCTGGCAGTGCACAGTGGCTGCGCGGAGTGGTGGTGCCCTCAGCACTTGCCAACAGTGCTGCCCGTGGGTCCTGAGGCAGTCATCCTGATTCACGCCTTCCCCCTGCCAAGGGATGGCTCTGCCTTTAGGATGTCCTTGTGCTGCTTCTTTGGTATTCTGTGAAAGCATACTCCATTTGACAGTTTGCCATAGCAGATTTTCTTTGGCTGGCAAGCGTCAGGCATTCTTGAAATATGGCCTGCCCATCTTAACTGTGCCAGTTTCAGTAAAGTGTGAATACAGGGGAGAGCTTACCTTCCTGAGCACCTCAGTGTCCCAGATCTTCTCCTGCCAGTTGATCTTTAGTATCTTTCACAGGCAGCACAGGTGGAAGTGGTTCAGTGTCTTGATGTGATGCTGGTAGGCGGTCCAGGTTTTGCAGGCATATGGGAGGGTCGGGAGAATGATGGCTTTGTAAACCTTCTGTTTCATTGACATTCCATTGCCTCTGTGGTCCCAGACCAACCTACGAAGTCTGCCAAAGGCCACGGTGCCTTTTGCTAGTCTCGTGTTGAATTTGTAGTTGATGTGGACAGCACAGGAAAGCCTAGGTAGACAAACTTGTCAACTATTGACAGTTTTTGGCCTTTAACTCAGATGTGTGATTCCTGGGATGTTGTGCCAGGCATAGATTGAAACATCATTTTGGTCTTCTTCATGTTGATAGTGAGTCTGAAGTTGTTGCAGGCTGATAAGAGTATGTCCGTGGACCATTGCATGTCAGACTGTAAGCCTGCGCATAATGCACAGTTGTCAGCGAAAAGGAAGTCATGAAGCATGGCTGTCTGGACTTTAGAGCTCACTCAGACCCTGCACAGGTTGAAGACGTCTCTGTCAAAGCAGTACCTGATCCCCATAACAGGGTCATCGTGTTGAAAGGCTTCCAACAGCATGGCAAAGAATACCATGCTGAAGTGGTTAAGTGCAAGCACACAGCCCTGCTTGATGCCATTTGTGACCAGAAAGGGGTCAGCATTTGCAAGGATGTGTGCCATCATGTTATCATGGAACTGTCACACCAGGTTGATAAATTTTCTGGGGCATCCATACTTCTTCATGATTTCCCAGATGCCTTTGTGGTTCAGCATGTCAAAAGCTTTGGCTAGGTCAACAAGCATGAAGAGAAGGTCAGTGTTTTGTTACTGGCATTTTTCTTGAAGCTTCCAGGCCACAAATACCATGTTGGTGGTTCTGCATCCTTTTCTGAAGCTGCGTTAACTCTTAGGCAGTAGGTCATTTAGATGGTTGGTCAGCTGGTTGAGGAGGACTCTGGAGAGTATCTTTTGACAGTTGAGAGGAGCGAGTTCCCCCTGTGATTGTCACACAGTTGATGATTTCCCTTCTCCTTGTACAGGTGGACAATGGAGGCATCCTTGATTTCTTGAGGGACCACCTGCTGTGCCCACATACTGCAGAAGATCTCAGTTAATTTCTCCATGAGGCCATGACCACTTGATTTATATATCTCCACTGGAATTGCATTGGCTCCAGAAGCTTTGCCACTAGACATTCGCTGTATGGCCTTTTGGACTTCCACAATTGTAGGCAGAGCTTTAAGTGAGGAGTAGACAATGATGAGGCAGCATGCGTATGGCTTCCATGTTGACAGAAGAAGTCCAATTGAGGAGGAAGCTGAAGAGTTCAGCCCATCTCTGGAGGATCTGGATCTTGTCAGTTATCAGCATGGTCCCATAAGCAGACAGCAGGAGGGGAGGACCTGTAGTCCATTTAGGGCATCAAGGAACCGTTTTGCATCATTTCAGTCTGTACAGTGCTGGATCTTGTCTGCTTTGTTCTTCAGCTGTGGGTCCTGCATCACTTGCAGCTTGTGTTGAATGGTCTTCCATATTGAGCTGTAGACATGTGTTGCACTGACACAGACTTATCTTAGAGGTAGACTCTCTGGAGACGTTGTTTCTCTTCCAGCAGCAGTTGTATCTCCTCATCATTTTCATCAAACCAATCTTGGTGCCTACAGATGCTTGGTCCCAGGGTCTTGAGTGCTGCAGAGTGTACAGCTTCACGGAACCACTTACCATTAGTTTCAATGGAGCCAGAATGGAACAGTGTAGTCTGAAGCTGATCTTTCAGTTGGTTCACAAGGGGCAGTCCGATGTTGTCATTTATCAGCCCTGCAGTGTTGAGGCTCTTTGGTCCACTTTGTCCTTGAGGATACCATCTGGTTTGAATCATGAACTTTAATGAGGAGACAAGTCAATGATCAGACCAGCATTCAGTTTTGGTTACATAGAAATTACATTTGTCCCTCCTTCAGATGATGACATAGTCAGTAAGATGCCACTGCTTGAAGTTAGGGTGCATCCATTTTGCCGCCTTCTGGTTGGGGAGATGGAACACAGTGTTAGTAACCAGGAGCTCATGTTCATCACATAGGCTGAGCAGGAGAAGACCATTGCTATTGCAGCTTCTGATCCCATGCTTCCTGATGCTGCCATCTTATGCTTAGCAGTCAGAGCCAATCTTGGGGTTGAAATTGCCAAGGAGGATGAGATAGTTAGGTTTTGGTAAAGCAACGATCATGGAGTGAAGGTCATTGCGAATCTGGTTCTTGACTGTGTCAGAGTTGGTCATGGTAGCGGCATACACACTGATGATAGTGACATACTTTTTGCTAAGCAGGGGGAGCTTAAGCACCATCAGTCGGTCATTCACTCCCTTAGGCAGGTAGGTCAGCTTCTTGACGAGGCTATTTTGTATAGCAAAGCTGACACCTGCTTTCTTTTTGGCTTTGCTACTGTGACCACTCAGAAGAATACATACCCATCTTTTCTTTCTGTGAGCTGCCCTTTGGGTAGGCAAGTCTTGCTCAGGGCAGCCTTCTGGACATTGTATCTGCTCAGTTCTCTCCCGATGAGGGGAGTTCTCCTTTGAGTTCTGTTGGTGTTTTCATCGGTCAATGTACATAAGTTCCATGTACCCAGCTTGAGAGAATGTATTTCTTTCCTGTTCAACCGTTGTAGTGGTACCCCTGCCAGCTCTGGTATGCTGGCCAGGGTGAGGTGAAGCAAGCAATATTTGGGAAACCTTTTCTATCCCCTTCCTCACTTTGGGAAGTGAGCAGTGCGATCCTGAATAGGCATGTCCAGTCACTCAGGGGGCTGCTGAGTTCCACTGCTGCTTCTGTCCAGTAGAAAGTGACTCAAAGCCCGAGCCACCTGGGTGCAGGTTTGAGGCTACAGCTTCCAGTGTGTCTACACCTGCTGCTTTGTCACTGGCCCATCACCGCGGGGCTAGTGCTGGATGCGAGTTAAACAGGATTTGGATTTAAGTAAGGAAGAGTTGTGCGGTGTCAGCCTCACTCTCTCATCCAAGCCAATTGGTAACCAATGGCAGGACAGTGTAAAGATGGCTGAAGATTGGCCCAAATGCAGCAGAAGACCAGGATATCTTTTGTGGCTTGTTCTACTCTGTGAGATCCTGTACCACCATCATGACCATTGGACCACACGAGGGTCTCGTCTGCCCAGTCAGATTTTGCATGCAGAGATGAGCATGTCCCTATCTCCCCAGAGGTCTAGAGACCAACCAGGTACCCACAACTGGTTTGGCCCACCCATTGAGTCAGTTTACTGGGGTGTGGCTGCTGTCTCATGCAGATAGCTACTTGGAGCCACAGATGAGAGTTCAGTGCTACTGAGGATCAACAGAGGAAGAGTCACTCAGGCAAGCATGACATACTCTTTCCCTGGAGGTGCTACCTCTCCCAGACACCTCTTATTCAATTAAGAACATGATAAAACCAAAAATAAGTGAGCATGTTATTAACACAAAATATGTGTAATAACTGTTGCAGGTTCCTATCATGCCTTTAATTGAATGTGTTGCCAGTGTTCCCAGCCTCTGGAGCAACGGTCAGCTAATTGGGAGTCCCAATTTGGAGAGCATCAGTGAGCTCCTCTGGCTGGGAGCCCCAGTACCTGAGTTACTTTAACAAAACTGCTGCACTGCAAAGAGTTAACAAACTTACCGTATCACAGGTGTTATTTAAACTTAATTATAAGCAGTATTTGTGGTTATCAGAAAATGTAAAAAATCATTATTCCCATCACTGAAGAAACCATGTGATTTGTTCATATTTTTTCCCAGGAGTAATTTGACCTTTAGTCTTCGCCCTCTTTTAAGGGTGGGGACTTCTTTTCTGTTTTGTTTTGTTTCGTTTTTTCTGTGAGCTTGATTACGATCTTGTTTATACCAATCTGAAGCAGGAGCAACTGCAATGAAGTCATTTAACACTTACTTTTCTAAGACTAGTTGCTGTAAAAAAATCTAAATCATCCAGAATGTATTTCATATTTTATGCTTTAGGCTTCATGTATCTTTCATTAATACCACCCCCTGCCCCCCGCTTATCTTTCTTAGGGAGACCTGATTTTGATTTACAGTAGTAACCTTCTGTCCTGCACTAGATTAGCCTTTGAGCTATTAGTTTTTCATTTTTAGCCTTGGGCCAGCTGTTTCTAACCTTTCTGTCTTGCATCAGTGGTATTCAGCCTTTTGTAGTTTACAGCAATCATGTAGCAATGACCTTATAAACTTTCTGTACCTCTCTCCTCCTTGAGTGCTCAGAATCACATCTGTAGTGGCAGCTTATTGTAGAGCTACTAGCTTGGGCACTCTCAGTTTTCAGCAGACATGAGTTCTGCTTCAGCAATCTCGCTTTGTTTTCAAATATTGCAATGGAACCCAAATTACTGAGATGGCCATTTCTGAAACCCATTTGTTGGGATCCAATACTCATCCTATTTTGATACTGGGCATTACAATCTTTACAAAAAACTACACCTGGTCTTAAAGGGAATTTTATTCTTCTTTTCATTTCTGTTCCTCTCTCTAACTTTTTAAATAGGTAAAAGTAGCTAGCAATTTGATTTTATTAAAATTTACTTAAATAAATATTGAATCCTGATGAAAGAGAGAAGCATTAGCTCTGATTTTGTTTGGCATCTACATATCCATTACACCAATCCATCCTTCAAGCTCGAAGCAGTCATTTTATTAGTTGTCCAGGTATCATATGTATACATTTACTTCATAAAAAATGATTGATTGAAACACAAGGAAGTGCTCATCTCCTGCTAGACTAGTGCTGCATATCTCCTTTTTATTGATACTTTTTTTCTGTAGGTTTGTTTTACATGATAATGTCAACAATGAAACTAACAAGACATTCAATTATTTGCACACATTGTAAATGCCAAAAAAGTTAAAAGTGAGTTCTACTCAGATAATCCTCCAAAAGTCAATGATGATATATACAAAGTAAAAACAAAACTGGTGGAACCTTTCATGGCTGACTTACAATGCATAAAGAATGTTTTACATGGTGTGTAGGTGTCACTAAATTTCATGTTTTGGGTAGTTGTGCGCCAAAAATTCAAACCTATGCTTGTCTTGCTTTTCATGAGAGGCTTTATGTGGAAACTAGAAAAATATCTGTGATATTTCAGATACAAGTATAGTCTGAGTATTTAAGAAAGAAATTTGTTTTTATTCAGATACTTTAAAACATGCTATGTATTGCCATTTCTCATTTAACTTAAATGTCTGTTAAAGCAGTTGTCTGGAAAACATCCATTTGCCAAAGGGTTGACACTTCTGCTCATTTTCTTTTATGGTAGAGATTTGCAAGAATCTTTGCATAAATTGAGCACACAAATTTGATTTTTCTAAAGCAAGAAAAGCAATCAGATTATTAGTCATCACCTTCATCAAAAGGAACATCACAACTGTTGGGTTTTTAAATTTTCAAATTATGTTTAAGGTACCAGACTTAACCCCTTACAAATTCATTTACTAAAGATTGCCAAGATGTTTATCTGAACAGCTTTGACTTAAAAATCTGCCTGGAAAACTTGGAAAATAAATTTTGGGGGTTTTTATGTGATTCCTGGTTTTTCATAATCCTAGTTGAGCTGCAGAATTTTATTACCCCCTTATCTGGTTCAAAAGGAAAAATAACAGACAAAATGCTGAGAATTGTGGGCTGGAGCAGGTAATCGAACACTTAAAATCAAATGTTTCCATTTTTATTTCATTAAGTTTTGGTATGAATGTTCTAAAGATTTTTATTTTATCAAGAAAGTTCTCCTATCCTTAATAATATTATGGTTCATGTGATGAAAAATGACTTCATATTTCTAATTGAAAAGATAGAGATAAATATCTTGGTCTCCATAGTGATGTGATAGCCTTTCCAAAATGGTACAGATTGACTTACAACTAAGGGTGACTCTGTGTGTCCTCATATGTATTCAGCATAATACAGTTGGAATTAGTTTACATTTGTGTTATATTGAAAAGACTTGTCTGTATCTAAAAGTTTTGTGTTTTGCTTATCACTTCTATCCCTAAACTTTACACATTTGCATTTCAGGTAACTAAAAACAGTGTTTAATATTGATTGAAAACTACAACAACTTACAGTAGGAAACAGCAATTTGATATGGCATATCAGCATTGAGGTTATTATTGAGGATACTTGTGTTGTCTGAAGTTGTTATTCTTTGCACATACGCTGCATGTTACATGAATTTTCACACAGTTTTGAAATGCAAGTACACTGGTATTATGTTCAGTGAGACTAACTAGATGAATATTTTTATTAATGTATTGTGCTACTTGAGGGATCAAGGACTTTAAATGTTTTAAGTATTAGGAAGTACATATTTGAACTTGGTAGCATCATTTAAAAATTGTTCTGAACATGAATATCATCTGGGTCAAAAATTGTGCAGGACTTGCTTTTTTCTATGGGTTTCGTAAAACAGGAAAAGTTATAGGAGGGAGCTCTGCAAATGCACTTTCCTTAGGTCTAGACTTCCTAAAAGATGAAGATAGTGTTTACTAGGGAAAAGGAAATAATTAAAAATTCTAGATTTAAAAAATATGTATCTGACAGCAGAACTTCATTGTCCTGGTAAGGAAATTTGAATAGGAATTAGTTTTTTGTCCTTCAAATATTGCTGAGATGTCCAAAAAATTTCCCAACCATAATTAGCATTCAAAATATCCCTGGGGTGGGGGGGAGGACAGGGAAAAAAAACAGGAAACCAAAAAAGTAAGAAAAATATTTTAAAAACGAAAACTAATACTTTGGCCACATCAAGAAGCAAACAAGGTTCTTTGGGTAAATATGGTATCTTTTATTAGACCCCCTGTGGGGGGATGCGGGCATGCTAGAAGGGAGGAATAGGCTGCAATTGGATCTAGACAGGTCAGAGGGGTGGGCAGATGAGAACAGGATGAGTTTCAACACTGACAAGTGCAAGGTGATGCACCTGGGGAGGAAGAACCAGCAGCATACCTACAGGTTGGGGAACTCCCTTCTCATCGGTGCAGAGGCAGAAAAACAACTTGGAGTCATCACTGATGCCAAAATGAACATGGGCCAGCAGTGTAGGGACACAGTCATGAAGGCCATCTGTACCTTGTCATGCATCCACAGATGCATCTCGAGCAGGTCCAGGGAAGTGATCCTCCCCCTCTATGCGGCACTGGTCAGGCCGCAGCTGGAGTACTGCGTCCAGTTCTGGGTGCCACACTTCAAG
>NW_017728906.1:17667237-17698616 GCF_001723895.1 Crocodylus porosus
TCTGGGTGCCACACTTCAAGAGGGATGTGGACAACATGGAGAGGGTCCAGAGGAGGGCCACTCGCATGATCAGGCGGCAGCAGGGCAGGCCCTGTGAGGAGAGGCTATGGGACCTGAACCTGTTCAGCCTCCACAAGAGAAAGCTGAGGGGGGGATCTAGTGGCCTGTTACAAACTAGTGAGAGGGGACCAGCAGGCATTGGGGGAGTTCGTGTTCCACCAAGTGCTACCACGAGTGACTGGAAATAACGGTCACAAACTGGAAGAGAGTAGATTCAGACTAGTCATCAGGAGGCGCTACCTCACTGTCAGGGTGGCTAGGATCTGGAATCAACTTCCAAGCGAAGTAGTCCTGGCTCCTACCCTGGGGGTCTTTAAGAGGAGGCTAGACAAAAACCTTGCTGGGGTCGTTTGACCCTAGTACTTTGTCCTGCCATCGCAGGGGATCAGTCTTGATGTTCTGCTCAGGTCCCTTCTGACCCTACCAACTATGAAACTAAATAGTTGGAAAAATTGTTCTTTGCAAGCTTTTGGGAACAAACATCCTTCTTCAACACCTTATGTCCTTAGACCACACAGCTACAACCAACAACTCTGAAGCATGGAAAATAATTGAATGTTGCCATTGGAAATGGAAATTTCACAACATGAAGAAGAAAGAAGCCAAGCTTAACATAATGGGGAGTGTTTGTTGCTGGAAGCTTGAAAAGAAAAAGAAATTCCAACTATTTAGTTGATCTAATAAAAATATCACATTCACTCAAAGAACCCTGTCTGCCTACGTCCTTAGACCCACACAGCTACAACCAACAACCCTTGGATATCAAAACATTTCATTTAATTGCAACCATTTTTTTCATTAATATAGGTTCATTTTTAAACTATAAAACAGTTTAGAAAATATCAAAATATAAAATTTTGAAAAATTCAGAATGTTTTGTCAAAATGTCTTAAATTTTAAAAACTTGACAAAACCAGTATTTTTCTACATAAATCTTTTTTTTCAGTGAATTAGCATTTTTCAACTAAAACACCCCACATTTTTATTTCCAACCAGCTTTTAACCTACAGTGAAGTCTTTGCTTTTTTATGATTACTTTATTCCCCTTTTCCTTCTCAAAGAGAATTAGCTGACAGATTCCTTCCCAAAAATTACTTGAAGAGAATATTAAAGTTGTATGTCTATATACTTCCAGAAGAAACAGCGTTTCAGTTGCTTGTGCCTCTTATGCATGTGTATTACAGAACTTTTCTTTGTGTTATGACAAAAACTGAGAATGGTGATTCTCTGCAGCCTTCCTGTTGAAGCTGAGCCACTGTATGAATTAATGATTCTTAGGGGCAGAGAGAGTGAACTCTTTCCATACTTTTTATATGGAATTTATATGATTGATTTGGGGTTGCAAATAGCATTCCTAGAGCTGGGTAACTAAAGTCATGTTACTCAGTAGTCTTATTGTGCCCAATCCTGTTGGTAATAAGCACACCATAGATGTAGTGTAGCTGGCCACTTACAGGCATTCAGTTTCTCCTGGGAAAGTCACTGTTCTCCCAGGAGATACCATATACATACAGATGCTCAAGATTCAACCTGTCCTCTCCTCCACCCCCAGTTAAAATGGCCACTCCAAGAGAAAAATAAACTGGGAAAAACCAGGGTTAAATTGCTCCCATCACTGGCAGGTGTTCTAAGGCTTCAGCCCCTTTCTGGTTGGCACCTTCCTCCCTAGCAATGTTGGGGTGAGACCACACCCTGGGGCCACCTAGATGGTTCCAAGCACTGCTCCTACTCGCCTGCCACAACTTTGATATTGATAGATGGGAAGGCGGTTCCCTGTCAGTAGTCCCAGAGAGGTCATGGCCCTAGTCTGTTTTTGTGGGGCTCCAAACCTCCCATTTACCCCACCCTTACCACATACTCAGCCTAGGAGGGCTCTGCTCCCTGTAATCTTTCCCGGGATGATCTCTTCTCACCTGCAAGGCCCACCTCAAGTGGGGTCAGGTATGTTAGCCCATCAATCACTCTGGATAACTAAAATATGCCCTGCCTGGGGTAACGTTAACTTAGAAGTTTTTTTGCTCAAGGCAAAGATGTTTGGCATCTGCCAATGAAGCATAATGGGGACTCTGGCTCCCCAGGTCACCTCTGCCTTCCTGGGGTGAGAGAATGAATCTTCATCTGTCCCTCCAGTCACTTTTCCCAGGGACCAGCAAGTTAGGAGTTAATCACTCCTGTTCCCACCACCTGGTAAGAGTCATAGATTCATAGATGCTAGGGTCGGAAGGGACCTCAATAGATCATCGAGTCCGACCCCCTGCATAAGCAGGAAAGAGTGCTGGGCCTACATTACCCCAGCTAGATACACATCCAACCTTCTCTTGAATACCCCCAGGGTAGGGGAGAGCACCACCTCCCTTGGGAGCCCGTTCCAGACCTTGGCCACTCGAACTGTGAAGAAGTTCCTCCTAATATCTAATCTAAATCTGCTCTCCTCCAGCTTGTGGCCATTATTTCTTGTAACCCCCGGGGGCGCCTTGGTGAATAAATACTCACCAATTCCCTTCTGTGCCCCCCTGACGAACTTATAGGCAGCCACCAGGTCGCCTCTCAACCTTCTCTTGCGGAGGCTGAAAAGGCCCAGTTTCTCTAATCTCTCCTCATAGGGCTTGGCCTGCAGGCCCTTAACCATACGAGTGGCCCTTCTCTGGACCCTCTCCAGGTTATCCGCATCTTTCTTGAAGTGCGGCACCCAGAATTGCACGCAGTACTCCAGCTGCGGTCTGACCAGCGCCCGATAGAGGGGAAGTATCACCTCCTTGGACCTATTTGTCATGCATCTGCTGATGCACGATAAAGTGCCATTGGCTTTTCTGATGGTTTCGTCACACTGCCGACTCATGTTCATCTTGGAGTCTACTAGGAGTCCCTTCTTCCCCACTGGGCTCTGGGCCAGTTGTCACCTGCTCCTCCCTCTTCACCCAGCTGCCTGCTGGGTCTGGCCATTGCTTCCCCACTGGAGTGCCTGAATGCTCTAGCGCACCTTGGTCTTCCCTCTTGATTGTGGGGATGGCTTTATTCTCCCTGCCATGCCCCTCTGGCCAACTTTGGCTCCCTGAGCCCCAAACTATGGTCCTGCCCACCGGGGTTCCCTTACAGATACTGGGGCTCCTTGCCCCATGCCCAGCTCTGCTGCTCCTACCCAGCTTTGTCACCTTGTATATCCTGGCTGATGCTCTGCCTCTCCCCACTGGCATCCTGCTTCTTCCCGGTCAGCTCCACTGCCCGTCCCTCACTGGTAGCATTCTCTGCTCCCTCAAGCCAGCTGGGTGTTTTCCCAGATGCTTTTTGAGCAGCCAGCGCTGCTTTTTGACCCCGTTCCTCAGGCTAGCCAATCTGCAGGCTCAGACAGCTACAGGACTGCCAAGCCTGCACCAACGCATTCTCACAGCTGCCACTCATCCCAGTCCCTGCAGTTAGTATCGGGGCTCATCGGGTGGGATCCCGGGACATGTTGGAAGAGGGGCTTCTGTCTCCCCTCCCACAACTCCCAAGACAGTTTGTTCTAAGGAAGCAAATGTCTTCACACATTCTCTTGTAAGGGAAACCACAGCACAGTCCTCCAGCATCCCAGGGGGCTCTGCTGCTGCCCACACCACCAGGAACTTACTGAACTCTTGCTGCTCACTGCCTTACTCTCACTGCCTTACTGAACTCTCACGGCTCCAGCCAATCAGGAAGCAGAATATGCCTCCACAATCCCACATTGTCTCCCAGTAGCACACAGGTTTAATTCTGAGTGATTTGGGTCAGAAAACGAGGGCTGTTCAGTTTACTGTTGCCAGTCTTCAGGCATACTGAGGGAGTCTGAGCACACTGAGATGTGTAGACAGGGTTACCCTGGGTACTAGCATCAGCACTGAAATCTCTCTGCTCTTGAGTAGTCAAAGGTCTATTCAGGCATCTCCAAGTAAATTTTCCTACGAGGAGAAAAAACCTGGAAGACTTCTCCCAGATTAGGTGAACATGTGTATGTAGCCTCTGTGAGTGACTGACAATTACGTGATGCCCTTGCAATTTTGCTGTACCACAGCACCACATAGACACAACTATACTGCTTCAGTTCAAGAGGCAGTCAATGCAGAGCAGTGCAGCATTCCTGAGGAAGGTGTTGCCAGGCATGGTTTCAAACGCATGGAGATGCTGAGTGATTAAATTCCATAGTACATATGGATCTTAGTAGTACTGTATGTGCTGAACTAATAATTCATGAATGTCACTTTTATTGGAAAAGTGTACTGAAAAAATTATATAATATGCAAGGCACTATAGAATTAGCATCACAACATGGGGTAATGGTTAAATTTTGCTGGCCAAGTAAACTAGACAAAATTTAGCTTCAAAACAGACTATCTCATAGCTCTAGAGTATACTGTACAATTGATTGAAAGGAAACTAGGCTTCTAGTTTGGTTATTACATGCAGTCTTTTGGGGGGGAAAAATCTTCCCATATTAAAAAATCTAAGTTAATACCACCAAACTGGCTAAGCAATTAAATTCTTATAAATTATAAAGGAGAGTGTGGAGCACAGCATCACAAGACATTACATGTTTAGGTAAGTCTTGAAAAAATACAGAAACACTATAACTGCTCTATGTACATATATCTAGCTATCCATGTGAAAGCCTCTAAACAAATACAATTGTTGGGAGGGAGATAGGGGGAACAGCCATCTCTGCCAGCTGCTTCTCTTTCTTCCCAACTTAGTGATCTTGGGAAAATAAAGATCTGTTTTTCTTCTTTGTGCATATAGTTCCCATGAACATTAATTATTCTTTAAGAAATTAAGAGGTACTAGATTCCTCTTACTGGAATGGCTGATGTTTCAACAACAGGTAGAAGAGTTAAGTTTTATCTAAATTTGAAGTCACAAGGGAAGTGTGTTCTAAAAAAATAGTCTCTAGATATTTTCTTTACATAATATTGACATGGTCAGCTTTCAAAATATGGACAGGAGCAGAGTACTCACTCATATGATCTACTATTTTTATGGCATAGACTTGCCAAAAAGGACAAGTTACTAAAAAAATTCTTTTTCACCCTGGTAAGGTAGAACTTAGCTATGAAAAATATATTTACCAGACAGCGATGCAGGGCAGGGTGGGTGAATTGAAGCACCACCACCTCCCCACCTTGGAGACTGAATTTCCTCCTCTCACTTTCCCTTCTCCCATTCTGAAAACAGCAACAAGTTGGCAGGTACCACAGACAAAAGTTACAGAAGATGCTCTGTTTTGAAATATCTTCATCTTAGCCCTCATGCAGTGAGGATTCAGATTTTCACCTGACCAGTTTTTTTTAAGCAGTCTGGAGCCATGCATTTCTGTTTTGTTATAGCTATAAACCACTTAATGTGGCCAGATTGGGTGAAAATTGTCACTTTTGTTTGTGTCCTAAAATAACCCTGGATGGATGTGGTATCAGACTTCAGAGCTGTAGATTAGAACACCATAATAAACATCTGTACCAGGCCAGTCATGACTGCAGTAGGTCACATTCCACCAGCAACCCATAGGGCTTCATGGCACCCTGCTCACCCCCTTATGGCCCCCATGTCTGAGCTGTCACTGTCAAGAATCAAAAAGCTTGTTTCCAACCCCAGCCCCTCTTGCTTCCTCTAGCCAGCAATGAGCCACCCTCTGGTATTATCACTCATTATGTAGATTCCATCTACCCCATCTTGCCTTTTGTAAAGATTGCAGCTTTTGATTAAGTGCCATGATGATTGCTGGACACTTCATTCACAAAGGGAGCTGTCCAAGATGTTCACTTTATACAATGTTGTTTTGAAGAATTTGTATCCAGCTCTCACCCCGTTCAGCTTCACCTATGCTTCTCTGTCAAGGTAGTGCCCAATGGGGAACATGTTGGTATTGGTATAAAACACTGTACAAATAGATGTCATACTGGATTACTCTGAATGATCATTTCATTTCCATTCACCACAGGCCTTATCTAAATTTAGTGCAACACACACAAGGCCATGATACCCAGCCTGCCAGGCTCTCTGTGGGCCCAGAAACCAGGAAGCAGAGGAGTGGTTAGGGTCTGTGTTCATCTGTGTAAGCTGTGCAGTCTATTGCTTCACATGCTCTGTGCACTGTTAAGTACAATGTCAGGCTTTTTACTGCAACAACTTCTGGACCGTACAGGACTGCAGTAATCTGCTAAGACATATATCAGTGCAAATGTGGTCATTCTGAACAATTTAAAGTTGGAACACCATGTCGCCTTGGCTAAAGGTCTCAAGGCAACTGCCTGTACAGAAGCTTTACTGCTGACCCAAGTGTGATGTTTATAGGTGAGGGAATGGTCTCCTCAGTAAGTTATGGTATGCTTATGAAGAAGGATGTAGTTGCTTATTCTGATATTCAGTGTGCTTTTGGCTCAATAACTGTCCATATGGAAGACTGATGGTACTCATTTATTGATGCTTCCCACTGACCTTGTGCCCCTCCCCCCCAACACTGCACCACTGGCCTGAAATAAAGCAGTGGCATTAAGGCACCCTCTACTGTTTTTGGAGGGTTATTAATCTATGTTGCATTGAGTGGGACCATAACTCTGTTTAATTGACAACTGGTTGCCCCATCCCTCAAGGTCATGTTGCTTTCCTGATAGAGGCCAGATGCAGCAAAATGGCACCCAAAGAGGCCTCAAAGGATCCTGAAAACCTTTTTCAAGTTTCACATCTGAGGTATAACCAACAGTCACAACTGCAAGTGTTCAGTGGCACATCTCCAGGCAGCATTGGACAGAGTACCTACTTATGAGTACCACTGTGGGAAACAGAAATTTTCCTTTAGCTTTCTCCCTTCCCTCTCCTCCTCAAGAACTGTAGAAGGCTTACCCTGTGGGCCTGGATGCTTGGGTTCCCAGCCCTCCCATGCAAGGAGATGTAACACAAGTGTCCAGGTTTTCCCACTTGAGAGACCGAACACAGACATTTTGTAGTATGATCAGTGCTGGTTTGTGAGCAGCTGCATGGTTTCTGGCCCCAGGCAGAGGAAAAGGTCCAGACAGGGTCCTTTGATGTCTCCCTTGCTGCACACTCCACATTTGTACATGGGAAGCCTAGTCATGGAATAAAAGATGCTGGATCTAGGATGGTTGGCTAGAACCATATATTTAGATGGTGCTGGTAAAATGAGGACCAAATGAGACCCTTGATGTGGGCAATCCACATCCACAGTTTTGGAATGGCCAGGTTGGTGGCTGCTTGCACCCACACTGCCTTGACACATAAACAAGCCATCCAGGCCCAGGAACACACTGACAAGGTCCAAGAATGAGATCTACAGATGGCCACCTGCTGTCTGAGGGAAGCCACCTGCTGTCTGAGGGAAGCCACCCTCACTCCTATGGAGCTGCGAGAGTCATAGCACCAAGATAAGGAGTTGATGAACAGGGTCAAAGACTGCTTTGGATCCAGCAATGGCACTCCTGAGAGGCATCATCACCACCTTCTACAGGAAGACCATTGCCCTCCCAAGCAAGAGTGGTAGGGCAAGCTGCTGCCCATTCCTCCTGGCATGGAGAGCTCTGCTCCAGGGTCTGCTCCCTGGGGCAAAATGCCTGAGAGTCCCACAGAGGAAGGGGGCAACCTGGATGGCCACCATGGGGGAAGATTCCACACTGCATATTAATTGGAAGATGCTAGGCCCCAGAGCAGTAGATCTGCCATATGGGAGCTATTGACCCATGGTCCAAAGAGAAAGGAAGGAGTCAAGTGGGGCCTGCTTTGGGAAGCAACATTGAGAGAGGGGAGAGGAACCAGGCTGCCCAAGACCTGATACCAGAACTGACACTGACTCAGCTTGCCTTCCAGGGCTACCTTTCTACCCCTGGCTGCTGGTGGTCACTGGCATAGGTTCCAAGCCAGTCCAGGAAGGATGCAAGAGCACTCAGAATGTGGAGGGAGGGTGAGGCCCACCACTCTACTGAGCCAGGCCACTCTGCCTGTGTGTGGGTAGCAACCTGCAGGGGAGCAGCATAGCCTCTGCAAAAAATGGCAGCCCCCTGGGCTTTGGTCCAAGTTCTGGAGTGGACAATGTTCCACAGTTTTTCTTTATCATGCACATGAAGTTTGGCAACTACAACATCTAATTAAACACAGGGTTATCAGTTTTGCATGCAGTATACCCCCTACCACCCCATGGTTTCACGTTCATTAAACTGATCTCCTGTGGCTGTCTTCAATGTTATAACCCCCTGGTGCAGCCAGGATATTTCCCCATTCTTTCAGTGTTAACTGAGAAGTAGGTTCCAAGTTCAAGAGCAGGCAATATTCCACAGTTTTTGTTTCATAAATGCACTACAAGTTTGGCAGACTGAACATTTGATTAAAATAAGAAAATTCTCATTTGATCAAAATTCCTTGATCCATATTCTCCTGCAGCCCTACCGTGTGCCCATGGAGTGGGGTGGGGAGAAAGGAAGGGGGACACTGCCCAACCAGCCTGGGTTGTGCACAGTACTGCCTGTGATGCAAGGCCAGAGGGGCCCATGACAAGGGACCTATGAACTGGTGCCAGGACAGGGGCACTCAAAGCCCTCTGGTCCTACTCATCTGGGGGAGGGCTCCCTGCACATATTGATGAGGAGCTACAGACAGGGCTTTGTGGATACAGGAGCCTGCCATGGTATGGAGCCAGGGCCACCAGTATTGGCCCTGAGGCAAATACAGGTATCACAGGGACATGCACAGGCATGCACATGCATGCACATACATGCACACAGGCATCAGGGGAACACACATAGGTATGTGCATGCACATACCCCCCCCACTGAGATGGCTGGGACACATGACACATGCACACACAAACAACCAAGGTGGCTGGGGCATGTGACACATGCACACCAAACCCAGGCATTTGGGACAGAGAGACACATGGTGCACGCACATAACCCAGGCAGCTAGAACATACATGCATGTATGTGCATGTACACACGCACACACACATACATTTGGCAGGTGCATGGTGCGCTGGGTGGGCATGCACAGAATAGCCAGCTGATGACTCTTGGCTATGAAAGTTTATGTCAGGATGAGCTGTTGCTACATCAGGTCCAGGTGGGTGGCCATGATCTCTTTGCCAACCAATCAGAAATGGCTCAGTTTTTTGCCTCTTCTTAGGAGTCTCAGGCAGCTGGGGGAGTCCATGGGGTATGCTCAGAGGTGTGTAAGAACCCTCCTTACCTGCTGGGTTCAGGCTGTACAGGCGGGCTCAGAGTGCCCCCTCTGTCCCTCCACAAGGCTGTGTGTTCTGCTTACTCCCAACCTAAGCTTGGGTGCTTAAAGCTCAAAAGTCAGAATGCATACAACTCACTGTCTTATTCATCTCCACTCCCCTCCACCCCCACATGAAGAGGCAGTTTAACTGAAATTTTAAATAATGGACTGATTAAGACAAAATTTGGGGGAACAAAAGACTGGTTATTTTCTATTTGAAAAAAATTTACCAGTTCCACTCATATTAAAATAGTTTTCATAATAATATTTTAATATAATTAACTAAAAATAAACAACTTTACCTTTTCCTTCTCTTATTTCCAAATATCTATTTGGAAATGTCCTTTTGTAGAAAATCTGTCTCAGCTCCTTGTTTGATTAGGGAAAAAGAAAACAAAATTGGATTTTTTTTTGTATGTAAATGGAAATTATGGTTTCTTAGCTGTTCTTGCAGCAAAAAGTACTTGGGGGTACATTTACACAAGACATTTACTGCAGAGTAGACTAATTAGCTATGTAGTAAATGTCTCACATCTACACATGCAGGGCTGTTAGGCTGCAGGAAAATAATAAACTCCATGACAGAGTAGTACTTGTAAATACAAATACTAATCTACTTGGAGTTGTTTACTGTGCAGGAATGCATGTGTAGAATCTGACCCAGGACTAAATTGCTCCAAATAATCCAAGCCAGCAGGGGGCCACACTCCTACCTGCTGTCTAACCACATGGCTCGGTAGCTCCAGGAATCTCATGGCCCAGCCAGGTCCTTCGCCTCCTCACACAGCCACCTACTGCATGGGCCTGACCCCTGTACCAGCTGCCAGCTTGGGCCTGCCTTGCCCTGGGCTCCAGGCCACACTGCCATCACCAGCCAAAGCCTAGGGATGACTCGTGCCCCTGCCAGCCAAGAGCTGACACCTGGGCTGCTGTGGCCAAAGCCTGGAGCTCCCTATGGCTGCTGCAGAGCAGGAGCAGCCCTGGCCTAAACTACTCCTCCCTGGCTCATTTTGCTGCTGTCCCAGACAAATGTGTAGATGCTGCACCCAGAAGTAGTTTACTGTGGAGAAAATTACTCTGCAGTTTATTTATATGCATTAACTGCACTTGTAGATATGCCCAGTTATTATCCCACTTCTCAGAATAACTCTCATTTAAATATAAAATCTCCTCTGTGAACACTGGTACATAAGTTTGACAGACTGTTCTATGCAAAATTTATTTCAGGATGTTTCTTCACACTCTATTCAATGTTTCATTTCATCCACTCCTTTAGCTAGAAACTACTACAGACTGCAAGGACTTGTGTGTATTAAGACAGAAATCCAGAGAATTCACTATATGACACACTTTCGTCTGAATCCGCCTTTAGCCCATTATTTTAAGAAAAATACTTGCTTTCACAAAGCACATAAAATGGATGCTATAAACATTTGGGGGTTTTCTTCACAAAGATGTCTTTCACAATATTCTAAGCACTTATATTCTGCTTGCTTAAATTCTCTTTGAATTTCATTATTGTTGTCCTTCAGCTATTGTTTAGTAAGCTCTCAAGGGTCTGGTATGTTAGGCTAGAAGCTGTTTTACTTTTTTATTAACTGCAATCTAAGTGTCATTAAGTTTCTGGAATGCCCAGCAAGTATCTATTTCACATTGGTAGTACTCCAAAGGCTAAAAAAATGTAAAATCTTACCTCATCTTATTTTGACTTATCCATACTAACAATTTGATATCTGCCATTATAGCTATGCGTATTTAAGTGGCTGTTGTGCTAGAAGTAGGCAGATTTCAGCAATGGGTAAAGCATTTCTCGTGTATATTATAGCATGTGCATTTGTAAAATCCTTTGAGAGGACAGATGACAAATAAGCATGATTTTCTTATTAGTTGGCTTACTTAACTGGGTTAGCTTACTTGGTGTGGATGCTTTATTGAGTGACTTTGAATAATTTATACATAATATAAAATGGAGCTAGGTAGTCCACATTGCTTAATTACAGAGAATGTCAATTAAATCTGATTGATTCTGGACAGTATTGATATAAATATCTTTAAGGGGATGATATTGCTAACTGGTACTTAAAAAGAAGCTATGCCACCTTGCACCAGGTGCTAAAATAGTAAGGCACATGTGCTCCATCCTTTGAAGACTGGAGTTGGCAGTAAAAACTGGAAGGAACATTTAATAAGCATCTTTATTCTGTCATTTTCATGCAGCACACTTTTTATTTTGTATATGGCTGTCTAAAGTAGGACATCACCTTAATTGAGGCAATAAACTGTCTAGTGAGGTGTCCCAATTAAGAGGCTCTTACTGTTTTAACTTCATAGTCCATTGCCAATCCTGTGTGTTGTTATCCATTGGGATGATTCTATGTCCCCAGTAGAAAATCGTTTGACTTATTTCTTCAGGGGATCCTCTGTTAACATGTCCTACGCAGTTCTAAACATTACATGGTGCCCCTGAATCTAATTTAACATCTCTTCTTGCATTTGCAAATTCCAAATTTACTTTCCTTTCTCTCTGAATTTTCTCTTGAGACACCGACTACATGAGCAAAACAAATCAGGTTCATTTCGCCTCTAACTTCATTTTTTTACAGCACGTGCATTTGACTTGCATGCATCCTGTTCAATACAAATAATAAATTATGACCTTTGAATTTCTTGCTTCTGTGTTCACAATTAGAATGTTATTTATATTCCTGCTCTCCTTGCATTTGCTAATGGGTGGGTCAAGTTAAACAGAACCATCTGTCAATTACTGTTTTCCAAAGCCTGTCTTCTGCTCTTACCAATAGTTAGATTCAAATACTCCTACTTGGAAAACAGACACCAAGTCCCTTACATGATTGTTTGACTTATGAATGTTGCTCAAGGCATATCTTTCAAAAATTGCTCAAACAGAACTGTGTCAGTACCAGATGTGTATATCTTTCTCTGCACTATTCCTACACATGCATTTTCCAGTGTGCAAGCATAATTGGAAAGTAAAACTAACTATCCATGTTAGTTAAACTAATGTTGCCTGAGTGTGGCAAATAAAGAATGCTGGGGATGCAGACATATACTTACCATAGATTCATAGATCCTAGGATTGGAAGGGACCTTAACAGATCATCGAGTCTGACCCCCTGCCTAGGCATGAAAGAGTGCTGGGGGCAGATGACCCTAGCCAGATGCCTATCCAGCCTTCTCTTAAAGAACCCCAAGGTAAGGGAGAGTACCACCTCCCCTGGAAGCCCATTTCAAATTTTGGCCACCCTTATCATGAAGAAGTTTTTCCTGATATCTAGCTTAAATCTGCTCTCTGTCAGTTTGGGACCATTGTTCCTCGTTACCCCAAGAGGTGCCCTGGTGAACAGAGCATCTCCGCTCCCTTGCTGTGTTCCCCTAATGAATTTGTAGGCAGCCACAAGATCACCTCTCAGCCTTCTCTTGTGGAGGCTGAAGAGGTCCAGGTCCCTCAATCTCTCCTCATAGGGTTTGTCCTGTAAGCCTCTAAGCATACGAGTGGCCCTCCTCTGGACCCCCTCAAGTCTATCAACATCCTTCTTGAAGTACATCACCCAAAACTGGATGCAGTACTCCAACTGTGGTCTGACCAATGCTGCACAGAGGGGAAGTAGCACCTCCCTGGTTCTATTTGTCATGTATCTGCTAATGCATGATAAAGTGCGGTTAGCTTTGCTGATGATTTTGTCACACTGATGACTCACATTCATCCTGGAGTCCACTATGACTCTGAGATCCCTTTCCATTTCTGTGCTGCTGAGGGGATCATTTCCCAGCCAGGAGGTATGCTGGATATTTTTGCGCTCTAGATGCAGCACTCTGCACTTGTCCTTGTTGTACAGCATCCTATTGTGTATTGCCCACTTTTCTAATTTGTCCAGGTCTGCCTGCAATCATTTCCTACCCCCTGGAGTGTGCACTTCACCCCACAATTTAGTATCATCCACAAACTTGGACAGAGTACACTTCACACCCACATCCAAGTTGCTGATGAAGATATTGAAGCATACAGGTCCAAGGACTGAAACCTGTGAGACCCCACTGCCCACATCCTTCCAAGTTGATACCGTCCCATCTACTACCATTCTCTGGGTGCGACCGCTAAGCTAATTTACCACCCACCGGGCTATGTAACCATCTATGTCACAGCCTCTTCATTTATTTATGAGAATGGGATGAGATACCATATCAAAGGCCTTGGTAAAATACAAGAAAACAACATCCACCTCTACTCCTGCATCTAAGCATTTTGTGACCCTGTCATAAAGCAATACCAGATTGATCAGTAATGATCTGCCTGCTATGAATCCATGCTGGTTGCCCCATGGATATGATCCTTCATAATCTTTTTCCTGACCCAAGTGCCACGAGCACTCAAACAGCCATGACAGTGGTTCTGCTATGACATGGGCCAGTTTCTTCAGTACTCTCAGATGCAGCTCATCCGGGCCTGCTGACTTAAACACATCCAGTTCATCCAGATGACTCTGCACCAAGTCAGTGTTGACATTAGTGGGCTGGTGTCCATCTGATGCCCATCTAAGACTCCATTAGGAGACTTATCTTGATCCCTGTTCAAGAACACTGAGGCAAAAAGCTCATTGAATAGCTCAGCCTTGTCCACCCTCTGTCACTAATTGCTCCTTCTTGTTCAGTAGGGGTCCTATGCTGCCTTGCACCTTCCTTTTAGTCCCTATGTACCTAAAAAAAAGACTTTTTGTTGTCTTTAATTTGTGTTGCCAGCCTTAGCTCTGTAGTTGCTTTGGCCTTTCTAACCTCCTCTCTGCAAGTGCAGGCATACTCCTCCTTGGTAGCTTCCCCCTCCTTCCACTGCCTATATACCTTCTTTTTTGCCCTTAGGCTCCCCTGGATATCCCTGTTTAGCCAAAGAAGATTTTTGGCTCCTTTCCCCCTTTTTCTTCATAATGGGATCATCTCCCTCTGTGCCTGAAAAGATCACTTCCTTTAGAAACGACCAGCCTTCCTGGACTCCCATCCTACCAATACTTATATCCTGCAGTGTGTCATTGATTAGCCTCCTAAGCACACTGAAGTTAGCCTTTCTAAAGTCAAGCACTTCCATCCTACTAGTTATCTTACCCACCCTATGCTGTATGGTGAATTTGATTAATTGGTGGTCACTATACCCAAGGTGACCATGAATCTGTAGCTCCCTTACCAGGTCCTCCTCCATACTGAACACCAAGTCCAGTAAGGCATTCTCCCTAGTAAGGGATACCTCCTACATCAGGTGAATGTCCTGCATGCAAGGTAAGAACCTACGTGAATGGTTGGATTTGGCTGACTGCTCGTTTCAACTGATGCCAGGGTAGTTTAGATCCCCCATGACAGCCTAGACCGTATGGCCTCTGAGAGCTGCCTCAAGAATTCCAAGTCTAGCTTTTCCTCTTGGTGTGGTGGTCTGTAGCAGACCCCCACCATCAAGTTCCTTTCCCCTCAACCTTCATGTAGCCTAACCCACAATGCCTCAACTTTCTCCTCCTCTGAACCCATTTTGATTAGGAGCATTATACATCTACCCTTTACATAGAGATCCACCCTGCCCCCTTTCCTCCCTACTCTGTTCCTTCTGTACAGCCTGTAGCCCTCAATGTGTTCTACCTAGTCATGGATAGGGCCCCACCACATTTCTGTTAGCCCCACTAAATTGAAGTTATTATCTGCAAGCAGAAGTGTGAGTTCTTCCTGCTTGTTCCCCATGCTCTTAGTATTAGTATAGAGGCAGTTGAGCCTTCTGAATGTGCCTTTGGTGCTCCCCATTCTGACGCCCACTGGGCCCCTTAGTACTTATATGTACTATTTACATGTACTGTTGCATGTTTCGCAGTTTGTAGGTTCTAGATTCTCTCCATCTCCTGCCTCCCTATCCCCCGTCAACCTTAGCTTAAAGCCTGATACAGGAGGTCAGTCAACCTGTAAGAAAAGAGACTCTTACCCTTTGCAGAGAGATTAAGCCAATCACGTCCCAGGAGGTCAAAGGTCAGAGAGATGAAGCCAATCACGTCCCTTGAATGGAAGTGCAGATCGTGGTCCAGGAAGCCAAAACCTGCACAATGCCACCAACTCTGGAGCCCCAGGTTGACTTCTCTGACACAGTTGGCATGATGCCTACTGTGACCACCGACTGGGAGGATTGACAAGAAGACCACTTGCACTCCCATCTTCCTAAGCCTGGCCCCCAGAGCCCTGTAGTCACTCATGGTATAGTCTGAACTATTTCTGGCCACCTCATTTGTTCCCACATGGATGAGGACCATGGCATAGTTGTTGGAAGGTTGGATGACATCCCTGATCCTGGCTCTGGGCAGGCACATCCACAGGATCTGGATGACAGATGGGCCCCTCCATTCTTCTCAGCAGGGAGTCACTCACTATGATAACGCAGCGTCTCTTCTTCTGCTTACCTGGCTGGCCTTCAGGTTACTCAGTGATGGCAGCAGGCACCTCCAGTGCACTTTCCTCCACCATACACTCCTCCAATGCAGCCAGAGCCTCACATTTGTTTCCCAACTGCACTGAGGGAGCTGTCTCTGTGGTGAGAGCTCTGGCCCTGGAGGTGACCATCCTCCACTCATCAGCATCTGCTTCAGGGCATTCCCTCTCTGCTTTTCCTCCAGGCATCTTGTCCTGCAGAGAATGAAAGTAGCCATCAGTTTTCCTCAATCGCCTTGATCCCCCACAGCCTGTTCAACTCTATCTGGAGTTCCCTCACTTTCCCCTTCAGGGCCTCAATTCAGGCACACATAGGACAGGTGAGGGACTTCTGGCCCTCCCACTACCCCCAGACCTCCAAGGACCCACCAGGCAACCCCTGCAGGCACAGGGACCAGATGCTGCCAACACTCCCAGAGGCTTCATCTGGGAGGAGGCCTCAGAGGAGCCCTGGGTAGGAGGCAGCATTGCAGCAGTGTCCCTGGCTGCACTCTGAGTCACCACCCCCATTAAAACTCCCTCACATGCACTCCCTTGAAGCTTCACTGGCTCTGACACATGGAGTCTCAGGCCCCTCCTGCTCTCCCCCCTGCATGAACTCCTGTGCAAACTCCAGCATGCTCTTGAAGAGTGCACCTGTTTGCCCGGCCTGTTCACCCAGCTCGGGAGCATAGCTCCCACCCGGCAGGGCTAAGTAGGGATAGGAAGGGAGGAAAACCCCTTCCTAATTCCCTACAGCTTGCCTGGTTCAGCTCTCCCTTCCTCCCCTGCCCAGCTTACCTTATTGCTGCTGCTGGCTCCTCGCTGCTCCACTTGGTGGGGTTGGGGGAGCTGAGGGCACATGTGTACTGGTGCTCACTTTGGCATCTGGGTTCCTTGTATCCTCTTTGTCAATTTTCTGATGATAGATTGAAAGCAGATTCCCAAAAGCATGTGTGCCACTTTGAGCACACAAATCTGGCTAGTTTGTATTTTGGTGTCTAATGAGAAGTCTTTGCATTAAACCTTTGGGTATGGAACAGCCCTGTAAGTTGTTCACTATATTTCCTTTCACATGCATTATACCCACAATTTACTTCTCACTTACTCTTTTGGTAAGATTTAGAACACTTTGAGTTCTTTTAATAAAATAATACATCCAGAATTCTCCAATATATAAAAATAAATGGATTCCCTGGTGTGGCAGAGCACCTTTGGGTGCCTGCCACTTTAAGGGTCAGAGCGGGCAGCTGGCAGGTGTAGGCCAGTCCTGATGAGACAATCACATGACTGCATGAGGGCAACATGATAGGAGGAGGGGGCTGAGCAGCCTACATTATAGCTCAGGCTCTCAGGGAAACCAGCAGTTTGCTGGCTGAAGCCATGGAGAGAAAACTGCCCGACTGGAGCAGTGGCTCACAACAGCTTGGAGGTAAGGGCAGGAGCTATGGGGATGGTGGGAGGCTCCTGGTTCTGGGTATGGTTGAAAACTACACCCTGCTGGGGAAGGATGGCCTTGTGGGATTGCCTGTGGTAGGGTTGTTCCCCAGAAATGCCAAGCCAGTTGCCTCCTCAATGAAAGGCAGGTAGGGGCACCTTATAACTCTAGCTCCCAGTACCTAGTTGGCAATTTTAGAGCTGGAACAGATAGTGGGGTGAGGCATGTTTGTGAACACCTGAGCCTGTGGGGTGTAAGACACTGAGCCCCAGTGAGGGAGCATAGACTTGGCCCCAGTGAGGGGGTGAAAGTGTATTGAAGGTTCCATATGGAGTAGGGCACATGGGGGCACCTGAAGGACTGTGTGTTTGTGGGTGTAGAATAGGGTTGCAAGGGTGGCCTGAAGGGCAGCACGTGGGCCAATTCCCACAAGTGATGACAGGAGGAAATTCCCCAGAGAGGGGCTAGCAGCTGAGTTCAACCCAGTGTGAGGCATAAGACCAGTACCATGTAGAGTAGGGTTGTTCAAGCAACCTGAAGGGCTGCATGTGGACTGACCAGAGTGGGACTAGTTAAGCCTGATGGCCTGAGGTGGCCACTCATGGAGCTGGGCAGGTTGCAAGTGGCCCTGTGAGGAGCAGGATGAATGAGGCCCTGTGAAAGGGGGCAGAGTGCAAGAGTGGAACGCTAGAGGCCCATCAAGGGGCAAAGTTTAGCCCAGCCTAGGATTGGAGCTGCTGTCAATTTGCAATGCCATCTGCGAGGCATGGGACATAGTGTAGGGATGGTATGGAGCCATGTACAACACCCTAGGCATTGGGGCATTTAATGGGCAGCTTCCTGCACTCAACATCTAGTTTTTTACACCGAGTCATGGCAAGCAACATGGGGCAGACTGCCCTAGACACCTGGGCAGGTCGACATTAAGATCTGGTCTTGAGATGGCCCACTGTCACAGCTGATCTGGACTTTGAATATATCAATAGCTAATCATTGTCTTCACCAGTTATTCATACTGAACAGTAACTACACGTTAATAAAAAAAGAAATAATCTAACTTTATTTTTAGCTGTGTAGTGTAGAATTTCTTCTAAATGCTGTTTCCGGTGTATTAACTCCTAATTGATATTGATTGTACTCCACACCGTTGTATCTCCATGTCATTGTTTTTGTCCTTACTTTCTATATTAGGGGTGTCAAACTCTGTGGGTTGGATGAGTGGCACAGGACTGATCCATGGGCTGGATCAGGTCCATAGACCCACCCGCTCTCCCTCCTCCCCACCGTCCACCCACATGCTTGATTCAGTGCACATGGCACCTGCCCGAGCTTGTCCAAGATGCTGGCCACAGTAGGCGCTGCAGGTGGCACAGCTGAGGGCCCAGACCCAGAGGGAGCCATGGGCATTGTGCATCCCAGGCACTGTGCACGGAGCCAGTCTGGTATAGCATGTGAGACAAGACGGCAGTACCGGATGCTAGATTATGGGGTGCCATGGGCCAGATCTGGAATGTGGACTGTATGTCTGAAACCTTAGCTCTAAACCATCCAAAAAAACAATGCAACTGTTTCAAATTTATAGGAAGCTCTTCTTTTTCAATAGTTACATATTCTTACTATAGATTGAAGATTACCTAGAATCTATGTGGTAGAGATAAAAGACTCATAACTCAGATTATTCCCCCCTTTTGCCAAAAAAAGAAATTAAATATTGTCTGTCTTTTCCTTTTGTTCTTGTTTATATGCACACATACACACACACATCTCTATTGTATTAGGTCCTACTGGGAATGGTAAAATCACTGTCTATAATTCGCTCAATGACAGCTAAATATACTTCAGTCTGTTAAACCTTGTGCAGTTCTTTGTTAAATTACTTTCTAAATTCAAAGAAATGTTTGAAGGTTTCAAAATTTCCACTGGCTGTTTTCTCTCCAGAATGCTTAATGTACATCTTTGAACTAAAATCCTTTTAGCTTGTATTAGAAATGTTTACAAGTTTTGATTTTAAGTTAGGCCAAGTTAGAATAAGTGAGGGTAAGGAAAGTAATGCAAAAGTAACTGAATCACAGGCAAAAGAAACTTTTTGGATGACTAGCCAGTCTTAGGACATCTAGTCTTTATAAAAGAATTAGTTCTTGACTAATAGAATGACATAATAACATCATCTTTTTGCCATATTTCATGAAATTTCTATCACGTAATGTTGCTAGCCTTGGTTTGATGAAGGGGATAAAAAAGGGCTCAATGCTCTGAAATGGGATCCTCTGGCATCCTTTACTGAGGTTCCCATCTGCAGACTAATGAAGATGCAGCACCTCTTAGAATTTAGTCTCTGAATTATGGTAATCTCTCCCTAGTAGCCTGGGTACCTGACAGTAATTCATAAGATTTTAAGATGTAGAGATTCTGAGTTGTATGGCTGCTTATTTATGCTTGTATAATAAAAGTATATCTACAGGTGTATTATTTTATTTATTTGCTTAGCAGTATTCATAATAGGTAATTCTAATGAACTTAACTTAGATAGATACTCCACTGAAAGATTCATTTTGCGTGGGAACCAGGCCCATCAAAAACAACCCTCAGATGCCCTTATCTGCTCTAGGGGTCAACATTAAAAACTTTTATCCCTTTGTTAATTTTTTCATCTGCCTACATCTAGGGAAAATGTAGCGTACTCAGAATACATTTTCAGAGCCTCCTTTTTCCACCCCACCCACTCTCTGCCAAAAGTCCCCAAAAATCAGGAGGGCCAGACAATTATTTTTCTCAAAATGAATTCTGAGTTTCCAGTTACATGACTCTAGAAATTTCAGCTTTAAATTAAACACTAAGTACCACACAGCTTCTGATAAGTATAACCAGTACGCTGAGAAAAAAAATGTAAATATCTAGTTGGTCTAATAAAAGTTATCACCTTTGCTATGAGTTCTGATTCCTTCTGCCTGTAGACCTATACAGCTACAACCTGTATCCCACCAATACTCATGGGCATTTATACAAGTGCTCCAGGAGTGGGGTGGAGGGCGTGTTTTAATTACAGCAGCCCCAAGAGCTGTTCTACTTAAAGTGCCCGGAGCATTACATGTACCAGCATCCCTGCACTGAAAAATGGTGGTGGGAATGCTTTAACTAAAGCTCATTAAATGAGCTTTAGTTAAAGCACCCCTGCTACCATCTTTCTGTGCAGAGATGCTGGCACACATGATGCTAGTGTTCAGGAGCATGGTAATTACCACGCTCCGCAGACTTGATTAATCTAGTCTGCTCTGATGTGCTGTAATTACAGAGCATCAGAGCAGCCTCCCTGCATGTGCATAGGCACCCCATGGACGTGGAGAACCTTAATTTTTTTTTCCTTCCTAGAGATGTAGAGACTGCTGGAGGCACATTGCAGAGACTGCTGGAGGCACATCTCTGTAAGAAGAGAAAGCCGGGCAGGTGTTCCTGGAGCTTGAGGGGCCCAATCTTGCACAGGAATTTCTTGGGCAGGCAGGACTGGGCCCCCCCAAGTCACAGGAGTACCTGATGGAGCCTGTTTGCATGACCTATTGTGGGGAGAGGAAAGAAGCTTTAGGTAGGTTCTGAGTTCTATGCTTTGTGCTCTAGATCCTATTTGGTTATCCTATCCAATGACTATTTAATGCAAAATGCAAAACAGAATTTGGTGCCCCCAACAATCTCCAGGATGCATCTTTATAAGCAGAGAATGTTGGGGATTGCCAGGGGCATTTTGCTGAAAGTGAGGAACCCCAACTTTCCCTACTTCCAGAAACATGCCACAGAGATGCTGGGGGCATTTCTTTGGAAGTGAGGATCCATCACCCGTTGTCTCACAAGATCAATGGGCAGAATGGGTGACTTGAATTTCACTAAATGAAGCAGATCAGCTGTGTTGGGATGCATCCTGGTACAACTAATCTGCTTCATCTGGTAATGTCTATTTCTACCCACTCCCCCTAAAATAAGTAGAGATTATGAACCCTGAATATCCCATTTCCTGGGAAGGTACTCTCAATACTAAGCTACTGGGTAAAAAGAAGTAGGTCCTCTTATATGCCCCTCTTATGCCCCTTGGTTCACTGCGTCTTGAGTGAACCAGATCCCAACATGTTAGAAGCACATGAGTAGATTTATATGAGACTGGACAATATCCCCCCTGGGCAGATAGGTTTACCCTTCTGAGATGAGATGCATGATTTTTGGCTAAGCAGCTGCCTAGTATAGATGTCTAGAAAGAAGAATAGGTTCTTGGCCACAATATTGATCATTATTGACAAATCAAACTGGCATCTCAAACACGCTGGGGAAAAAAGCAGAGGTCAGCACAACATAAAAACAGATAAATTTAGGAACAACTTTGATTCGTCAACAATTTGAAATAGCTGATTACAGCTTGCTTGCTTAGTAAGTATTGCAGCTGTGTTAGGATAGAAGGAGTTTATGGTAGTATGCTACTAAGATGATTTCAAATTGACCAGTTTCCTGAAATGAACCCTATTCTCCATTGTGTTTTGCCTTTTTTCTAAGTTTTTATTTTGCTAGTGGTCAAGGGTCCCAAAAAAGACTATGTCATCAGTATAGTAGATACTGTACACACACATAAACAACCCTTTGAAATAAATGGGACAAAGACAGAATTTTATCCCCTTTTCCTGGTAAGGAGCTGAGATGCACAGACTAAGTGATTTGCCTAGATATGTGGTAGAACAATCAATTAAGTCTGCATCTCTCTCATCCCAGTCTGGGTCTTTAACCACTGAACCATTTATTCTTTCAAGTGTTTTATGTCCAGACGCTGGGTAAATTTAAAGGTTGTGGTCTAGTTGCTAGATTCAAAATTTGGGTTATTTTTTTCCCTTACAGCACTTCACAAAACAGAGGAAACTTTTATTAAAAATACTTCATTTCCCCCCATATCTTTATGTGAATCATTATCAGTGTAAGGTTGCTCATGAGAACACTAACAATGCAGAACATGTGTGCTATGAAAGAAAATATTCCAAAAACAGATTTCCCTTTCAGGCTTTTAGAGAGGCTTTCTAAACAATGGGGAAAGTATTATAAAAGTCTTATTTTAAGAGGTGCTGAGCTGTTGAAATTCATTGAAATTCAGTGGAGAACGCAGGTGCTTAGTGCCTCACAAAACGTCAGGCTGATAATTTTAAAAATGATTTAAATTATTTAAAAGACATTGTTGTCTTTTAAAGAACAAAACAATAGGATTCATTAACACACATTCTCTCTGCCAAATCTGAAGCATTATAAATAATCCCGAGCACAGAGTCTGTACTTGCAATCAGAGTGTTAGTTTAAGGAGAAAGTAAGTCCTGGCAGTCATAAAAAGGGTCAGATTGTTGTGACCTTAAGGGAAAAAAATCCTTGTGTATATGTGATTTGTGACAAAATATACCAATGGTGACATTTAGAAGATTTCTTTGTTTGTTTTCTTAAAATGCCAAAAGTTGGAAACTGGAACACCTGCATGAGGAACCTGTGATTACATTAAAATCAGCACTGGCATGTTAGAAACAGCAGCCTCTAAGGCTGAAATCTATTCTGCTTAAAAAAAAAAAAAAAAAAAAAGAAATCTATTGCTGCTTTCCTCCAACCACTCCCTTCCTCTTTTGGCAGGGACAGGTGATGGATCTTCAAATTATCTCTCCTGAAAGACACTGGGCTATTGTTCCATCTTCATTGTGGGCTGCTTAGAACTGTTTTTCGTCACTAGCAGTTATTTGATTTGCATGTATTTGACCTTGAATTAGGCGAGTGTCAGCATTTTCAAATACTAAGGGACTTGATGAGGTATATTTTGAAAGACAGCATTTACTGCCTTTTCCCATTATAGCATTGGAATTTGACCTCTGCTTACAAAATTTACCTCCCCAGTATTGGAATACAAATGTAGTGTTTCCTTATTTCACATTTCTCTGCTTCTTTTCATTTTCATGCAATTGCCATAGTCATGGCAAGATGTGAAGTAGCTGGAACATCAGCTAGCCTGCTGGATACATTTTTTTTTTAAAAAGACCCAGGCTGGCTGATGTCCTTTTTGCTTTAGGTCATAGGGTAAACTCACAAATCAGCCAAACTTAAAAAGAGGCATCATTATCTGTGAGGATGACTGTTGAGAAGGCAGTCTCCACAACGCAATACAAGTGATAGATTTCATTGTCCAGCAGCACCCTGAAACTTTATCTCTGTAACAAACTAAAAACTCATATGGGATGGAAAGAATAGAGGCTCTAACATAGTCTTCCTAGTGAATGGTATGGATACTTGAGTCCATGGAAAAGAAATATATTTCTTAATAAATATATTAAGAAATATATATTTCTGCAATAAATATATGTGCAACAACACGACTTGAAATGGTGCAGCCATTGTCACGTGCCCATGTTAATTCACTGAATGATGTGTGGTAAGCCCCTTTGTCCACTGGATGTCCCTACAATTTGTGTGTAGTAGGCCCCCTTGTCCATCACAGGTTAGGGACAAGGGGGCCCTTGGCTGCTGTTCCAAGCCTGGCAGACATGGCTTGTTCTTCAGTGCCTCCACTGAATATATTTTCAGGGCCAAAATGAGTTACTGAGAGAGGGTTCGATATGCTCTGACCAGAGTCATGAAATGCGTTCTTCCCCTGGCTAAAAGCAGTTATATAAACTATATATAGTTGTATATAGTATGGAACATTTTTGTGTGGATCTGAATTTCCACATATGCATAATTATGCAGGTGTGAACTGTGTCTAAGTACCGGCACTCATGGAAATCAGCTCATGTGACCTTTTCTAACATAACACCTAAGACATCCATAGCCTGCCCCAAATAGTCCCCATCCCCCCCGGTCCCACATTTTTCAGAAAAATAGTTGTTAATGGCCCAGCACACACCCAGAATGGTTGTACATTGAGCACCAGAACACTGTCATGCATCACCTCATCACACCCGAAAAGAGGGTGGCCATGGCCATCATGAAAATGGCCATGGCTGGGAAGCCAATATGTAAGGTATGCCAACTGCTGCAGGACATTTTGATGAACAGCTTCATCTGCCTCCATAACCCCAGGCAAGTTGGTGAAAGCTTCAAGGCTATGGGGTTCCCTAACTGCATAGTTGCATTGGACAGCACACATCCCACCCCTATCCCCATTCCAGGGGAGTCAGTCATTCACAAACAGGAAGGGATTTGCCTCAATGATCCTCCAGGCCCAGATTCATCACTGGGGGATTGGAGGACTAACACCACTGCTGGCCCACTGAGCAACCCTTGCAAAGCCAGAAGACCAAGGCACTTAAGGGAGCCTTTGGGAACAAACTGTAGGAAAGGCAAGGGCCCCCAAGGGGACACTTGTGTGCCTATACACAAATGCCAGGAGCTTGGGGAATAAACAGGAGAAATTTGTTCTTCTGCTAAATGCAAATAACTATGATGTCATAGGGATAATGGAGACCTGGTGGGACTCCACCCATGACTGGGCCACAGGTATAGATGGCTATACCCTGTACAGGAGGGATCAAGTGGACAAAAGTGGGGGGGGGCAGCTCTCTGTTTCAAGGAAAGCTATGCATCCCTGCAAGCCAACACTGGAACCCACAGTGGACTTGAGACCCGCTGGTTTAAAATCCGTGGGGAACATGGCACAGGGGATACTATGGTGCGAGGCTACTACAGACCCCCTATCCAGGATGAAGACCTTGACTAGAAGTTTGCCAGGGAATTGGCTGAGGCCGCATGCTCCCAGTGCATGGTTGTCATGGGAGACTTTAAATACCCAGATATCTCGTGGGAGGAGCACTCAGCCAAATCCGAGTGGTCGTAAAGCTTTCTCTCATGCATGAATGGCCTCTATCTGATGCAGGAAGTCTATGGACCAATGAGATCTAAAGCGCTGCTCAACCTGGTACTAGCAACTGGGGATGGCCTAATCAGTGACCTAATGATTGAAGGGAAGCAGGGTGACAGTGACCACAAGCTGATCACCTTCACCATCCTCCATAAAGCTGGCAAGCCAGTCAGTAATACAGAAGTCCTCAACTTCAGGAAAGCTGACTTTGACAAGCTTAGGTCAGGAGGCTTGTCGGTGAGGCTCTAAAGGGCCGCAACCCAAAGGGAGGGGAGTTCAGGATGAGTGGTTTCTCCTTAAGGGAGCAATCCTTGATGTGCAAGCAAAGTCTATCCTGTCTTGGAGGAAGGGCAGCAAAAGGGCAAAGCAGCCCCCTTGGCTCTTCAGAGAACTAGCAGACTTCCTGCATCTTAAAAAGAAGACCTACAAAGGATGGAGGACTGGAACCACCACAAAGGAGGAATACTCTGCTCTGGTCCGGACCTGCAGAGAGCAAACCAGGACAGCCAAGGCTGCGATGCGACTCCAGCTAGCTACAAATATCAAGGATAATAAAAAGTCCTTTTTTAGATATGTGGGGAGCCAGAGGAAAAGCAAGGGCAACATCGGACTCCTGCTAAACCAGATGGGATAACTGACAACCAATGCCCAGAAAAAAGCAAACTTTCTAAATGGGTACTTTGCATCAGTTTTTCACCAGTGCCATAGGATGCCCCTGCCCACTGCAGGACAGGTAGGCCCGGGTTAGGGAGATTCCTTATCATCTATCAAAGATGACCTTGTGAAGGAACACCTTGACAGGCTGGATACCTTCAAGTCAGCCGGCCCTGACGGTTTACACCCAAGGATACTCAGGGAGCTGGCAGGCATCATAGCTCAGCCCCTGGCTTGGTTCTTTGAGAGCGCCTGGTGCTCTGGTGAAGTGCCTGATGATTGGAAGAGGGCCAATGTGGTGCCTATCTTCAAAAAAGGGAGGAAATTAGATCCAGAAAACTACAGACCCATCAGCCTGACCTCTATCCTGGGGAAGGTCTTGAAAAAGATTATCAAAGAAGCCATTCTATACGGGCTCGCTGATGGCAATATCCTGAGGGATACCCAGCACGGATTTGTAGTGGGTAGGTCTTGCTTGACCAATTTCATTACCTTTTACATCCAGGTGACCTATAACCTGGACAAGGGGGAAGAGATTTACGTCATATATCTTGACTTGAAAAAAGCCTTCAATCTGTTATTCCATGATCACTTCTTGGCAAAACTGGCTAACTGCGGACTTGACCTCACCACAATCTGCTGTCTGGAGAATCAGCTCCACAGCAGGGCCCAGAGGGTGGTGGCTGATGGAAGTCAATTGTCGTGGTTCCCTGTGACCAGTGGGGTCCCTCAAGGCTCTGTCCTAGGGCCTTTAATTTTAACATCTTCATCAATGATGTAGACAATGGTGTCAGAAGTAGGTTGGCTAAGTTCGCCAGTGATACCAAACTCTGGGGTAAAGCATCCGTACCTCAGGACAAGAGGATGATCCAGGGAGATCTTGACAAGCTCAGGAAATGGGTGGATGAGAACCTGATGAAAACCCGAAAAATGCAAGGTTCTCCACCTTGGAAGGAAAAACCCGTAGCATGCTTATACTCTCGGCAGTGCTACGCTTGGTAGCACTACAGATGAAAAGGACTTGGGGCTTATGATTGACCACAAGATGAACATGAGCCTTCAATGTGTGTAGCAGCTACTAAAGTGAGCAAAACACTGGCTTGCATCCACTGATGCTTCTCAAGCAAATCCAGGGACATCTTTCTCCCATTGTACTCAGTCTTGGTGAAGCTGCAGCTGGAGTACCACTTCCAGTTCTGGGCTTCACAATTCAAAAAGGGTGTGGAGAAGCTTGAGAGAGGTCAGAAGTCAGGATAACAGACCTTATGACGAGAGGCTGAGAGCCATGGGATTCTTCAGCCTGGAAAAGTGCAGGCTCAGGGCAATCTAGTGGCCACCTATAAGTTTATTAGTGGTGTTCACTAGGATCTGGAGGAACATCTATTCAGCAGAGCACCCCAAGGGATGACAAGATCGAATGGTCACAAACTCCTCTGCGACCGTTTCAGGCTGGACATAAGGAAGAACTTCTTTACTGTCTGAGCCCCCAAAGTTTGGAATAGACTGCTGCTGGAGGTGCTTCAAGCACCCACTTTGAATGCCTTCAAGACACTTTTGAATTTTTATCTTGCTGGGATCCTATGACCCTAGCTGACTTCCTGCCCCTGGGCAGGGGGCTGGACTCAGTGATCCTCTGGGGTCCCTTCCAGCCTGAATGTCTATGAAATCTATGAAACTTAGGATGGTTTCATTAATGTTTATACAGGCTGGGTAGGCATAGTTCATGATGCACATGTCTTTCAAAACTTGCCACTGCCTGGCATGATGGAAAAAGGACAATATGTGCCTGGGGTCCCCTAGGCAGTGATCCAAGGTGTTGCTGTGCCCCCACTTATCATAGAAAATGTGGATTATCTATCCTGCCCTGGCTTATAAAACCATATGGAGAACAAGTTACTAAATGGCAAAACAGTATTCAACTACTACTTCAGCAAATGCCAGATGACTGAATATACCTTTGGTGGTCTGAAAGCATGGTGGAGATCACTGAACTACAGGCTCAGGATAGAGCCAGAAAACATTATGACATTCATTGTGGCAGCCTGCATGCTCCCCAATTATTTGCAAAACCGGGGCAGGGTATTCAGTGAGTCCTAGTCCGAGGAAGTGTGGGAGGCAGCAGCCAGACAAAGATGTGGGCGGGCAGGGCATGGTGCCCCCTATGATCAGCATGCAAAGACTGATTGGGGAGCCATTGTGTGGAATTGCCTGGCCACACACATTCTGGCTGCTGCAGATGAAGAGGGTGCTCTGTAGGTCACCAATCGATCAGGACTGAATGCTAAACTATTCAGCAGTTACCATTGAGTGTTTCTATAAATAAAATTTAAAATTACATTGCAGCACTTCTGTTTGTCTCATAAGTACATTCTTTCTTGTGGCGGGGGCAAGCTGTGGTGACAGTGGGGGTGGGGAGGAAGCTAGACAGGGCTGAAGTCTACAGGTTTTCCTTTGCTTTGTTGGGGGTGGGGAGTGGGGAGAAATGTGACAAGGACATTAAAATGCATTACCTACTACTGGTCGCATTAACTTGACGCCCAATACATGCATAAAGAAATAAGAAATTCATGGGGTGCTGATTTGTGCACATATTATAAACACTCAGAGAATTTCATCTTCCTGTTTGTAGAGGGGGGAAGTGATAATGAAGTGGCTCTCTGCTCTCATTTCCTAGATGGGGTGGGAGCAGGGGCGGGAGGAAAGTATGTCCAGCCAGGAGGCAAGAGACTCTTGTTAGCCGGGGAGGGTAGAGAGCATGCATGGTTGGTATGTGTATTTAAATTTGGTGGGCAGAGCATGGGGGACTGCCCAAGGAAATCAGGCCTTGGGGGGCTATGGGAACACAGACCTGAACAGAGATATGGCAAGCAGTGTCTGGGGATGGAAGAGAAACATTGAACGAAACAATGACACCCAACAGCACAGGAATATTAATGGAGGAATGTAGGTGAAGAAGTGGGGGTTCCGGGTGTCTTTTGGGATTGGGACCCCTTGTGAAATAATGCAGGGAGAGCATTATCAGAGTTCCCATTAGTGCATGACAACACTCTGCTATGTGTGCCAAGATATATATAAGAAATTCACAGGGTGCAGATTTGTGCACATGGTATAAGTACTCAGTTGCATAGGGGCAGTGGTTTGAGCGGAATTTAAAAAAACCACAAGTGGATTTACACAAACTAAAGTGTACTTAATGACATAGGAATAGGAAAATAAACAATAAGATAAGAATAAAAATAACAATAGGAATGAAAAGAATAAGAATAAAAATATTGATGTAAAAAAAAATCCTAAAATGTTTAAAATATGTAAAACAATTAATGAAATTGATTAAATTAATTAAATGACAATTTAATTACATTCATGAAATCCCACCACTTTTGGTCATCTGTATGTACCAGTGACCTGTGAGCTATAGACATCACCAGTCTGTAGCAGGAATTAGTGATGTGTGGCACTCCCTGCTGTAATTTGCTATGAAGAAATCAGTGGCTTGGCTTGTTATACGGTTCCCCCTGCCGTAATTTACTGTCAACAGAGCACGGAGCATTTATAAGGTGTAAGACTGATGATGTGTAAACAGTGACAAAAAATTAAACCCAGCATTTCAATTTAGGTGGCATAGAATGCAACCCTGAAAGACTAAACCCCCCGTTACATGTATGAAGGTCCCTAGAGTCTATCAGCAGCCCCGGGCAAGAGTGTCCTTTCTGACTGAGATCCTTGCAAAGTAGAGAAATTAAACCACATTGTCTCTCACATTCCTTGTCCTTTCTACTCCTCTGTTGAAAGCTAAAGTATTCCTTCTGGATGTCTGAAAAAAAATGCCAAGTGTTTAAGCCATCTGAAATCATTGCCAGCAAACTATAACATTTTCCACTCCTGAGTTGAGAATTATCATCAGGGAAAGACACTTGTTAGAGAAGCAGGGTTAAGACCTAGAAACCCAGTCAGTAGGGGAGTTAAAATTAGATGGCTACTTGAAGCAAAGACACTTGGTTCTTCTTTAAGAAAGCACTCTAGTATAAGTACCTCTCCAGGTATTCAGTGGGTTTAGCTAAGTATGTCCAATTAATGCTCACTTGTGAGATGGATCTTCCAGTTGGTTTAACAATGTTCGGTGCGTGGAAAAGTATGGGTTTTGTTTGATTTTTTTTTTTTGTTAGAAAGAATTCGGTATAGAAATAAAGAACTTCAATTGGAATATGAATTTTTGTTTGTTTTGTCAAATATGCATCCCCAAAAGATGTGTAGCCTGATTGTGAGAGCTGGGTCTCTTGCTGGAATGTGAAAGTTGAGAACATTTCCATTTAGTGCATCTTTGAGTGAGAAACAAACTCATTTTAAACATTCTTATGGGAGGGTTTCCATGGAGACAAAATATTAATTTATTTTTATTCATGAGTTATTGTAAAGCAAAGGGATTGGTCTAATTACAGCCATTTCAGCCCCTCTTTTCTGATATCTATATAAAAAGAGCATACTTCAAGTGGAATCCATTTATCAAAAGAAAACTAACTTCCCTGTGCAATCCAAAGAGACATTCAGTAGTTTTCTGCAATAGCTGTCTATAATGAATATCCTAAATGGATGATTCCATTCCTGGTGTATATGCAGTGTCTTTATAGTGTTGTCAGTATAATTCATGACTTTCAAGGTTAACATCATTCCTGAAAATACTAACGGCAGCCTAAAGCATGGAAAAAAAAATTCTAAAACCAAATATACAAATGCAAAGAACAAAACAGGAGTAACTCATTGCAAGGCTTTCTGATTGCACAAGTTCCTATGTATAAATTGATATGGAGTGAATATGTTGGCTATGCTTCAAGTGATCGAAGTAAACAATTCTGCTTCAGCCGGAGTGGTGAAGTTAGGCTCTGGAGTTGTGAGAGGCGCGCGGGTGAAAGCCCGCTGTGCCCCCGCTCCCCCAAAGCCTCCCAGACACCCCCTCAGCAGCCGCAGAGCCCCCTGCCGACCCCCAGCACAGCCGGAGGTAAGCGGGCTCATGGTGGAAAGGGATTAACTCCTCACTTCCTGGGAGGAGGCAGCTGCGTGGAGCCGGGCCGGGTCAAGCCCCCGCCCAGGCCCCTACTTGGCCCAGCCCCCCAGGGAGTCACGCAACCGGAGCTGCGGGAACAGGCTGTGTAAACAGGCGCTCAAGTTAGCACAGAGTTCATGCAGGAGAGGGCGTGGGAGGGCACGAGACCCTGCCTGCAAACCCCCCAGAGTAGTCAGTCCTGGCCGTAGCCAGCCTACCAGAGGCATGACACGGATGGGCACTCGCCACACCCTGAGGGTCCCCTTGGGCTCTGCGGCCCCCCCATCAGGCACCTCAGAGATGGCCACCCAAACAAAGCCCATGGTTCCAGGCTCGACACAGATGGAGCCCCTGGCTCTTCGCTGCGGGGGCTGCCTGTCCCTTTTTCAGGTTCTGGGGCCCGGGAGCATGGCCACCTCCCCTTGTGAGGTCTGCTCCCTACTGGGGTCTCTGGCGCGCCAGCTGGAGGAGCTCCAGGCAACAGTCCAGAGACTGCGTGCCATCAGGGACTGCGAGCAGGAGATAGACTCCTACTATCAGGCCCTTCTCCCCCAGGAGCCGCAGGGTAGAGCACCGTCTCCCTCCAGGACTAAGGAGGACTCTGGGACCTCCCGCTCTGCCCAGTCAGGGGCATGGACCAAGGTGGTCAAGGGCCC
>NW_017728906.1:17698627-17714458 GCF_001723895.1 Crocodylus porosus
TGCTTATCTTGCTGGGATCCTATGACCCCAGCTGACTTCCTGCCCTTTGGGCAGGGGGCTGGACTCGATGATCTCCCGATGTCCCTTCCAGCCCTGATGTCTATGAAACCTATGAAATCTATGAAATCTTTTTGATTTCTACTGGCTTTGCCTAAACTTCTGTTGCCTGAAGCCACGTAAGTCTGGGGCTCACAACTGCTTTCAGTTTAACTCATCTCTTTCTAATCTTCTTTCCCCACCTCAGCATGGCATCAATACAAGTAAGTGTAAGGGCTCCCTTATCTTGGACAAGTAATCTGAATACATTTCAGGAAGGTATTTTAGGAAGGAAGCTAGCTTCTCTTAAGACTGTATATTAACCTGTTGTTTTATGAGGTACATCTGATTTTGTCTTTCCTCAGTTATTAATTTTTTTCAGCTTTGGTTTTGCTTTTTGCTGCCTTAGTTTCTGTTGACAATATTCTGCAAGTGGAGAGATCCTGCCAGCATTATGAAAATTAAGTTGTATCTTAAAGAACAAGTAGGTCCTAGTGATATTTTAGGGTAGAGTTCAAATCTTCTGCCTAAGGAGAGGCAGAGCAAGGCATAACTTTTGAATACCTGCCTCAGGGCAACTTACAGGTAGTCACTCAGGAACACTGATTCCTCTGTCCGTTTGTCACATTGCACTTCACAACTCATCCATTCACTTGTAATATGCAACACACAGTTGCATTTCTAAGAATACTGAATTTTGAGTTTCTAAAGGTAGGTGAAGCACAATGCAACATGGTAGGTAGGGGAGATATGGCCTACCTTTTTATTTGATAATTTGAGGATCAGAGCATTTGCTTCAGATGAGACATTATTGAGGTTTAGATGATCTGCTTTCCAAGGAGGTGTTTCAATCCACCAGGCTATTTGAAAAATACCTAAGCCAGGGCATTTTCACCCTGATGTTTAAAGATAGGACTTCAACAAACAAGAATAAACAGTGCTGGGAAACAAGACTAGAACCAAGGCACAAACCCAACTGGATTAAAGTGAAATGATGCTGCCAATGTGCATTAGTTGTGGGTTTTATCTGCTTAACTCCTGGGGGACTTTTGTGGAACACAGAGCTAGGCCAAAGTGTGGCTGCCTAGGGACCCTGGCATTTGCAAAGGCAGGTGCACAATAGTATTAGATACAATGAAGGTTTAGGATCCCGGCTTCAGGCCAGTTTGAATTATTCCTTAAAATTTAAGAGCACTTATACGTACGTGCCAAGGCTGTCCCAACACACTGGAATTCCAGCACGTCAGTGCAGACTCCATTGGAGCTGTCCTAATGAAAGTGACATTCCCTCCTCCTCCCTTCCCCGCCCCACCCCCCCCAAGCATATGTAAAAGTACCCTTAGATATCTACATTCTGGGTCTGAGCCACCCAAAATTGCCCAATAAGATAATTTGAAGTCAACCCATAAAGACTATTTGGGGATTAAGATGCCGTTCAACCTAAACAAAAGAATGGCAAACTGGTGTTTAGGCTTCCCTCTCTTTTACATTGTTCTGAAGTCAAACTCATTTTTCATATATATTCTTCAGATCACATGGTGTTTCACAGTGGGGTTCTCTGGTCCCAATTTTTTATTTAGGGGCTCAAATTACCTCAAAGTAATTTGGTGCTTCATTTAGTGATTAATTTATTCTTGCAGCATATGCAATATGGTAATATTTTCTTTCACTACCCTTGGACACATCTCCCCTTGCTTTGCACTAAAATTTGTCACTACAGGTTTTTAGAAATAAATAACATAATACTTCTTGAAATGTAATTTAAATCTCAAACAAACTTTTTGTAGAGCTTTGTAAGATACTCTCCCCTTTGGCAGGGGAGGAGCAAAGAGCATGTGAACTAGATCTGATTCTCAGAAAGGCTAAGACGTTAAGCAGAGTATTTCACAACCTATAAAAATTGGGGACTACTGGTATAAGCTGTTTTTAAATGACGCATCCAAAACTTATGGCTACTTTGGAAAACTGTTGTCTTTAATTATGGCTGACTGATTCTCTCTTATTTATTTTAATTGAATCTGCCTCCTGTCAGGAAGAAAATACATAGAATTCATTTTCTTCTTGGTGCATAGCGTTTCTGGTTCTAATACAGTATATAATGTTACAAAATGTTGCCTAATAACTAGATAATGAGAAGCTTTTCGCCTTTGAAAATATGGTGAAAATTCTTCTTGTACTGACTCAGACAGCCTCATGCTGAGATTATATTTAATGATTTGTTGAGTGACTTTTAGACTGATGCAAGCACTTTATTAAACATCTTCAAAATCCCAGTCTATCTTCATGTACATTTCATTTTTTCTCCTTGTACAGTCTTCTACAGAATATTTACTTTCATAGGTGCATCTAAATTGTTGTGTTAGTGTTAAAAGCAATGACCATATGACTACCTCACAGAGGTAGTCCTGCTCATTGTCACGCTATAAGCCTGATCACTCAATAAGATCTTGTACTGTTGGCTTCCTAACAGAGCTTCCATTTTTTGTACATTTAGTGTTTTAGAGTTCATTGGCTGTGGAAACTATTTATGCTTTATATAACACTGCTTTGAAAACTGGAATTTGTTACCTTTAGTTTAAACTGGTTGACTGAGCTTTACCTTTGCTCTAGAAACACAAGAGTGAGAAAGAAAAATGCATTATGTTGCCAGCTGGCAGTACTTTCAAGCATCATTTTAGCACCCTTTCCCCCCCCCCCCAATATATAAGTAAATACATTTTGCACAAACCAACTTTACACCTGTATTTCCTTTGAAGGCAGGGGCAGATCTGTGGGGTTGTAGTGGCACCCCCTGCTTTTCAATCATCCATGCTGCCAATGAAGCCGCCATTGACTCTGATTCTCTCTTAAGCCCTTTGTATGGATTCATAGATTCATAGACATTAGGGCTGGAAGGACCCCAGAGGATCATCAAGTCCAATCCCTGCCCCAAGAGCAGGAAGTCAGCAGGGATCATAGGATCCCAGCAAGATAAACATCTAAAAGTGTCTTGAAGGCATTCAAAGTAGGTACTTGAGCCACCTCTGGTGGCAGTCTGTTCCAAACTTTGGGGTCTCACACAGGAAAAAAGTTCTTATGTCCAGCCTGAAACGGTCACAGAGGAGTTTGTGACCATTTGACCTTGTCATCCCTTGGGGCGTTCTGGTGAACAGACGTTCCCCCAGATCCTGGTCAGCACCTTGATCAACTTGTAGGTGGACAACAGATCCCCCCTGAGCCTGCGCTTTTCCAGGCTGAAGAGTCCCATGGCTCTCAGCCTTTCATCAGAAGGTCTGTTTTGCTTATCCCAGAGACAAAACCAGCAGCAGCAGAAAAATGGCATGTGAAGGAGGAACAGGAAGTGAGGGGGAAGAGACAGGAAAACAAGAGAGTTAGAGAGGCTGGGGGGGGAACAGTAAGCCCTGTAACAGCTCTGTAAGAAACTGCTATGAAGGCTGTTTATATTAAGGAGGGAGCTGTTCCTTGATTACCCAGACAGGATCACATGAAGCATGATGACAGCAGAAGGTCTGTGGGGAAGCCCAAGAGAAGAGAGAGACCTGGGCCCCAGCAGTGATTTAAACAGATTGTAAGGGACTGAATGGAGGGACTGAAGCCCCCAGGACAGCTACATTTCAACACAAAGAGCCTGGCAGACATGGAAACAATAGAAGCAAGAATTCAGTTTGTATACCAAGTTAATCATGGGTGATAAAGAAAAGAAAATGAAGGTAAAGTTGTTTTACTGTCTAGTGGGGGGAAAAGGCCATGAAGTAAATGCAGCACTGATGCCAGGGAACCCTGACACACTAAAACAGTTAATAGAAGCACTTAATGCATACTGTGACCCCAACAAAAATGAGACTCTAGAGAGGTATCAGATTTTCACCTAAAACCAAGAGGAAGAGGAAGGAATAGAGGCCTATATCACAGCACTGAAAGCTCTGGCATCCTTACATAACTTTAGATACATAAAAGACTCCCTAATCAGGGATAGGATTGTGTGTGGCACATGGGACTCTGCCCTGAGGGAGCCACTACTAAGAGAGGTAGATCTAGACAAATGTCCAGCCTATAGAAAAGAGTGCAAAGATGTGGAAAACAGAAGCATTTCAGGTCAATGTCATAGCCACCAAAATAGAAAACAAAACAGCCCAAGCAGTGATGAGGGATCAGGAGACTACAGATAAGGAGGAAACTTTCAGTGTAAATTTGACAGATTCACAGACTCACAGAATACACACATTACAGAAAAAAGTGGGCAACAACTCAGATTTAAACACCATCAGGTACTCATCCGCCCATTTCCTGAGCCTATCAAGCTCTGCCAGGATCACCCTCCTGTCCTCAGGTGGATGCTTTACCCCAGAGTTTGGTATCATCGACGAACTTGGCCAACCCGCTTCTCACACCAATGTCTACATCATTGATGAAGATGTTAAAATTAAAAGCCCTAGGACAGAGGTTTGAGGGACCCCACTGGTCACAGGGAACCACGATGATTGACTTCCATCAACCACCACCCTCTGGGTCCTGCTGCGGAGCCAATTCCCCAGTCAGCAGATCATGGTGAGGTCAAGACTACAGTTAGCCAGTTTTGCCAAGAGTTGATCATGGGATGACAGATTGAAGGCGTTTTTCAAGTCAAGATGTATGACATAAATCTCTTCCCCCTTGTCCAGGTGATAGGTCACCTGGTCGTAAAAGGAAATGAGATTGGTCAAGCAAGACCTACCCTCAACAAACCCATGCTGGGTATCCCTCAGGATATTGCCATCAGCTAGCCTGCATGGGATGGCTTCTTTGATAATCTTTTCCAAGACCTTCCCAGGTCAGGCTGATGGGTCTTTAGTTTGCTGGATCTGCTTTCCTCCCTTTTTTGAAGATAGGCACCACATTGGCCCTCTTCAAATCTTCAGGCACTTCACTAGAGCACCAAGAGTTCTCAAAGATCCATGCCAAAGACTGAGCTATGATGCCTGCCAGCTCCCTGAGTATCCTTGGGTGTAAACCATCAGGGCCAACTGACATGAAAATATCCAGCCTGTTGAGGTGTTTTTTCATGAGGTCATCTTTGATGGATGGTAAGGAATCTCCCTCACCTGGCAGGGGTGCCCCATGGGACTGGTGAAAAAACTGATGCAAAGTACCCATTTAGCAAGTTTGCTTTTTCCTGGGCATTAGTTGTCAGTTATCCCATCTGGTTTAGCAGGAGTCCGATGTTGCCCTTGCTTTTCCTTTGGCTCCCCACATATCTAAAAAAGGAGTTTTTATTGTCCTTGATATTGGTAGCTAGCTGGAGTCGCATCGCAGGCTTGGCTGTCCTGGTTTGCTCTCTGCAGGTCTGGACCAGAGCAGAGTATTCCTCCTTTGTGGTAGTTCCAGTCCTCCATCCTTTGCAGGTCTTCCTTTTAAGATGCAGGAAGTCTGCTAGTTCTCTGAAGAGCCAAGGCACCTGCTGTGCCCTTTTGCTACCCTTCCTCTGAGACAGGATAGACTTTGCTTGTGCATCCAGGATCACTCCCTTAAGGAGAAACTACTCATCCTGAACTCCTCTCCCCTTTGGGTTCTGGCCCTTTAGAGGCTCACCGACAAGCCTCCTGAGCTTGTCAAAGTCAGCTTTCCTGAAGTTGAGGACTTCTGTATTACTGACTGACTTGCCAGCTTTATGGCAGATGGTGATCCTCTGTGATCAGCTCATGGTCACTGTCACCCTGCTTCCCTTCAATCATTAGGTCACTGATTAGGTCCTCCCGGGTTACTAGTACAAGATGGAGCAGCACTTTGGCTCTCATCAGCCCATAGGCTTCGTGCGTCAGATAGAGGCCATCCATGCAGAAGAGAGCTTTGCAACCACTCCAATTTGGTTGAGTCCTGCTCCCATGAAATGTCTGAATAGTTTGTCTCCCATGACAACCATACACCGGGAGCATGCGGCCTCAGCCAATTCCCTGGCAAACTTCTCATCAAGGTCTTGACCCTGGGTAGGGGGTCTGTAGTAGACTCGCAGCATAATATCACCTGTGCAGTCTTCTCCATGGATTTTAACCCAGAGGGTCTCAAGTCCACCATGGGTGCCAATGTCAGCTTGCAGGGATGGATAGCTTTCGCCCCCATCCCTTTTGTCCACTTGATCCCTCCTCTACAGGGTATAGCCGTCTATACCTGTGGTCCAGTCATGGGTGGAGTCCCACCAGGTCTCCATTATCCCTATGACATATTAGTTATATGCGTTTAGCAGAAGGACAAGTTCCTCCTGTTTATTCCTCAAGCTTCTGACATTTGTGTATAGGCATGCAAATGTCCCCTTGGGGGCCCTTGCCATGCCAACCATTCATTCCAGGGCTGAGGCAGGGGTGGGCTCCCTTAAGTGCTCTGGCCTGCTGGCTTTGTAAGGGTTGCTCAGTGAGACAGCAGTGGCTGTAGTCCCTGCCATCCTCCAGCAGGCTTAGTTTAAAGCCCAGTGGAGCAGGTCAGCCAGTCTGGCTGAGAAGAACCTCCTCCCCAGCAGAGAGAGGTGGAGGCCATCCCTTCCCAGCAACTCACTGCCTCTGTCACCAAAGAGTGGGCTGTGGTCATGGAAGCCAAAGCCTTCCTGATGACACCAGTGCCACAATCTTTGGTTAACTACTCTCCCTCCTCAGCCCATAGCCCGAGACTGGGAGGATCAAAGAAAATACCACCTGTACCCCCAGATGCTTTAGCCCTGCTCCTAAATCCCTGTAGCACCTCATGACCTGGCTGGGAGCATTCTGAGCCATGTCATTGGTGCCCACATGGATGAGGAGCATAGGGTAGTGGTCAGTGGGCTGGAGGAGCTTTGGGATCTTCTCCACAATGTTTCAGGTTCTGGCTCCTGGGAAGCAGCAAACTTCCCGGGCTAAAGGGTCGGGTTGGCAGATTGCCCCTTCAGTCCCCCTCAGGATGGAGTCTCCCATGACAAACACTTTCTGTTTTGTCTTCAGGAGAGGCGGGGCGGTAGCTACAGTAGAGCCTGTGTTGCCTGTGGGAGCTGGCAACTCAGCAGGCAACCCCCTCGGCCCACTCAGCCTACTCCCAGCTGACTAGGTCCCTCCCTCCATGGGCCCCTGATTACCTGTGGGCAGGCTGGGGCTCGTTAGGGGTCCTGGGGTCAATGCTGGGGTACCTAGGTTCATGGGGCTTACACCCATGTGTCTTGCACCGGAGTTCAGACACTAATGAGGCTTCTGCCATTGCTGGGTGCTTTTTAAACTGTGCGCATGTGCAGAAGGGCAAGCGAGCACCTCACTGTTTTTTGGGAGGCAAAGTGGGGTCCCTCCCTTCCACCAAGAGAAGAAACAGGTGGGTAACCCCCACTAACCTGGTTCGCGTGCCTGAAGCCAGGTCACACAGCTCCCTGAGGGGCTGGGCCAAGTAGGAGCCGGGGGAGGGGCATCGCCCTCCTCAGCTCACTCAGCCCACTCCCAGGTGACTAGGTCCCTCCCTCCACGGTCCCCTGCTTACCTGTGGGCAGGCCAGGGCTCATTGGGGGTCCTGGGGTCTCTTCTGGGCTCATGGGTGCACAGCAGGCTTACACCCGTGCATCTCACACTGCAGCCTGGACACTACTGAGTAGCAGCATCAGAATGGAAACATTTCACCAAGTGATGTTAATATATAACAAAACAACTGTGAGCCCACTGGGAAAGTGCTGGCTGACTATAAGAAATCTATGCAACAAGTAATAGTACCACCTGGAATTTATAGTGATTGATGCAGACACCCATCCATTGCTGGGCAGCCGGGCAGCACAGGCGATCAATTTAATTACAGTGCAACAGCACAACATCCTCCAGGTCACAGAAGAGCAAGAATGGTCATTAAGTTCACTACCTAACATTCTGTTATGGTATGGAGACATATACCAGGGCAATGGACTCTTTGAAGGCAAACTGAAGTTAGAAATAGATCCACAGGTACAACCAGTAGGACAACCAAAATGCAGAATTCTGCTATCCCTGCTGGAGCCCCTGAAGAAAGAATTGACAAACCTGCAGAAAAAAAGGAATCATCACACCATTTGAAAAAAGCACTGACTGGATCAGCAGCCTAGTAGTAGTAAGGAAGCCATCAGGCAAACCGAGAATCTGCATTGATCCAAAAACACTTAACAGGGCACTCAAAAGAATCCACTACCCATTGCCAGTGACTGAGAATGTACTACCTGACCTGTCTAGGGCAAAATTATTCATGGTTTGTGATGTCAAGAATGGATTTTGGCCTGTGGAGCTAGACCAATCATCCAGGCACAAGACAACCTTTAGTATGCACTTTTGTAGGTATCGCTGGTTAAGGATGCCCATGGAGATCAGCCCAGCTCTGGAAGTTTTCCAGCAGAAGCTGAACCAAGAGCTGGAAGGTCTTCTGAGTATCAAGATTGTAGCTGATGATATTCTTGACATAGAAGGGGATGATAAGGAAGAGGCGATCTGTGACCATGATGCCAAACTGCAACAACTCCTTAACAGATGCCAGGAGAGGAATGCTGACAAAATTCAGCTAAGAAGAACAAAAGTACCCTACAACGCACATCTTCTGACTTCAGAAGGACTATAGCCAGACCCATAGAAAGTGAGAGCCATTATGGAGATGTCCAGGCCACAGGATGTCAAAGGAGTCCAACACCTTATTGAGATGGTTAATTATCTGTCCAAATGTTGTGCACACTTGTCTAACGCTTTTGAGCTACTCAGGTTGCTAACACAGAATAATGCAGCCTGGGAATGGGCACAGACCCAAGAGGAGGCATTCAAAAGAATTTAAAAAATCATCAGCAAGCCCCCAACACTGAAGTACTACAACACAGCTGAGCAATTATAACTTCAGTTTGATGAATCAGACAGAGGTCTGGGAGCAGTACTGATGTAGAACCAGCAGCCCGTAGTCGTATTGTTTGGACTGGAATGGTTCCATCAGTTCACCTTTGGACAGACAGTAGATGTGCAATCAGATCACAAACCATTAGGGATCATAATGAAAAAACCCTTGCACCTAAGAGACTTCAGTGCATGTTGCTGAGACTCCAGGCTTATGATGTGAGTATAAAGTACTACCCAGGGAAGTCCCTGCAAGAGACAGATGCACTAAGTAGAGCATACCTTCCAGAGTGCAGCATAGATGGATCTGTAGAACAGGAGATAGGTAAGTCTTGTACCATATTAATGGACTCCATCTCCAAAAGCAGTCTCAAAGCAATACAACAGAGTACTGAACAAGATAGTGTGCTACAAGCAGTTAAATACACCATTCTAGAGGGTTGGCCACAGCACAAGGCACAAGTACCACTAGAAGATGCCACATACTACCAATGGGGGGATGAACTATGTACACAGGATGGAATTTTGTTCAAGGGAGACAGAGTAGTGATCCCAGTAGCTCTGCAGTGAGACATGCTTCACACATGGGAATAGAATCATGCCTGAGGAGAGCACAGGAGTGCATCTACTGGCCAAGCATGAATGCCCGCTTGAGAACATACATGGAGGATCATTTTGTGTGTCATGGGACACCTGACACTGTGATTTCAGACAATGGCCCACAATACACCTCAAGAGAATTCAAACAGTTCTGCACTGGATGGGAATTCCAGCACAAGACATCATTGCCTGGGTACCCACAAAGCAATGGGAAGGCTGAATCACCTGTAAAGACAGCTAAGCGACTCTTGTTGAAGGTAAATAAGACTGCAGGGGATCCCTTCCTGGCTATATTGGACCATCGCAACACACCCTCCCAAGGAATGGACAGTAGCCCAGCCCAAAGATTAATGCGCCAGAGAACTAAGACATTTCTCCCCATGAGAGACTGTTTACTACAACCCCAGGGGGAGAAGGGGCAACAGTACATGGAAGCAGCTAAAAAAGCAACAGTCTCAGCAAGTATCACAGTATAACAAAGGAGCCAGAGACCTGAGACCACTATGCAGAGGGGAAAAGGTCTGGGTACGACCAGTAAGTCCACATGTGAAAGAATGGCAAAAGGCCACCATTGAGGGTGCAGTGGGAGATAGATCCTACAAAGTTGTCACAGGTAGTGGACAGTGACTGAGACATAATTGGAAGCAGATGCAAAGTGCTGGCAAAGAAGAAATACAGTTGAGCAAAAGATTTCAGGATAAGGACCAAGACATGAGCCCTAAAGAATACAGCAGACCAGCGGTAAAGGCTCAGTCGCTAAAGTGTGCTATATGCTAGCAACCTCTTGCCCAACCAGAGGAATAAGTTAATCATCTGTTTTGAATGGTTGACAGGAAAGATGTAACAATATAAATAAAGACACTGAAGCAAGTAAGAATGTCCCTCTTCCATCCCCCCTCTCCATCTATCCTCTCTCTTCCCTGCCCATGATTGCTGTTGTCTCTGGAGGGGGAGAAGGTCCAGGCAGACCTACAGAGCCACTCTTGCTCACTTCAGCTAAGCTCTTTGTGGAGCCACTCATCCAGAAACAGTAGCAGCAGCAAATGGGTCCCCCCTCCCTCTCTGGTTCCCCTCATGTTCCCTGGCAGCCTGAGAGTAGGTTGCAAGGGAAGGGAACCTGGCCGCTGCTGTCACTGCCATTGCAGCCACTAGCAAAGCTTAGCTTCACATGCAGCCCAGCAGCAGCAGAAGAGGAGCAGTGCTGGGGCCCTCCCCACCAAACCCTCCCCTGGATCAGCTGGGAACAGTGACAGCAGCAGGTCAGGGAGTAGGGAATTGAAGGGGAAGAGAGGGAATGTGTAGCTGAGCACAGAAGAGAAGGGAAGTTTGTTACATGCTTGAGGGATTTTTTTTAAAAGTCCCTACTGCTGCTCCTGCAGTGACATCTGGATGCCCTGGTCGGAAGAGAGGCTGGGATTCAGGGTGTAGCCACTAGGGATGTGCAAAAATTTGCCTATTGTTTCATTTTGAAACTGTTTTGCTGTGTTTCGAGCTCAAAACAGTGAAATTGAAATGAAACAAAAGCCTTTGAAACAAAACAAGGGAACTCGAAATGTTTCAAAAGTTTCAAAGTCAGGCTTACTTGGCTTCAACGCATGTACCAGCTGGGAGCACAAGCCTCTTGTCATCCAGCAGGCAGATTGGGGGCCTGCCCGCTCCCCCAGGAGCAGTCTGGCACAGCCCCAGCAGCCCTCCTGGGGCTACAGGCAAGCTCCTAATCTGCCTGTCAGATGACAGGAGGCTGGCGTTGCTGGCTGGGGCCAGCAGCAGCACCGATCTTCCCAGCATGGGCTGCACCCAGCACTGGTCCCAGCCAGCAGCACCAACCTCTTGTCATCTGGCAGGCAGATTGGGGGCCCACACCCCTAGGAGGAGTCTGGCACAGCCCCAGCAGCCCTCCCAGGGGTGTGGGTGAGCCCCTGATCTGCCTGCCAGATCACTGGAGGCTGGTTCTGCTGCCTGGCGCCAGTGGCAGCTAGGGCCATCCCTGGGCGTGCAAATTGGGGTGCTTTGCATGCTTTGGGGGCCCTGCGGAGCCAGGCAGAGTGCCGAGTGGCCATAGTGACTGCACTGCCGCCCCCGGCTTTGCATCTGGCTGCTTGCTACCCACCCCCCCACCACCACTTGCACCACCACTGATGGTGTCAGTGGCTTCTTTGCATTTAGGGCATTCAGCATTGGGGTGGGGGCAGGCCCCCACACAAGCTGAATTTCCCTGGGCCCTGAACCCTTCTCAGGTTGGCTCTGGTGCCAGGCCTGGGGAAAATTAGCTTGTGTGGGGACACCCCCACACATCAATCCCACACGCCCTGGATGCAAAGAAGTCAACCCTGCCATTGGCAGTGGCACTGGCAGTGGGGTAGTGAGTGGTGGTAATGGTGGCTTCTTTGCATCCAAGGCACAGGATTGGGGAGGGGGTGGGTCCCTGCACAAGCTGATTTGCCCTGGGCCCTGCATGCTTCTCGGGTCGGCTCTAGCAGCAGCCCACACCCAGCACCAGGTGCCAATCTTCCTGGCACTGGGTGAGGGCTGCTGCCAGAGATGACCCAAGGAGGGTGCGGGGTGTGGGGCGAATGAGCTAGTGCAGGGACCTACCCTGATCTTGCTGGGCACAGCCCAAGCCAGGAAGATCAGTGCTGCCGCTGGCCCCAGCCGGCAGCACCAGCCTCCAGTCATCCGGCAGGCAGATCAGGGGCTCACCCGCACCCCCAGGAGTGAAACAATTCCAATGAAATGGAAAAGTGCTTTTGAAATTAAATAAAACTTGAAATGAAACATGGTTCTGTTGAAGTAGAACAGTGCTATTTTGCACAGCCCTAGTAGCCACCCCTGCAGCTTCCACACACACTCTTTTCAAAATCCGGGATCTACCCATTATTGCAAGTACCAGTAACGTCTATGAATACAGAGGGAAGCCAGTCACATCTTGGCTGAAAATGTACTCCTTTCAGTTGAGTTTGTTGCTGTATTAAAATGCATACTAAAGTTATTTACAACTAAAACTGAAAAAGATCATGTTGGAAGTTTTGGGCCTTGATTTTCTATTATTCTGCATCTTGAGTAGTTGTGAAACGTAAAAAGAGATGTCAAATAGTACTATTCTCAGTTGGTAGCCTTTTGCTCCCACTTTGCTTTGTATTCTTGACAAGGTACAAAGTAAGAGAGCTTGAAGTTTCATGCCTCCTTGCTGATAAATATAGCCTCACTACTCTGACACTATAAATTAAATCATAATGCAATGTTAGTTGAAAATGCAGCTATTTTGAGGGATAGCTTCTAACAGCATGCACCGTTTCTAAACATCCACCTTAGCAAGCCCCAGTGCTTGCTTCATTTTTCTGCATTTATTCAGGCATGTTTTCTGCTCCTACATTAGTTCTGGTGAAGTACTATGGTGTTTGGCAAAAAATACAATGTGCACATTTGACTTGCATTCAGAAATTATCATCATCATGACCTAACCTATTGAGAAGAATATAACTAATTCATAGGTGGATAAATAATGAAAACCTCTTCAGGAATCTGCGTGGGTTCAGAAAAAAAAAATTGTTCATAAATGTTCTTCATTCCATTTAATACCCGCAAGTATTTACAATATCTTTCTACATCATTGTGTTCTGTAATCATGTTCTATTATCAGTGGGGTGTCTGTGCATTTCTTTTGGCCCTATTGTTGTTTTGAAAGTTATGTAAGCAAGCTATACTTGTTCTCTATACACAGATGAGTAACTAAAAATACTAAATGCCTACAGTTAAGTTCCTGATCTTAGCTTGAGTAGGTAGACTAAAAATACAATAATTAACTCAGAAAAAATGAGTATAAACTAAATTGAGAAATAATTTCCCAATCATTGTGAACAGCCAAAGGGTCAGGCTGTGCCACTCTTCCTTGTGTGGAATACTTTATTCCTTAAGTAAATGTTTCCAGTGTAACCAGTGTGACTATCTGAGGAGTAAAGTGCTACTCCATGTGAGTAAATTCTTGTCCTTTTATGAACACAGTGCATGATCTTCTGACTGTTGAAATAAATAGGAGTCTCTCACTGACTTCAGTATGCTTTAGATCATGCTGATAATGGGTCAGGGGGAATGAAACTGAAGGGAATAAGACAATTTGTAATTGACTGCCAAAAGACTGCTACTATTTTGAGGCCCTAGAGTAGGTCTATTTCATAGAGAAAGAAAAGTGATCTATCTGATATCTCCTAAATGGATAACCACATAATTGCCTGTGTCTGAAAGTAAATTGTAGCTCTTCTTTATTTTTGTCCTTTTTTTCGCTAAAGTGCCACTGATCTCTAGGTCCCCACTTACAAATAAAAAGCAGAAGGGAGCAGTGGAGCACAGGCTGTATCCAGCGACTTCTAAAGCCTTCTCCAGGAAACCAGAACTACATTATCTTCCTCCAAAAGTTGTTGCATGTTTTAGAGGAGATCTATGCCAGATTTGAAGCAGAGGGAGGGCAGTTTATTCATTTTATTACAAGCTTATTAAGGTTAGAAAAAATGAGAAGTGCAATTCCTTGGGTCACAATCAGCTGGTACTTATTAGAACACTTCCTAAGAAGTCAATGTTGCTACACTGATGCACCCAGGCTGAGTATGTGATCTGTTTTTATTTTCATGTTGACTTTATAACTTCAATAAGAAGAGTACAGTGCTTGTTACATTTATTTTTACAAATATAATTAAAAAAAGAATTACACTACAAAACAAAGTCAAGTTTCCTCCCATTTCTTCCACTCTGTTAAGATTAGAAGGAGGATACAGTGCCCTTACTTCGGCAAATTGGTCTTACAGGGAAGATTTTCAAAAAAATGTTCTCCCCTAAATTTTGTAATGGAAGTAGTAAAGGATTGACCACCTCAAATAGCAAGAGTAAGAGAACTAGTTAAACACACGTGTACCAAATTATACCAAATAACATGTCCTCTTTTTTCAGGTCCACGAATTGATTCTTTGTTAAACTCCTACTTTAAGAGTTCACACAGATAATTTTCCTAATTAGTTGCCTCAACTACTTTGTGCCTCCCTTTCCTGGCTACTCTCATAAATGATATACCTTTTATGCTTTAAAGATAATCTTTCCTTTAAAGTTCACTCAGATCATCTGCTCTCAGGTGTGGACATACAGGTTGGTTGGCCTGACTTGACTGTGAGCAGCTACAGCAAAGCTACATTAGAGTCACTGGGTCCACACTGGTGTTGTACTTGCTTGTGTAAAGTGGTAGGACTTCTGAGAGTATAGTTCATTACTAATGCCACAGTAAACTGTTTGGCTCTTTCGTAGTGAATTATGGGATAAATTGTCAGTCCTTCTGGGCACATGGGAGGCATCATGGGAAATCAATAGAAAACTATCACTAATTGTGTGGGTTAGCCTGCAGCCACGTTACAAAATGAATGGGTTATTAGCCCAGTACTAAGTCTCATATCTAAGTCAGCTAGCTTAGTGGTGAAGCACCACTATACCAAGTGAGTGGTTTTTGGGTGTGAATGGAATGAGCTGTGCTTTCCCTGGCTACTAAGGGTAGGTAGGGATTAATTAGGGTGGGCTGACCAATTTTCACCATTTCTCCTTCCCTCACAGCCTTCTTTGTTTCATGCAGGAATAAAAAAGAGAGTAGCAAAGGACTTTAAGTTCACCAAGAAGAGTAAGGTCATCGCTTCCTCAGTGCTGCTTGATGATTCCTGTTTCACAGAACACCTAAGGGTGCAGTGGGATTGGAAGGGAGAATGAACTCCAGTGTGGTATGTGCCATACCGTGTGATCCAGCTAAGAGCATTGCACCATTGTGCTGGACACTGGTTGTGTTTCTTAAGTTCTTAGGGCCTTCTTACACATTAATTTTCAGTGGCTACTAGAGCTCTTAACCCCTGGATTGTCTGTACATTGACACCTGAAATTAGTCTTAAGCACACTTTAGGTGGCTAAAAGTTACATCACTCCAGGGCAGGTTTCTGTCTGATCCAAGTTACCCAGCTTGTGTTCCATTGTGTGTGGCCACTCCCCATAGATGAGCTACCAAAACTGCAGTCCTCCAGCATCTCAGGGTGCAGTGTTCCCTCCCCCACCCTTCTGTTCTGTGGACATATTTTCCACCTCCTGAACAATATTGCCTAAGGGACAGTTCTGGCACCAAGCCAACTGCCCCTAGCAGTCTGATTTGCCCATCCCCAGGGGTAAAACCTCATGCAAAAGCCTGCAAAGCACATGCCATTTTGCCAAGTTGCAGGGCACGGGCAGGTCTGGGAGTGCGGTCCAGGTGGGGTGGAGGGAGGGTGCACAACAAGGTAGGAGCCAGATTGGGTCCCTATGAGCTATGGCTTCCTTCATTGGGCAGGGGCAGTAGCTTCCCAAAAAGTGCTTTCCCTCCCTT